>NC_092342.1:313980416-314605000 GCF_046630445.1 Rutidosis leptorrhynchoides
TCGGGTCATTACATTACCTTTGGCACACCCACCTTAACCCTATACTTGGAATTGATGATTATCAATTGGAATTGACGACATATACTTGGAATTGACGATCATTCATGGAATTGACGAAAAATAGGTGTTTTGGGGGCATGGTGGTGGAAGAGGGATAGCCATTGCGAGTTGATGAGGCGAGCATTCTTTTTGGAAGCGTATTCTTTACACGATGCATTTCATGATTAGTGTTGATGTGTGCGATTTTCATGGCCCTTATTCATTTCGGGGTGCATTTTACATACTTTGGGTACACTTTAAGTTTGTTTGAATAGACTTGTATTTAATATGATCAATTTGTTTGATGAGTTTATGGCTATCCCGTGAATCCTACATATTTGGTCAAGGTCAAGGAGGTCAAGTCCGAGTTTGTAATGATTTGATACTATTGTGATTGGTGTTTGATGACCTTCTCGTAGATGAAGTTGACTTTGACCGAGGGTATGATTGGTTCGGGTAGACTTAGGCTTGAATTATGTTTATGTTAGCGTTTGAGGATTGAAGATTTGAAGATACTATTTGGAGCTTGAGTTAAGCTAGTGTTAGTAGAAAGAAGAGGATGATTGTGCTTGGACCTGGCAAGTGCAAGTTTTTGGAGAACGCCATTACCGCCTAGTGCATATTCATGAAAGGTATCAATTTGAGCTTAACCTTCTTACGCTTTGGCAATGTTCACTTATTTGTTCTCTATCTCTAAAGCGTGTTTTGTCGATTGTTTGCTTGAGGACAAGCAAAGGTTCAAATGTAGGGGGTTTGATATCGCTCCATTTATATATATTTTATTTCGCGATATCTACCTCACTTTGCTCGGTTTTTGACTATCTCGGAGCCTATTTAGTGTGTTATTGAGCTGATTGGTAAATTAAGAACTAAGGAGTTGATTTGGTGTAATATTGACCAAATCATGGACAAAATTGGATAAGAAAATGACAAGTGCAGGAAACAGCTCCAAAAGCTCCGTTCCAGAAGGAAAAGTGGTACTACTATGCATGATTTGTCTCCATTTTTCTTCAGTGAGCAAAAGCGCCATTCTAAATGTCAAAAGCATCGCACCTGATCAGCCAAAAGCGTCACTCCTCAACAAAAGCGTAGCCCCTGTTCAGAGCCAAAAGCGGCGTTCCAAAGTCAAAAGTGCCACTCTTCACCAAGCCAAAAGCGCCGCTCCTGAAGTAAACGCGGCGCTCCTGACGCTATTTCAGCCCAGATTTTCAGCACTATAAAAGGAACGAGATTGTAGTGACCCAAACTTTTCCATGTTTATATATATTAATTGAGATTGATATTTACATGATTAAATGTTTCCAACATGTTAAGCAATCAAACTTGTTAAGACTTGATTAATTGAAATATGTTTCATATAGACAATTGACCACCCAAGTTGACCGGTGATTCACGAACGTTAAAACTTGTAAAAACTATATGATGACATATATATGGATATATATATATTTAACATGATACTATGATAAGTAAACATATCATTAAGTATATTAACAATGAACTACATATGTAAAAACAAGACTACTAACTTAATGATTTTTAAACGAGACATATATGTAACGATTATCATTGTAAAGACATTTAATGGATATATATCATATTAAGAGATATTCATACATGATAATATCATGATAATATAATAATTTAAAATCTCATTTGATATTATAAACATTGGGTTAACAACATTTAACAAGATCGTTAACCTAAAGGTTTCAAAACAACACTTACATGTAACGACTAACGATGACTTAACAACTCAGTTACAATGTATATACATGTAGTGTTTTAATATGTATTTATACACTTTTGAAAGACTTCAATACACTTATCAAAATACTTCTACTTAACAAAAATGCTTACAATTACATCCTCGTTCAGTTTCATCAACAATTCTACTCGTATGCACCCGTATTCGTACTCGTACAATACACAGCTTTTAGATGTATGTACTATTGGTATATACACTCCAATGATCAGCTCTTAGAAGTCCATGTGAGTCACCTAACACATGTGGGAACCATCATTTGGCAACTAGCATGAAATATCTCATAAAATTACAAAAATATGAGTAATCATTCATGACTTATTTACATGAAAACAAAATTACATATCCTTTATATCTAATCCATACACCAACGACCAAAAACACCTAAAAACACTTTGATTCTTCAATTTTATTCATCTAATTGATCTCTCTCAAGTTCTATCTTCAAGTTCTAAGTGTTCTTCATATATTCTACAAGTTCTAGTTACATAAAATCAAGAATACTTTCAAGTTTGCTAGCTCACTTCCAATCTTGTAAGGTGATCATCCAACCTCAAGAAATCTTTGTTTCTTACAGTAGGTTATCATTCTAATACAAGGTAATAATCATATTCAAACTTTGGTTCAATTTCTATAACTATAACAATCTTATTTCAAGTGATGATCTTACTTGAACTTGTTTTCGTGTCATGATTCTGCTTCAAGAACTTCGAGCCATCCAAGGATCCGTTGAAGCTAGATCCATTTTTCTCTTTTCCAGTAGGTTTATCCAAGGAACTTAAGGTAGTAATGATGTTCATAACATCATTCGATTCATACATATAAAGCTATCTTATTCGAAGGTTTAAACTTGTAATCACTAGAACATAGTTTAGTTAATTCTAAACTTGTTCGCAAATAAAAGTTAATCCTTCTAACTTGACTTTTAAAATCAACTAAATACATGTTCTATATCTATATGATATGCTAACTTAATGATTTAAAACCTGGAAACACGAAAAACATCGTAAAACCGGATTTACGCCGTCGTAGTAACACCGCGGGCTGTTTTGGGTTAGTTAATTAAAAACTATGATAAACTTTGATTTAAAAGTTGTTATTCTGAGAAAATGATTTTTATTATGAACATGAAACTATATCCAAAAATTATGGTTAAATTCAAAGTGGAAGTATGTTTTCTAAAATGGTCATCTAGACGTCGTTCTTTCAACTGAAATGACTACCTTTACAAAAAACGACTTGTAACTTATTTTTTCGACTATAAACCTATACTTTTTCTATTTAGATTCATAAAATAGAGTTCAATATGAAACCATAGCAATTTGATTCACTCAAAACGGATTTAAAATGAAGAAGTTATGGGTAAAACAAGATTGGATAATTTTTCTCATTTTAGCTACGTGAAAATTGGTAACAAATCTATTCCAACCATAACTTAATCAACTTGTATTGTATATTATGTAATCTTGAGATACCATAGACACGTATACAATGTTTCGACCTATCATGTCGACACATCTATATATATTTCGGAACAACCATAGACACTCTATATGTGAATGTTGGAGTTAGCTATACAGGGTTGAGGTTGATTCCAAAATATATATAGTTTGAGTTGTGATCAATACTGAGATACGTATACACTGGGTCGTGGATTGATTCAAGATAATATTTATCGATTTATTTCTGTACATCTAACTGTGGACAACTAGTTGTAGGTTACTAACGAGGACAGCTGACTTAATAAACTTAAAACATCAAAATATATTAAAAGTGTTGTAAATATATTTTGAACATACTTTGATATATATGTATATATTGTTATAGGTTCGTGAATCAACCAGTGGCCAAGTCTTACTTCTCGACGAAGTAAAAATCTGTGAAAGTGAGTTATAGTCCCACTTTTAAAATCTAATATTTTTGGGATGAGAATACATGCAGGTTTTATAAATGATTTACAAAATAGACACAAGTACGTGAAACTACATTCTATGGTTGAATTATCGAAATCGAATATGCCCCTTTTTATTAAGTCTGGTAATCTAAGAATTAGGGAACAGACACCCTAATTGACGCGAATCCTAAAGATAGATCTATCGGGCCCAACAAGCCCCATCCAAAGTACCAGATGCTTTAGTACTTCGAAATTTATATCATATTCGAAGGGTGTCCCGGAATGATGGAGATATTCTTATATATGCATCTTGTTAATGTCGGTTACCAGGTGTTCACCATATGAATGATTTTTATCTCTATGTATGGGATGTGTATTGAAATATGAAATCTTGTGGTCTATTATTATGATTTGATAAATATAGGTTAAACCTATAACTCACCAACATTTTTGTTGACGTTTTAAGCATGTTTATTCTCAGGTGATTATTAAGAGCTTCCGCTGTCGCATACTTAAATAAGGACGAGATTTGGAGTCCATGCTTGTATGATATTGTGTAAAAACTGCATTCAAGAAACTTATTTTGTTGTAACATATTTGTATTGTAAACCATTATGTAATGGTTGTGTGTAAACAGGATATTTTAGATTATCATTATTTGATAATCTACGTAAAGCTTTTTAAACCTTTATTGATGAAATAAAGGTTATGGTTTGTTTTAAAGTGAATGCAGTCTTTGAAAAACGTCTCATATAGAGGTCAAAACCTCGCAACGAAATCAATTAATATGGAACGTTTTTAATCAATAAGAACGGGACATTTCAGTTGGTATCCGAGCGTTGGTCTTAGAGAACCAGAATTTTGCATTACTGTGTCTTATCGAGTTTGTTAGGATGCATTAGTGAGTCTGGACTTCGACCGTGTTTACTTGAAAAATGATTGCTTAACAAATTTTGTTGGAAACTATATATTTTTAACATGTGAATATTATGTGATATATTAATCTCTTAACGCGTTTGATATTATGTGATAGATGTCTACCTCTAGAACAAGTCCCATTGACTCACCTAATAATAATGAAGAGTCAAATGTAAATTGGAATGATTCGTGGACTGATTCACAAGTTCCCGAAGAGGAACCGGAAGAAGAGTCAGAACCGGAAGAAGAATCGGAACCGGAAGAAGAATCAGAACCAGAAGAAGAATCGGAACCGGATGAAGAAATAGAACCGGTGGGGAAAATAATAAAACGGTTAAGTAAAAGAAAATCCTCAACCAACCGACCAAGGTTAATTATGGTCAATGGTGTTTCCGCCAAGGAAGCAAAATATTGGGAGGATTACCAATTCTCCGATGAATCGGATTCCGAAGAGAATTCCGATGATGTTATAGAAATTACCCCAACTGAATTTAAAAAGGCAAAAGAAAATAATAAGGGAAAGGACATAAAAATAGAGAAATCTAATTCCAACCCCGATGAACTTTATATATATCGTCAACCCCCGAAGTCCTTAAGTTGTAACAATGACCCGGGAACCTCTAAACCACCGGATTTTTCTAAACCAATGTGGAAAACGACGGCTCGTATTAGGGGAACATCATATATCCCTAGAAACTTGGCAAAACGAACCAAAACCGAAGAAGAAGAAGAAGAAGCAAGCGAGTCGGAATAAGATAGTTGTATTCGTGTGGTGTAATATATGTAATATAGCGTGCTTATGCTTTATGATATATGTAAAAAATTGCTTGTATTAATAAGTATTTTTTTTATGAATCTAACTCTTGTCTATTTTACAGTATAAAAACACAAAATGGATAGACAACCCAATATTTTAAGAGACCTACCCGGAGACATGATTGATGAAATCTTGTCTAGAGTCGGTCAGAATTCTTCGGCACAACTATTTAAGGCGAGATCAGTTTGTAAGACATTCGAAGAACGTTCCAAGAATGCCTTGGTTTATAAAAGGCTTTCGTTCGAAAGATGGGGGATATCACATTGGGAAATCCATAAGTTACGATGTGTTTACTTTGACGCATATATTGCGGGGAACCCAAATGCTATTTTACGCAATGGGTTAAGAAATTATTTTGACTCAATATATCCGAATATTGGACTTCGTGATTTAGAAAAAGCGGCTAACATGCAACATAAAGAAGCATGTTATGCTTACGGATTAGTAATGTTCGCTTCTCACCAAAGTGAGAACAAGAACATTGGGATACAACTATTAAACAAAACGTTCCCACAAGTGACGAAGTCGGTAATTGGGGTAAGAAATGAGGTTTTTAGATTGTTACGGGACTGTTGGACATTACGTAACCCTCGTCCCTTTGACGACGTTACAACACGCTGTCTTATCAACGGCCATAACGGTTATGTTCCACAAGACCAAGGATGGGAAGTAATCCTAGTAAAACCAGAATGCATGACTTGTTTCTGGACGTATGAATTACGTGTCTTTATTGCCTTTGCTGAACAACTTGTGTACTAGCTAGAATTATCTTCACAACCATCTTGTATCAAATTTATTGTGTGCTATATTTCATGCTATATGTAAAATAAGCGGTATTGTAAGTTTGTAAAATATTGTGTAAAAGTTTGAACGCGAAATATTATTATAATCAGTTTTTCATATAGAATTGTAGTAGTTGAATTGTATATTAGCTACTAAGTATGAACTTAACGGGTAGGTACTACCCGAATTTAAACTTATAAAACGCTAATATGAAGAAAAATCTTTTATAAATGAGTTCATATTATGCTACGAAATACTATTAACTACTCTTAATATTCTGTATGATTAACTTGTTCCGTTTGACTATTTTGAAGGAAATGGCACCGACTACTCGACACACCGTGAATATGAATGAAGAGGAATTCCGTACTTTTCTAGCTTCAAACATAGCCGCAGTACAGGCTGCGCTACATACCAACAATAACCTTGGATCTAGCAGTACAGGAAATCGTGTAGGATGCACCTACAAAGAATTCACTGCCTGCAAACCTTTGGAATTTGATGGAACCGAAGGACCGATCAGATTGAAACGGTGGACCGAGAATTTTGAATCAGTGTTTGCCATAAGTAAGTGTACTGAAGAGGACAAAGTGAAGTACGCTACGCATACCTTCACAGGTTCTGCGTTAACATGGTGGAATACCTATCTAGAGCAAGTGGGACAAGACGATGCGTACGCACTCCCGTGGTCAGCATTCAAGTACTTGATGAACGAGAAGTACCGTCCCAGAACTGAGGTCAATAAGCTCAAGACAGAACTTAGAGCGTTACGAACCCAAGGATTTGATATTACCACGTACGAAAGACGATTCACAAAATTGTGCCTATTGTGTCCGGGAGCATTCGAAGATGAGGAAGAGAAGATCGACGCGTTTGTGAAAGGATTACCGGAAAGAATCCAAGAAGATATAAGTTCACACGAGCCCGCCTCCATACAACAGGCATGTAGAATGGCTCACAAACTAGTGAACCAGATTGAAGAAAGAATTAAAGAACAGACTGCTGAAGAGGCCAATGTGAAGCAAGTCAAAAGAAAGTGGGAGGAAAACGGTGATAAGAATCACCATTACAACAACAGCAATTACAACAATAATCGCAACAATTATCCCAACAATCGCAACATCAATCGCAACTACAACAAACGGCCCAACAACAACAACAACAACAACAACAGCAACTACAACAATCATCTCAACAACAATAATAACCGCAACAACAACAACAACAATCAGAAGCAGCTATGCCAAAGGTGTGAAAAGTATCACTCGGGGTTCTGCACCAAATTTTGCAACAAGTGTAAAAGAAATGGTCATAGCGCGGCGAAGTGTGAGGTCTACGGACCAGGGGTTAATAGAACGAAAGGAACAAATGGTGTCGGAATGAGTAATGGCGGAGCAAGTAGTGTCGGAGCAAGTTATGCCAATGTAGTTTGTTATAAATGTGGAAAACCGGGCCACATTATTAGAAATTGCCCGAACCAGGAGAACACGAATGGACAAGGCCGCGGAAGAGTTTTCAATATTAATGCGGCAGAGGCACAGGAAGACCCGGAGCTTGTTACGGGTACGTTTCTTATTGACAATAAATCTGCTTACGTTTTATTTGATTCGGGTGCGGATAGAAGCTATATGAGTAGAGATTTTTGTGCTAAATTAAGTTGTCCATTGACGCCTTTGGATAGTAAATTTTTACTCGAATTAGCAAATGGTAAATTAATTTCAGCAGATAATATATGTCGGAATCGAGAAATTAAACTGGTTAGCGAAACATTTAAGATTGATTTGATACCAGTAGAGTTAGGGAGTTTTGATGCGATAATCGGTATGGACTGGTTGAAAGAAGTGAAAGCAGAGATCGTTTGTTACAAAAATGCAATTCGCATTATACGAGAAAAAGGAAAACCCTTAATGGTGTACGGAGAAAAGGGCAACACGAAGCTACATCTTATTAGTAATTTGAAGGCAAAAAAACTAATAAGAAAAGGTTGCTATGCTATTCTAGCACACGTCGAGAAAATACAAACTGAAGAAAAGAGCATCAATGATGTTCCCATTGCAAAAGAATTTCCCGATGTATTTCCAAAAGAATTACCGGGATTACCCCCACATCGATCCGTTGAATTTCAAATAGATCTTGTACCAGGAGCTGCACCAATAGCTCGTGCTCCTTACAGACTCGCACCCAGCGAGATGAAAGAACTGCAAAGCCAATTACAAGAACTTTTAGAGCGTGGTTTCATTCGACCAAGCACATCACCGTGGGGAGCTCCTGTTTTGTTTGTCAAGAAGAAAGATGGTACATTCAGGTTGTGTATCGACTACCGAGAGTTGAACAAACTTACCATCAAGAACCGCTACCCACTACCAAGAATCGACGACTTATTTGATCAACTACAAGGCTCGTCTGTTTATTCAAAGATTGACTTACGTTCCGGGTATCATCAAATGCGGGTGAAAGAAGATGATATTCTAAAGACTGCTTTCAGAACACGTTACGGTCATTACGAGTTTATGGTCATGCCGTTTGGTTTAACTAATGCACCAGCTGTGTTCATGGACCTTATGAACCGAGTGTGTGGACCATACCTTGACAAGTTTGTCATTGTTTTCATTGATGACATACTTATTTACTCAAAGAATGACCAAGAACACGGTGAACATTTGAGAAAGGTGTTAGAAGTATTGAGGAAGGAAGAATTGTATGCTAAGTTTTCAAAGTGTGCATTTTGGTTGGAAGAAGTTCAATTCCTCGGTCACATAGTGAACAAAGAAGGTATTAAGGTGGATCCGGCAAAGATAGAAACTGTTGAAAAGTGGGAAACCCCGAAAACTCCAAAACACATACGCCAGTTTTTAGGACTAGCTGGTTACTACAGAAGGTTCATCCAAGACTTTTCCAGAATAGCAAAGCCCTTGACTGCATTAACGCATAAAGGGAAGAAATTTGAATGGAATGATGAACAAGAGAAAGCGTTTCAGTTATTGAAGAAAAAGCTAACTACGGCACCTATATTGTCATTGCCTGAAGGGAATGATGATTTTGTGATTTATTGTGACGCATCAAAGCAAGGTCTCGGTTGTGTATTAATGCAACGAACGAAGGTGATTGCTTATGCGTCTAGACAATTGAAGATTCACGAACAAAATTATACGACGCATGATTTGGAATTAGGCGCGGTTGTTTTTGCATTAAAGACTTGGAGGCACTACTTATATGGGGTCAAAAGTATTATATATACCGACCACAAAAGTCTTCAACACATATTTAATCAGAAACAACTGAATATGAGGCAGCGTAGGTGGATTGAATTGTTGAATGATTACGACTTTGAGATTCGTTACCACCCGGGGAAGGCAAATGTGGTAGCCGATGCCTTGAGCAGGAAGGACAGAGAACCCATTCGAGTAAAATCTATGAATATAATGATTCATAATAACCTTACTACTCAAATAAAGGAGGCGCAACAAGGAGTTTTAAAAGAGGGAAATTTAAAGGATGAAATACCCAAAGGATCGGAGAAGCATCTTAATATTCGGGAAGACGGAACCCGGTATAGGGCTGAAAGGATTTGGGTACCAAAATTTGGAGATATGAGAGAAATGGTACTTAGAGAAGCTCATAAAATCAGATACTCAATACATCCTGGAACGGGAAAGATGTACAAGGATCTCAAGAAACATTTTTGGTGGCTGGGTATGAAAGCCTATGTTGCTAAATACGTAGGAGAATGTTTGACGTGTTCTAAGGTCAAAGCTGAGCATCAGAAACCATCAGGTCTACTTCAACAACCCGAAATCCCGGAATGGAAATGGGAAAACATTACCATGGATTTCATCACTAAATTGCCAAGGACTGCAAGTGGTTTTGATACTATTTGGGTAATAGTTGATCGTCTCACCAAATCAGCACACTTCCTGCCAATAAGAGAAGATGACAAGATGGAGAAGTTAACACGACTGTATTTGAAGGAAGTCGTCTCCAGACATGGAATACCAATCTCTATTATCTCTGATAGGGATGGCAGATTTATTTCAAGATTCTGGCAGACATTACAGCAAGCATTAGGAACTCGTCTAGACATGAGTACTGCCTATCATTCACAAACTGATGGGCAGAGCGAAAGGATGATACAAACGCTTGAAAACATGCTACGAGCATGTGTTATTGATTTCGGAAATAGTTGGGATCGACATCTACCGTTAGCAGAATTTTCCTACAACAACAGCTACCATTCAAGCATTGAGATGGCGCCGTTTGAAGCACTTTATGGTAGAAAGTGTAGGTCTCCGATTTGTTGGAGTGAAGTAGGGGATAGACAGATTACGGGTCCAGAGATTATACAAGAAACTACCGAGAAGATCATCCAAATTCAACAACGATTGAAAACCGCCCAAAGTCGACAAAAGAGCTACGCTGACATTAAAAGAAAAGATATAGAATTTGAAATTGGAGAGATGGTCATGCTTAAAGTTGCACCTTGGAAAGGCGTTGTTCGATTTGGTAAACGGGGGAAATTAAATCCAAGGTATATTGGACCATTCAAGATTATTGATCGTGTCGGACCAGTAGCTTACCGACTTGAGTTACCTCAACAACTAGCGGCTGTACATAACACTTTCCACGTCTCGAATTTGAAGAAATGTTTTGCTAAAGAAGATCTCACTATTCCGTTAGATGAAATCCAAATCAACGAAAAACTTCAATTCATCGAAGAACCCGTCGAAATAATGGATCGTGAGGTTAAAAGACTTAAGCAAAACAAGATACCAATTGTTAAGGTTCGATGGAATGCTCGTAGAGGACCCGAGTTCACCTGGGAGCGTGAAGATCAGATGAAGAAGAAATACCCGCATCTATTTCCAGAAGATTCGTCAACACCTTCAACAGCTTAAAATTTCGGGACGAAATTTATTTAACGGGTAGGTACTGTAGTGACCTGAACTTTTCCATGTTTATATATATTAATTGAGATTGATATTTACATGATTAAATGTTTCCAACATGTTAAGCAATCAAACTTGTTAAGACTTGATTAATTGAAATATGTTTCATATAGACAATTGACCACCCAAGTTGACCGGTGATTCACGAACGTTAAAACTTGTAAAAACTATATGATGACATATATATGGATATATATATATATTTAACATGATACTATGATAAGTAAACATATCATTAAGTATATTAACAATGAACTACATATGTAAAAACAAGACTACTAACTTAATGATTTTTAAACGAGACATATATGTAACGATTATCATTGTAAAGACATTTAATGGATATATATCATATTAAGAGATATTCATACATGATAATATCATGATAATATAATAATTTAAAATCTCATTTGATATTATAAACATTGGGTTAACAACATTTAACAAGATCGTTAACCTAAAGGTTTCAAAACAACACTTACATGTAACGACTAACGATGACCTAACGACTCAGTTAAAATGTATATACATGTAGTGTTTTAATATGTATTTATACACTTTTGAAAGACTTCAATACACTTATCAAAATACTTCTACTTAACAAAAATGCTTACAATTACATCCTCGTTCAGTTTCATCAACAATTCTACTCGTATGCACCCGTATTCGTACTCGTACAATATACAGCTTTTAGATGTATGTACTATTGGTATATACACTCCAATGATCAGATCTTAGCAGCCCATGTGAGTCACCTAACACATGTGGGAACCATCATTTGGCAACTAGCATGAAATATCTCATAAAATTACAAAAATATGAGTAATCATTCATGACTTATTTACATGAAAACAAAATTACATATCCTTTATATCTAATCCATACACCAACGACCAAAAACACCTACAAACACTTTTATTCTTCAATTTTATTCATCTAATTGATCTCTCTCAAGTTCTATCTTCAAGTTCTAAGTGTTCTTCATATATTCTACAAGTTCTAGTTACATAAAATCAAGAATACTTTCAAGTTTGCTAGCTCACTTCCAATCTTGTAAGGTGATCATCCAACCTCAAGAAATCTTTGTTTCTTACAGTAGGTTATCATTCTAATACAAGGTAATAATCATATTCAAACTTTGGTTCAATTTCTATAACTATAACAATCTTATTTCAAGTGATGATCTTACTTGAACTTGTTTTCGTGTCATGATTCTGCTTCAAGAACTTCGAGCCATCCAAGGATCCGTTGAAGCTAGATCCATTTTTCTCTTTTCCAGTAGGTTTATCCAAGGAACTTAAGGTAGTAATGATGTTCATAACATCATTCGATTCATACATATAAAGCTATCTTATTCGAAGGTTTAAACTTGTAATCACTAGAACATAGTTTAGTTAATTCTAAACTTGTTCGCAAATAAAAGTTAATCCTTCTAACTTGACTTTTAAAATCAACTAAATACATGTTCTATATCTATATGATATGCTAACTTAATGATTTAAAACCTGGAAACACGAAAAACATCGTAAAACCGGATTTACGCCGTCGTAGTAACACCGCGGGCTGTTTTGGGTTAGTTAATTAAAAACTATGATAAACTTTGATTTAAAAGTTGTTATTCTGAGAAAATGATTTTTATTATGAACATGAAACTATATCCAAAAATTATGGTTAAATTCAAAGTGGAAGTATGTTTTCTAAAATGGTCATCTAGACGTCGTTCTTTCAACTGAAATGACTACCTTTACAAAAAACGACTTGTAACTTATTTTTCCGACTATAAACCTATACTTTTTCTATTTAGATTCATAAAATAGAGTTCAATATGAAACCATAGCAATTTGATTCACTCAAAACGGATTTAAAATGAAGAAGTTATGGGTAAAACAAGATTGGATAATTTTTCTCATTTTAGCTACGTGAAAATTGGTAACAAATCTATTCCAACCATAACTTAATCAACTTGTATTGTATATTATGTAATCTTGAGATACCATAGACACGTATACAATGTTTCGACCTATCATGTCGACACATCTATATATATTTCGGAACAACCATAGACACTCTATATGTGAATGTTGGAGTTAGCTATACAGGGTTGAGGTTGATTCCAAAATATATATAGTTTGAGTTGTGATCAATACTGAGATACGTATACACTGGGTCGTGGATTGATTCAAGATAATATTTATCGATTTATTTCTGTACATCTAACTGTGGACAACTAGTTGTAGGTTACTAACGAGGACAGCTGACTTAATAAACTTAAAACATCAAAATATATTAAAAGTGTTGTAAATATATTTTGAACATACTTTGATATATATGTATATATTGTTATAGGTTCGTGAATCAACCAGTGGCCAAGTCTTACTTCCCGACGAAGTAAAAATCTGTGAAAGTGAGTTATAGTCCCACTTTTAAAATCTAATATTTTTGGGATGAGAATACATGCAGGTTTTATAAATGATTTACAAAATAGACACAAGTACGTGAAACTACATTCTATGGTTGAATTATCGAAATCGAATATGCCCCTTTTTATTAAGTCTGGTAATCTAAGAATTAGGGAACAGACACCTTAATTGACACGAATCCTAAAGATAGATCTATCGGGCCCAACAAGCCCCATCCAAAGTACCGGATGCTTTAGTACTTCGAAATTTATATCATATCCGAAGGGTGTCCCGGAATGATGGGGATATTCTTATATATGCATCTTGTTAATGTCGGTTACCAGGTGTTCACCATATGAATGATTTTTATCTCTATGTATGGGATGTGTATTGAAATATGAAATCTTGTGGTCTATTATTATGATTTGATATATATAGGTTAAACCTATAACTCACCAATATTTTTGTTGACGTTTTAAGCATGTTTATTCTCAGGTGATTATTAAGAGCTTCCGCTGTCGCATACTTAAATAAGGACGAGATTTGGAGTCCATGCTTGTATGATATTGTGTAAAAACTGCATTCAAGAAACTTATTTTGTTGTAACATATTTGTATTGTAAACCATTATGTAATGGTTGTGTGTAAACAGGATATTTTAGATTATCATTATTTGATAATCTACGTAAAGCTTTTTAAACCTTTATTGATGAAATAAAGGTTATGGTTTGTTTTAAAATGAATGCAGTCTTTGAAAAATGTCTCATATAGAGGTCAAAACCTCGCAACGAAATCAATTAATATGGAACGTTTTTAATCAATAAGAACGGGACATTTCAGAGATTAGGTCATTTTTCATATACATCTTTGGGAGCAACTGTTTAAGGTCCGAATTTCACATACAAAACCCTAATTTCATCATCCATTGGTGTTTAAGGGTGGATTCAAGGAATCTAGCTCAAGATTCATCATTGTTTAGCTTAGATCTTCATCTTCTTTACATTTTGGGTTGTAATCTTCACTTTACTTTTCATATTTAGCATTGATTACTTGTAATAACTTGAAGATGATGATGATTTACATTTCTATGCTTATTATTAGTTTAATTTTAGCTATGATTGGCTAAATCTCTTGTGTTTGCTTATCTATGAATCTTTAATGCTAGTGTTTGCCCCAAATCAATTATTGTTGTTTGAATGAATTACATGATCATGTGTTGTTGAGTTGGCTAAAGATCCATTACTATGAGTTTGTTTTAGGCTTGACTTTGATTACATATGTTGTGTAGCTCTCTTAGTGATTTGAGAAGTGAATCAATATGTGCTTCAACACCTTAGGTGATCTAGACAACTAGTTTAGGAATTGCAAGTGATTGTGTTCTTGATCTAGGTTGGTTTTCAATTGGCCTCTAGTCAACATAGTAATGCCGATTATCTTAAGTGATTTCGATAGTTGGAGGTTTTAAGTGATTTTAACCTAAGCTCAATCTCAATGACCAAATCATGCTTAACGTGATCTTAAGATATAAAGCTTATGTGAATTCATGGAGTATCATTTGATTTGAGGTTTAGTAGTGATGCTAAACATTTAATAGTTCAACAACTAATGAGATAGCAATATAGGAAAAAATGGGGCAAGCCAAACATAGAGAGGATTAGATAAGTGAACACGTCTTAGTTAATTTGTTTTAAGTCTTAATACTTGACTACTTATTTCTTGTTACTAGTTTAATTGATAAATTTAGGTTTGTTTAATTGTGTAAGTTTTAGTTATTAGTTGATATCAATCGAAACATCCCCAATCAAACAAACCCTAGGACAATTGATAGTTTCAAATATTCGACATACACCGTGTCTCTTGAGACGAACTTGATAAGAATACTTACATTAAAGTGCTATAATAACCGGGTTCTAAGTGTTCGTTAGTTGTGTGTGCTTGATTGTAGTGTTTAAATCAAATATAAATTTAGAGGGTAAAAGATGTATATCGCACGAACGCATTAGTAATGAATACAAGGTCCCTACCTATTCATGAGCCCGCATTCCATAATCCTGGCAGAGTAACTGGTGAAATCATAGTATGCGCTTGTTTGAACCTTATCTGAATTACAAATTTTATTGCATTTACTTTATTTGTCTTATAAACTAGAAAACTCAAAATTAGGTAACCACTACTCCTTCACCTTAGAACTATCTTAAGTTTTAAATATAGGTTCGATTTTACTGATATCTTAAAAATAAGACCCTAGGTCATACTTCCCTTACCCATAATAAGGAGTAATACGATTTAGGCCCCGTTAAATATAAATATAAAACCATTACCCCCTTCTGGTGACTGATTCTGACGTGTTGCGACCTAACGACACCGCACAAATAAAACCGTCCGTTTCGGCCATATCGATGGGGTAAGGAGTTTTTGGCGGCGCTGTCGGGGACTTGGTATCAGATAACACTGCTTTTATCAAACTCATTCACAAGCATTTAGTGGTGTCTAAGAAAGACAGTTATACAACGACTTGGTTGTTAGATTTTTCAAACAGTCTCCAATTACATTGGAACCAAAAGGATCCTGCATCTCCGTAGTCGGCCTGGCCACTTAGTTTGTTGAATAGCTCGTGCGAAGCTCTGTTATCAAAATACCAGGGAATCAGTAGCAAGAACCAGAAACATATCTAAACTTAGGATAGTTAGATTACTTTAAATTAAATTAGATTACCTTAAATTAGACTACCATAGATTAAGATTGCATTAGATTATATTAGAATTGCCTTAGAATACCTTAGAAATTTAGTTTATCTACTTAAAATTAAAAACAAAAAGGCATACCCAGTGTATGACCCAAACCAGATCTAGACCAAGGTCGTTGTTATTCGTACCTGATCCAAACGCAATAATCTCTAAAGCACGCAAGGAAGCACGAATCAGAAATCAAATGGCATTACGCGTTACTTTAGCAGAAAACACAAAACCCTAGATTGAAGGTCGAGGAGGATCGATCAGATTCCCAGAGATTCAAGGGCACTCGTTCGAGTTAAAACATCACATCATATAGCTCATCTAAAATAGCTGTCAGTTTCATGGATTACCGAGTGACGATCCTAACTCTCACCTTGATAAATTCATATCTCTTTCAAACTCCTACAAACAGCCAGGGATAGGACAAGATATAGTCTGGCTATACTTTTTCCCCTATTCTCTCACTCATCATGCACAAACATGGTTCGAAGGACTGGAAAAAGATTCCATCACGTCATGGACGGAGATGGCTACTAAATTCTTAACCAAATATTTCCCTCCTTCTAAACAATCCAAACTCAAGAATGACATCATTAACTTTAAACAAAGTTATGATGAATCTCTTTACACTGCATGGGAGTGATTCAAAACCCTGCTGAAGAAATGCCCTAATCACCAGTTAGAATGGACAACTCAAATCTGTACCTTCTACAATGGTCTTATGGTAAATCATAGGACGACGATCGATGCAGCAGCTCAAGGGAATATGATGAACCAAACTGCATACGAAGCATGGGAGTTGCTCGAGAACATGACAATGCATCATCATGACTGGAACAGTAGTGAAATAACTTCATCATCTGCCCCACTCTCTGCACTTAACAATCAGATGGAGGCCATCAAATCTCTCACAGAAAAATGGAATCTCTCGCCAAACAACTCAGAGAATTGAAAACGCAGCCGCATCAGGTTAACCAGGCTCAGGCCTGTGTTAATTATACCAACCCGCAACCCACAACCCACTGAAGAATATCAAGTTGAGTACGAGAACCCTGACGGTCCAGTCTGTTACGTCCAATACCCAGCTCGTCAACTGTAACAGACTCGTCCCACATCGGTGGGAGAGGAAAACAAAGCACTCCTTATAAGGGTGTGGATACCTCTTCTGGTAAGACGCGTTTAAAGCCGTGCGGGTAGGTGCGATCCGGGGCAAGTTGGCCTGTCGGTGATCGGCCTGTGGCCCAGAGCGGACAGTATCATACCAGTTGTGCTGCGCACTCTGTGATGACGCATTTAAATCCGTGCGGGTAGGTGCGATCCGGGGCAAGTTGGCCTGTCGGTGATCGGCCTGTGGCCCAGAGCGGACAGTATCATACCAGTTGTGCTGCGCACTCTGACATGACGCGTTTTGAGGGTGTTTACCCAAGAAGCAAATCCGTGAGGTAGAAGTGCGATCCGGGGTTGTACTCGTGCACGGGTAGCCCGTCGGTGATCGGCTTGTGTCCAAAGCGGACAATATCATACTACGGGCTGATGGTGATGTTACATCAACCAAATCCCGGATTCAATCAACAACTAGGGTTAACCAGTTTCAACGAAACATCCAGCCTTTTCGCTATCGTTACCCACCCCAACAATCTCAATTGTCCTACGATCAACCACTTCCACTCACTGGTCCACCAGTTGAGGAGAATTCCCCAACCACCCAAATTAAAAAGTAACCAACCATACTCTCGGAGCTGATGATCAGTTGACTCAGTTCATTCAAGGACAACAACAGCTAAATCAGAGAACTGCATCCAGACAAGACCAGACATATATACTAATGAGAAACCAATTGGCCCTGCTCAGAAGTCTAGAAACGCAGGTCGGACAGTTATCACAATGCCTTGAAACCCAACCCCAAGGAAGGTTACCTAGTAATACTATCCTAAATCCCCACATAGAAGAAGCTAAGCAAATGGATTCCGTAATCCCAGAGGAAGAACCAAGGAGAAGGTCAGCTAGGCTAAAGATCAAATCAACGTATACTCATAAGCTGCCCACTACAACTCCAGTTCGTGTACCTTACCCTGGAAGTCTACAGGAGGAACCATCTAAGCTTGATTCCTTTAAATTTGATGGAAGATTCCTGGACACCATGTCCAAAGTTTCCAACCAGAAGAGATACATCTGAAGGCTTCTCTCTACAAAGGAAAAGATACCAGATTCTAACCAAATTCCACTGACAGAAGAATGCTCGGCATTACTCAGAAACTCTCTACCGCAAAAGCTAGGAGACACGGGCCGATTCATTTTCCCGTGTTCAATCTACCAATATGGAACAATTCATGCGCTAGCAGATTTAGGAGCAAGTATCAACCTAATCCCCTACTCTCTATACAAGAGATTAGAGTTAGGAGACTTATCACCAACTAAAATGACAATCCAACTTGCCGATCACGCAATTCGATATCCTAAGGGCATAGTTGAGAACGTCTTGGTGAAAGTCGACAAATTCTTGTATCATACGGATTTCAGAGTGATGGATATTAAGGAAGACCTACACACACCAATAGTGTTAGAAAGACCTTTCATGAATACGAAAAGGTCTGTCATTGATGTGTACAATCAAACCTTGATCTTGCGATCACATGGGGAGAGCGTTACCTTCAAAATTGGCCAACCTACCGATCTTTCTGGACAGGCAGAGATGTTTGCTATTTCCACCAGATGGATCACTTTCGATGACGAGTCTTCACCACTAGCCAATGATATCGAGATGGGTGTCGAATCACAGTCTGCAGACGACCCCGAAATGGAAGAAGAGGATCCCAGCGAAGAAATAGAGGAAGAGGAAGAATCTGAGGAGGAAGAGGAAATGGGAGACGTAAAAGAAACTGCGATAATACCTTCTCTAAACATGAAGTGTCATGAAGAATTAATGAGGCTTGAGACGGAAGATCACAGTTTAATCATTCGTTTCAAGAAGAAGACTGATAAGGTTGAGGTTAAAGATATAGAAATTGACCCTGCAAGTGTCAAAGTGAAGAATTAGAATACTGAAGAAGCCCATTCATCAGACGAATCCTCAGAAGACTATTATACCGATGATGACGAGGAAGAGCAACAGTAAGACATTCTGGATAATTCATATCTTCCAACCGAACCAGATCAGGAGGAGCCAGACACTTCTTCAGATCGGATTCCGGTCATATCTACGCACGCTGACATGATAACCTTCATCAATGACACTGATGAATTCGAAGAAATTCTTGAAGCCATCCGTAAATCAACAATTGATTTTACGCTACACTTAATGGAACGAATCATGGCTATCCGAGAAGAATACAACCTCCATCTCCAGAGAGAAGACAATAATGTTGAAATCCTAGAAGAGCGCAATCAAGACTTCATCAATACCCTTCACGATCATATCTACCGTGAAGAAAGACAACGAGAGCATAATTCAGTTGTTCGCACTATTATTGAGACAAGATTTTGTCGAGACCAGAAGATCATTTACTCTAAGGTTTACAACGCCTTAGCCGGATCTGCACTTCCTTTCTCAGCAAACCAATGAGCACTACTGACTCTCATCCGGAAACATATGGATCTTTCCACCAGACGCCCGACTTATCACTCTGACTTGCAAATGATCGAGGATATTCACAGCTTTTCCGCTCTCTTGGAAAGAGATAATTTCGAAAGCACACACGTTGATCTGATTATCAAAGAGTTACGAGATGCAGTCATAGAAGAAGTAAGACGCAACAATCCGTTTTCACATCTTGAACCAGACCGAGTCAACATTGCCACCTATGTTACAAAGCAGATAGCACGTATCTTCCATGAATCCACAAATCCAAGTTTCATATTTAAAGCTGGATGTCGGGAGATATACTCAAAGACGGTGACATTAATGCTTGGGTCAGGATTGCTTTTCACTTCTTTTCAGCTACGAATTTTAACCAATCTGTGCAAAGCTACAGATTCTTACTGTGGAGATCACCATTCCGAAGATTTCGAGATACTGAAGATACAATTTCTAATATTATTTGAAGACCTCCGAAATGAGCATCCTATCAGAGAGATAATCACCACCAGTACTACCTCAATGATTGACATTCATGGGTCAACCAGCAGAGCCGTGGATCACATTCTCATCGGACTTCAAGATTTATCACGAGCCAAAACTGCACACTACCCATCTTTCAGAAGATCTTTAAGAGAAGTACCAGATCTTCTACCACTTTTGGTCCGACACTTTCTCAGGATTTACCCACCAAGACTCACATTCCCTTGAGAAGACCAAGATTACAACTATCAGAGGGGAATGTTTGCTTTCGAAGCAACACTACGGTCGAGTCAACGACCTTAAACAAAAGCGCTTCGCGGGAGGCAACCCGTGCAATAAAGTAGAGTAGAAGAATAAAGGATGACAAGTGAGCCGATCAATAAAGGACGTAACTTCCAAGATTGCAAGCCAGCCAGTTTCTTCACAAGCAACCACATCTGTTGGGGGTACTCCTTTCTTCCCGTTACTAGCTCAAACTTTAAATTACGCCACATCCTAGCTCATCATTAAGTGTGGGATCCCAACCCAAATAAACACTAGACAGATATTCCCAAATCTTTAACTAAAACTCCTAAGTGTGAGATACACTAGGAACATTGAGGACAATGTTCGTCTAAGTGTGGGATGTTGGTCTAATCTTTTTATACTATATTAAAATAACCCATTATGAAGATTCTAAGTTCTTAAGCCAAATTTCAAAATTTTTAACAAGAGAAAACCTTTTCGAAAAAGTATTTTTGAAAACCTGAAACGTTTGTAAATAAAAGTAAGGCTTAAGTAGGGTGGAAATCTTGTAGGGGCGAACCAAATCTCTAATAGAGCATTGCATGACTAAGGCATTATCGACCTAATTTGATTATGGTGAGGCACCCAAATAAGACCAGCATTCATCTTTAATGCTTCCCTATTTTCCGTTGAGAGTGCCGATGTGTGTGCTCGGAATCAGAACTTGCTTTAGATCTGTATTTCCAAAGTAGCAAAATATGATTCGGTTATAATCAGAAGAGCTAGCCATTTGTCAAAAATTAAGCCTTTCGCACCTCCACTACTTCTACCTCACCAACTCATCTTTACTATCACTCGAAAAATCCATAAAATGAGATTATTTCCAAAAATTCGATGTTATAAACCTCTCAAGTATCATGGCAAAGGTCTTGAAAAAGTTTACCGGCAAAAAGTTTCTCAAGAAAAAAAAATAAATTCAAAAGTTCTGAAAAAAAAGAGCAGAAGTTATAAAGAGAAACGCTGAAGAAGAACTCGACCACAAAATGCCTATCAATCCAAAGGAGAAAAGTTCAAAAAGTGCTTCTCAAAAATCTCAGCACTCCTATCTATTTTAAATTCCGAATAAAAGTCTTCAAAAAGACTATACTACCCTTTTCTCAAACCCTCTTAAAATAACTTCACCACCACTCCAAAATTCCTTTCCATCATTGACAAATGACCTAGAAGCTATGGTTACTACCACTCTCACATTAGTAGCAAGGATTTGAGTCTTTATCAAGCCTATGACGATGAGTGCAGCATGACTGGCTATGAGTGAATAATTTCTTAGATCTGTAGGGAACCCTAAACACTTGTGTGATTTGAGTGACCCGTGAAAGCTAGCCTAAGTCATGTAACCTCCTCGCATGCTTGCAAAGATAGTTTCAACCCTAACGTAGATGACTCACCTTATTTTTCTCCCTTATAATAAAAAGCAACCCGCTTAGGCTATTAGAAAAGAAACTCTAAAAAGATTTCTTAAGGTACAAAAAATGAGAAGTTTGCTTGAGGACAAGCAAAGTCTAAGTGTGGGATATTTGATATCGGCTAAAAAGTCACGTTTTCACTCCGGTATTAAGGCCCAAAAAACAATAAGGTTTTGAACTTTATCGGAAAAATACCCGCTTCGTCGGTTAAAATTGTAGATCAAGTAATTACGAAGACGGTGCAAAAAGAATCAAGAGAATCGGAGCTAAAACGAAGATTCTAGAGCGAAAACAGTGAAAGACAAGAAATCAAGTTACGATCCAGCAAATCAGTAAGCCAAACGGGCTGCCAAACGGGCTGCCAAATGGCTTGCCACATGGGTCAAGCATACGGGCACAGCAAACGAGCGACCAAGGTAAACGGGACTTGCAAACGGCCTGCCGAACGGTCTGCCAGCCGTTTGCAGGCAAATTTCAGTTCTATTTAAAGGGTCTTTGTCATCCATTTCAACACATACTTCAATTCACTTCTTTCTCTCTCTTTCTACAATATTAGCCATACTTTCAAGATGTGACGCCCCGTACAAAACCATCATGTACGAATCGTCAACAACTGGTCCATTACACGGTATAATACTACATGTTGTTTTAAAACAAATTTTGCATTCATGAAAAGGTAATGTTTTACAAAAGATAACGTGACACAAAGGTCGTTACAAAGCCATTATCCAAAATAACATGGATTGCGAATGCAAAATAAAAGTTCCATGATTGAGACATCTCTAAGTAATGCAGCGGAAGTCTAACACAGCGAGTCTGTAACAGCAAGTCTATAACACCAAGACAGTAAGTCTAACAACGGAAGCAACAACGTCTAAGCACCTGAGAAATACACGCTTAAAAGTCAACACGAATGTTGGTGAGCTATAGTTTGTTTGTATTCAGTAATGTAATGTAGACTACGAGATTTCGTATTCAAACAGTATGAAAAGTATATACTTATCCGTGGGCACCCGGTAACTAACTTAACGTAATAATAATATCACCCCCTAAAAGTACACTTGGCGAGTGCGTATGTTCTCGAAGTATCAAACACCCGTTAAATGCCAGCGCGACTAGCCCGAGTGAGGATGTAAAACCCTATGGATCCATATCTAATATTCACGTTCACCGGTTCAAAAACTAAAGATTAAACGTTACCGTGCTAAGGGGAATCTTTGTGCCGTTATATCACCCACACATATATAAAGTTTAAGTACTCGTGTCTAGTATGTAAAACATAAAAAACGCATATATTCTCAGCTCCAAAAATAGTAAAGTAAAAAAGGGAAGCTATAACTCACAGTGAATGTGCAGTAAAAGTCGATATGAAAAGTATGCAAGTAGTAAGTCGGTCTGAAGGGTCGTCAACCTAAGTCAAAGGTCACTAAGTCAGTATATTGTCCCCAAAAGTTTAAGAGTGAATAAATTAAGTCTTAAGTATCATCATCATCATCATCATCATTATCATTATACGTAAAAGATAAAGTAAGTTTTCAACAAGAATAGAGATCGAAACAAAAGGCTGACTTTGGACAGCTGCTACGACCTCTATACAAAATGAAAAGAATCGTGGTCAGTAGCCAAGGCTCCATATGTGAGTCCTCTAACCGCTGTCCAATTTTTAGATCCTAACTCGATGTCGTTTGACCGTGGCGACAGTTCAAGCGCGAGTAGGGCAGAATTTTTAGCACGTCGTTATAACGGCGTAGTGACTTTTGGAAGGCTATAAATCCTAAACTGTATATCGGATTTAGGCGAGGCCTAAACGAAAAGTCATCTACTTGAAACGAACTATCTGAAAATAAATTTTCCAGAAGTCCTAAGAGTCTGATCAGACCCCAAAAAACAGCAAACAAGTGCACCGGTGGGTTTCTTGGTACTTGATACTCATCACAGTTCTCATCCTTGATGCGTGTAAGCTTCAAGTGTACAACTCTTTAATGTTTTAGCATCAATTTGACCAATTTTGAACCATCAGCACATAACTAAGAGTAAAAGCTAATATTCTACAAGTTTTGAACATCAAGATTGCCTCTTTATTGCATAAACCCAATAAAGCTTCAACCTTTGTCCTCTTTACACAAGTTTATGCATCTTCATCATATGAGATGATGAAGACTTGATCTTTATCATCACAACAATCACAAAAAGGTTCCAAGTAAGTGAGATCTACAATGATAACTTAGATCTCAAGTATTAAGAAAACCCTAAGCTAGAAAGCTTGGATCTTTACAAGATTAATGAGACCATAAGCTAGAAAGCTAAGATCTAGTAAAAGTAATGAGATCATAAGTTAAAAAGCTAAGATCTTTAACAAAATAATGAAACCCTAAGCTAGAAAGCTTGGATCTTTAATGTTCTTGAAGATTCTTTAAGCAAAAGGCTAGATCTTCAAGTTACATGAAGATCATAAACACAAGTTTTGATATTTTTAACAAAATAAAGGGATCATAAGCTAGAAAACCTAGATCCAACAAAGTAATGAAGAGTCAAAGCTAGAAAGCTTGAATCTTTTATGTTCTTGAAGGATTCAAATCAAAGTTTGAATCTTTAAGATATAACAAGATCAAGAAGCTAAAAATCTTGATCCTTGTATGATGATGATGATGTCGATGCTATGAAGAAGAAAAAAGAAGAAGAAAATTTAAAACTTACACTTTTTAGAGTGAGAAAGACTAGAGAGAGAATTAGAGAGTAAGTGTGTGTAAAATGTGAATGAGATTAAGTGTGAAATGGGTGAGATTTGCTTGGTATTTATAGGGTGGTGAGGTGGTGGGGAGGCCCTTAGGCAGTCGGTTTGTGGGGGACAAGTGGGGGACAACTTTTGCTTTTTGGTTAATTGTGGTGATAATGCTAAAAGCTAACATATATTTCATAGCATTATTCCTCAAGAAAGACAAGCTTTTAGTTGCAATTGTTCTATTTACAAGTGATATTCGTTTAAATAATAAAAGGTAAAGACAAAAGACAGATTCGACGAATTGAAGACGCAAAGGTCCAAAAAGCTCAAAAGTACAAAATACAATCAAAGAGGTTCCAATTATTGATAAGAAACGTCTCGAAATCACAAGAGTACAAGATTCAAAACGCAAAGTACAAGATATTAAATTGTACGCAAGGACGTTCAAAAATCCGGAACCGGGACCAGAGTCAACTCTCAACGCTCGACGCAACGGACTAAAAATTACAAGTCAACTATGCATATGAATATAATATAATATATAATTAATTCTTAAAATTAATATATATATTATATTATATTTATAAAACGTCGGCACAAGGAAACAAGCAACATGTGAGCTCTCCCAGCTGGCCATGCGATCGCATGGCCAGGAAGAAGAAAGTCCATGCGATCGCATGGCATGAAAAGTCAGGCCACATCCCCTATAAATTCGCAGTTTGGTGAACGCAAAAAAGATATGTCTTTTCTCTTCTCCATTCATACGTAATATTTATATTTATAATTTATATTTTAATTTTAATTTTAATTATAATTCTAATAATAAGGGTATGTTAGCGAATGTTGTAAGGGTGTGAGTCCCAATTCTGTCCGTGTAACGCTACGCTATTTTTAATCATTGTAAGTTATGTTCAACCTTTTTACATTAATGTCTCGTAGCTAAGTTATTATTATGCTTATTTAATCCGAAGTAATCATGATGTTGGGCTAAAAATATTAAAATTGGGTAATTGGGTTTTGTACCATAATTGGAGTTTGTACAAAAGAACGACACTTGTGGAAATTAGACTATGGGCTATTAATGGGCTTCATATTTGTTTAACTAAATGATAGTTTGTTAATGTTAATATAAAGATTTACAATTGGGCGTCCCTATAAATTATCATATACACTCGATCGGACACGATGGGTGGGGTATTTATATGTACGAATAATCGTTCATTTAACCGGACACGGGAATGGATTAACAGTCACTAGAATTATTAAAACAGGGGTGAAATTATGTACAAGGACACTTGGCATAATTGTTAACAAAGTATTAAAACCTTGGGTTACACTCAGTCGACATCCTGGTGTAATTATTATACAAAGTATTAAAATCTTGTTACAGTTTAAGTCCCCAATTAGTTGGAATATTTAACTTCAGGTATAAGAATAATTTGACGAGGACACTCGCACTTTATATTTATGACTGATGGACTGTTATGGATAAAAACCAGACGGACATATTAAATAATCCAGGACAAAGGACAATTAACCCATGGGCATAAAACAAAAATCAAAACGTCAAACATTATGATTACGGAAGTTTAAATAAGCATAATTCTTTTATTTCATATTTATTTTCCTTTATTTTATATTTAATTGCACTTCTAATTATAGCACTTTTATTTATTGTTATTGTATTTAATTGCACTTTTAATTATCGTACTTTTTAATTATCGCACTTTTATTATTCGCAATTTCATTATCGTTATTTACATTACGCTTTAAATTAAGTCTTTTATTTATTTAATATTTTACATTTGGTTTTAACTGCGACTAAAGTTTTAAAATCGACAAACCGGTCATTAAACGGTAAAAAACCCCCCTTTATAATAATAATATTACTTATATATATATTTGTATTTTTATAAAAGTAAACTAATATAGCGTTAAGCTTTGTTTAAAGATTTTCCCTGTGGAACGAACCGGACTTACTAAAAACTACACTACTGTACGATTAGGTACACTGCCTATAAGTGTTGTAGCAAGGTTTAAGTATATCCATTCTCTAAATAAATAACTATCTTGTGTAAAATTGTATCGTATTTAATAGCATTTCCTGCTAAAATTTAATAGTATTTTATACCCCTTAGCTTTAACATCAAGTATTTTTGGCGCCGCTGCCGGGGAACGCCGAAGCGAAACGCCACACACATAAAAAAAAAAGTAATAAACTCTCTGCCCGATCACTGTTGCAGCCCAGAGCCTGGCCCAATTTCGCAAGCCATGCGATCGCATGGAAAATCAACTAACACCTCATGCGATCGCATGAGGTGATTTGACGGGCCTGGTAACCTCAGCCGCCTGTTTAGGGTTTTAATTAATATATAATTATTATTATTATAACCCTAATTAGGGTTTAATTTTTAATTATTAATTATTAATTTAGTTTTTATTATTAATTTGTATTATTTAGTTTAATTAGTATAATTAAATTATAAAATTAATAGTTTTATTAAATAAATAATATAAAAATAATATTTTTATAAAAATTGTACTTTTTACAACTTTTTGTATATTTTTATATTTTGTCTCTTTTTAATCGTTTTAGCGTAATATTTGTATTTTTAGCTCATATTTAGTTTTAAACTTAGTTTTTGCCATAGTTATTTTTACTTCTAGATTTTTAGGCTTTGCCGTAGAATCCCTTAAGTGCTTTTTCTTTAGATTAAGATTTAGGTGCTTTAGAATTTTGCGACGCCTTTTTAAGTTTTAGTACCTTTTTAAGATATTGCCATTTGGAATATAGTTTTTCCTATAAGCCTTAATATTTTTAGACGCCTTTTACCTATGTATCAATTATCATTCCAATTAGTAATCTCAATTTGCGATTATAATTTTAAGTTAGTTGTAGTGATAAGGTTGGGTTAGTCAAGTGTTTTTAAGTTTTATAAGTTTCTTTTATTTTTCCGTCGCCTTTTATTTTTCTTTCTTATTTTTCTTTTTCGATCTTTTTCCGACGAACTCTTTTTCTTTCTTATTTCTCGCCATTCTAGTTTTTAGGACATAGAGTTTTTATTCTACTTCTTATCTAAATTTCTTAAAATTACCAAAATTTATTTTAAGTGGTTAAATTGATAGACATCAAAATTTTCTGGTTCGTAGTAATAGTTGGATTTGTATGTGGACCGGGTTATTGGAGCCAAACAGTCCTCAATTATATTGAGACCAAACGAATCATGCCCCTCTGCTGCATCTTTTAGCTATTCGAAACGTGGGCAAAATCAGAAAAGTCTATTGATTGGATAACTTATATAATTTTTCTTTCCTTTTTAAAAACTAATAGGATATTCAGTGAATGCACCGAGCAAGACGTTCACCACCTTTTGTACGTTCACCACCTGTAACTAGATCAAGACATTTAGCAAATATTACCGCCGTTGATTTTTCTTTAGGATCTTCATCCAGTCGACCAAGTACTCCAGTTCAAATTTCCGATAATCCATTTTTTGAACCCGACCTCACAATTGAGAATCCGGAGAATATTCAGGGACGATTCGTAGATCCTGAACCACTAAACTTTCCTCCGGAACCACTAATCATTCAAACAGAGATTGTTGAGGAACGAACCATTAAATCAGAATCCTCTAGTGATTCCGATTCAAAAAATTCAATTATGGAAGTAACAGAACTATTAAGTATGGAAGACCGAATGAGAGCTAAACGCACTGGCCAAGGTCACGCAATTACTCATCCAGACATTAATGCGCCAGATTATGAAATCAAAGGATAAATTCTACACATGGTGACTAATCAATTCCAATTTAGTGGTGCGCCGAAGGAAGATCCAAATAAACATCTTCGTACCTTTAATAGGATCTGCACACTATTTAAAATCCGAGAAGTGGAGGATGAACAGATATATCTCATGTTATTTCCCTGGACTTTAAAGGGAGAAGCCAAAGATTGGTTGGAATCGTTACCTGAAGGGGTGATTGATACATGGGATGTTTTAGTTGAAAATTTTCTTAAACAATTCTTTCCTGCATCTAAAGCCGTAAGACTTCAAGCAGAAATTGTTACGTTTACACAGAAACCGAATGAAACTCTATATGAGGCGTGGACAAGATTTGGAAAGTTATTGAGAGGATGTCCGCAACATGGTTTAGACACCTGTCAAATAGTACAAATATTCTACCAAGGATGCGACATCACTACAAGGAAAGACATAGATATAGCAGCTGGTGGTTCTATTATGAAGAAAACAAAAACTGATGCTTATAAAATTATTGATAACACTGCTTCCCACTCACATGAGTGGCACCAAGAAAAAGATATCGTTAGATCATCTAAAGCAGCTAGAGCCGATTCTAGCCATGACTTAGATTCCATTTCCGCAAAGATAGATGCTGTCGAGAGACGAATGGAAAAGATGACTAAAGATATTCACTCAATACGAATTAGTTGTGAGCAGTGTGGAGGACCACATTTGACAAAAGATTGTCTCAGTATTGAATTAACAATGGAACAAAGAGAGAATATTTCATACATAAACCAAAGGCCTGGAAATAATTATCAGAATAATTATCAACCGCCAAGACCGATTTACAATCAAAACCAGAATTATAACCGAAATATTCCATACAACAACCAACAAGGTCCTAGCTATTAACAAGTATCTAACAATACTTACAACCAGCAAAGACCTAATTTTCAAAACAAACCACCACAACAAACCGATGATAAAAAGCCGAATTTAGAAGATATGATGACGAAGCTAGTTGAAACTCAACCGCAGTTTTTCACATCTCAAAAACAAACCAATGAACAAAATGCTCAAGCATTTAGAAATCAACAAGCTTCTATTCAAAATCTGGAACAAGAAGTAAGTAACCTATCAAGGTTAATAGGTGAAAGAAAACCGGGAAGTCTACCTAGTGATACAAATGCTAACCCCCGGAATGAAACAGCTAAAGCCATTACCACAAGAAGTGGTACAACACTTAAACCACCTGAAATACCTGTAACTTCTGATGAAGCTATTCCTACTCCACAAGAACCACAACCTGATCAAGATAAGGAAACAGAACCGGTAGTTGAAAAGGTTAATGAAGATAACACAGTTAAGGCTAAACCTTATGGTAAACCACCCAACCACCACTTCCTTACCCGAGTAAAATGAAGAAAGAGAAACTTGAAGCCGAGCAATCCAAATTCTTGGATATGTTTAAACAGATAAATGTAAATCTTCCTTTCATTGATGTGATTTCAGGAATGCCTAGATATGCTAAATTCTTGAAAGATCTAATCTCAAATAGAAAGAAAATGGAAGAACTCTCGGCTGTTACCATGAACGCTAATTGTTCAGCAGTGCTGTTGAATAAGATACCAGAAAAATTATCTGATCCAGGAAGTTTCACAATTCCATGTTTTCTGGGTAATCTTAGTTCAATAGAAGCATTGGCAGATTTAGGTGCTAGTATAAATTTAATGCCGTATTCACTATACGCTAAACTAGACCTTGGAGAATTGAAACCAACTAGAATAAGTATACAACTAGCCGATCGATCAAAGTTGGTACTTTAGTATTTTCAGTAGATTTTGTTGTTCGGGACATGGAAGAAGATTCTCAAGTTCCTCTCATATTAGGAAGACCATTCTTAAACAAGGCTAAAGCAATGATAGACGTGTTCGGTAAGAAATTGACCCTAAGTATAGAGGACGAGAGTGTTACCTTTTCAGTTGATAGAGCAATGCAACAACCGCAATCTGCAGATGATACATGCTATTATATTCACACTATAGATTTACATGCAAAATTGTTAGAAGAATTTCCAGAATTACAAGGAACAGGAGAATGTTCTTTAGGAGAAGGTAATGAACCAATTGATGAAGCTGAAATGTTAGCTACACTTATAGCTAATGGATATGAACCAACAATAGAAGAAATTCAAATGCTAAAAGAAGAAGACAGATATCGATACAAATCATCGATAGAAGAACCTCCGAAATTAGAGTTAAAGCCACTTCCAAACCATTTGGAATACGCTTATTTACATGGTGAATCTGAATTACCTGTAATAATATCGTCTTCTCTTACTGAAAATGAGAAATCACAACTCATTTCTGTGTTGAAAGCTCATAAACCAGCCATTGCATGGAAGATTCATGATATTAAAGGAATAAGTCCTTCGTATTGCACACATAAAATCCTTATGGAAGAAGGTCATAAAATGTATGTGCAACGCCAACGAAGACTAAATCCGAATATGCAAGATGTAGTTAAAAAAGAAATTATTAAACTGCTAGACGCAGGTTTAATTTATCCAATCTCTGATAGTCCATGGGTAAGCCCAGTTCAATGCGTACCTAAGAAGGGTGGCATGACTGTCATTACAAATGAAAAAAATGAGCTTATTCCTACTAGGACTGTAACAGGATGGCGTGTATGTATTGATTATAGAAAATTAAATGACGCCACCAGAAAAGATCACTTTCCCTTACCTTTCATTGATCAAATGTTGGAAAGATTAGTCGGAAATAGTTACTATTGTTTTCTAGATGGATTTTCCGGATATTTTCAAATTCCAATAGCACCCGAAGATCAAGAGAAAACCACATTCACGTGCCCTTATGGTACTTTTGCTTACAAACGCATGCCATTTGGACTTTACAACTCCCCTGCAACCTTTCAAAGGTGCATGATGGCGATTTTTCACGACATGATAGAAGAATGCATGGAAGTTTTCATGGATGACTTTTCAGTCTTCGGTGATACATTTGAATCATGTCTAGTTAATCTTGAACGAATGCTGATTAGATGCGAACAGTCAAATCTAGTACTTAATTGGGAGAAATGCCATTTCATGGTTAAAGAAGGCATTGTTCTTGGACATAAAATTTCAAAGGAAGGAATTGAAGTGGATAGAGCTAAAGTAGATGTAATTGCTAAACTTCCACATCCAACCAATGTTAGAGAGTTAGGAGTTTTCTAGGGCATGCCGGTTTTTACCGACGTTTCATAAAAGATTTTTCTAAAATTGCCACTCCTATGAATAAACTCCTAGAAAAGGATGCTCCATTCATCTTTTCAGATGAATGTATCAAATCTTTTAATATTCTTAAAGAGAAACTCACTAATGCGCCGATCATGATAACACCAAATTGGAATCTACCATTTGAACTAATGTGCGATGCAAGTGATTTTGCAATGGGAGCCGTTTTAGGACAAAGGATTGAAAAACGATTTCAACCTATATATTATGCTAGTAAGATGTTACAAGGAGCACAAACGAACTATACAAATACTGAAAAAGAACTCCATGCTATTGTCTTTGCTTTTGACAAATTTCGATCATATCTCGTTCTAGCAAAAACGGTGGTCTATACCGACCATTCTGCTCTTAGATACCTATTTTCAAAACAAGATGCCAAACCAAGATTAATCCGTTAGATCTTACTCTTACAAGAGTTTGATATTAAAATCCGAGATAAAAGAGGAGCAGAAAATCTCGCCGCTGATCATCTTTCTCGTCTTGAAAATCCCAAATTAGAAGTTCTAAATGAATCGGCCATACAAGACAACTTTCCTGATGAATATCTATTGAAGATAGATTATAATGAAATACCATGGTTTGCAGACTATGCAAACTACTTAGTATGTGGATTCCTTGAAAAAGGATTATCGTACCAAAAACGAAAGAAATTCTTCAGTGATATAAAACACTATTTTTGGGAAGATCCACATCTGTTTAAAAGTTGTCCAGATGGAATAATACGCCGATGTGTATTCGGAGATGAAGCTAGTAAAATTTTAAACCATTGTCACACAGGACCAACAGGAGGGCATTATGGGCCTCAATTAACAGCAAGAAAAGTTTATGAAGCTGGATTCTATTGGCCTACAATTTACAAAGATGCACACCTTCTTTGCAAATCCTGTGATGCTTGTCAAAGGGCTGGAAAAATAAGTCAACGTGATGAAATGCCACAAAATGTTATCCAAGTATGTGAAGTATTTGACATTTGGGGTATTGACTTTATGGGTCCATTTCCAAAATCTCATAATAATCTATATATTCTCGTAGCCATTGATTATGTATCTAAATGGGCAGAAGCACAAGCTCTCCCAACTAACGATGCACGAGTTGTAGTCAACTTTTTAAAACGTCTTTTTGCAAGGTTTGGAACACCGAAAGCTTTAATAAGTGATCGGGGTACTCATTTCTGTAATAATCAACTTGAGAAAGTTCTTAAAAGATATGGAGTAACTCATAAAATCTCCACCGCATATCATCCACAAACAAGTGGACAAGTTGAAAATACCAATCGAGCTTTAAAACGTATTCTAGAGAAAACCGTAGGATCAAATCCGAAGGAATGGTCCATTAAATTGGAGGATGCACTCTGGGCTTTTAGAACAGCCTACAAAACTCCAATTGGAACCACACCTTTTAGACTTGTTTATGGAAAAGCATGTCATCTTCCAGTAGAAATTGAACACAAAGCATTTTGGGCTTTGAAGACATGTAATCTTGATATACATGAAGCTGGACGTCTACAATTAAGTCAACTAAACGAATTAGAAGAATTAAGACATGAAGCATACGAAAATTCGTTAATCTATAAAGAAAGAACGAAGAAATGGCATGATAAAAGAATCAGAAGTTTAAAAGAATTTAAAGAAGGAGACAGAGTTCTTCTTTTCAATTCACGATTCAAGCTATTTCCTGGAAAATTGAAATCAAGATGGTCTGGACCATTCATAGTCAAAAGAGTTTTCCCATACGGAACGATAGAATTAATAAATTCAAATGGGATTGAATTTAAAGTTAATGGTCACAGAGTTAAACACTACATAGATAGTCCAATGGAATTCGACAATGAAGTTAATCACAATTTCGATACCACAGCTAACTAAGTGTGGGGAGAATCAAGTCTTTAAAGGATAATATGTATTTCTGTTAGAGTTAGATTGTCTGTTTTCGTGTAGTTCTCGAAAATGGAACCCGAACGGTCTTTCCCTAGCAGACCCTAAAGAACTAGTCTTCTCCCCCCATTCTGAATTTTTATTTTTTTAGGTTTTTACGAAATGAAGACTGCCTGTGAACTAAACCATGGTCTAATGCTACACGCTTTGATCACTAAACGTAATAATGACACACTACCGAGTGAAATAGTATCAGTAATCAGAGAAAGATTGGACGGAGTAAGAAAAGAATCCAGATGCGAAGATAATAAGTTACAATTTGGTAAAGGAAAATCAAAATCCGCAGCGAAAAGAAGAGCACGACACCTAGAAAGATGTCACAAATGCGGAAAATGGTCACATGGAGGTAAATGTTCAAATAATCAAACCTATTCAAATACCGAATTTGTTACTTTATGCAGAGACGGACCGTTCATATGTTTAGAAGAAAAAACACTGAATGCTCGAGGTTACGCCTATGTAGCTATGGAAAACCAATTAAACCGACTATCTTATGAATGGGATAGATCATATAACTAAGAATACTATCTCACAGGTAAGTCTGTACAGTTTTTATTTTTTTAACCTTTTGATAATAAACGCTAATTTGTTCGCTATAAAGTATTAAATTGGTATTAAATAAAATTAGGTTTGGCGACCGAAATTGTTGATATCATACAAAAATTTATTACATCACTGCGAAATTTAACGTTTATTCTTAAGGTATAAATATCTTTAATCAATCAACCCAAAATATTTCAAAAATTCGTTATGAGTTAAATTAGGTCATGGAACCGAAATTACTTTACCGAAAAGAGGGGCGCATATTTTTGATAATATTTGATTGATTAAAGTGGGATAAAAAGCCAAAAAGATTTTTAATTTTATTTTTACCATATTTTTAAAATTAATATATAAATCTTAAATTAATATTGTAAACTTTGTAAAATCAATATATTTAAAATTGTAAATATTCGAAAAATTAATATAAGTTTGGTGTGAATTTATAATATGAATTTATAAATTAAGTTTGGTGTGAATTTTTAATTTTTAAAATATGAATTTTATTTTTATGCATTTTAAATTTAAGTTTGGTGTGAATTTTTAATATTAATTTTGAATTTTATGCATTTTTAAATTTAAGTTGTGTGAAATTAAAAACAAAAATTTACTTTATTTCGCTAAGTTAAAAATATGATTTTTAAAATTCGTCGTAAGTTGAAGACTAGGTCTTTGAACTGAAATTGCTTTACCCGAGGGAGGGACGAGAACTTTTATTATCATTATTTTTAATCTTATTGAATTAAGGTATGCCAAAAAAATTAAAAAACCCAAAAATCTAAGCTTTTAAAACAATCGCTTGAAAAAGACAAATTTTAAAATTTTGTCGAAGGACGGACTAGGACATCGATCCGAAACGACCTCGTCCTAAAACAAAGGGAAACAAAATTTTAAAATTAATCACTTAATTGTTTTATAAGTTAAAGTTAAAAAAAAAAAAAAAAGCCAAAAACACTGTAGCCGGGTACCCATGCGATCGCATGGGAATCACCCTATCCATCCATGCGATCGCATGGAGGCCAATTACATGCCAGGTACATACAGACTAGCGGGTCTGTTTCTTCTTCACAAAACACACACATTCACGAAACTCACCCAAAAATTCACCAATTTTCGCCATTTTTCCACCGTAATTCATCAAATTTCTTGCTCTAATCATGCCTAGATTCTCATTCTTCAGCAAAATGGTAAAAATTACACCCCTAAACTCTATAAATTCCTAGTTTTTGTGATAATTACCAATTTTTTACCTAATGCAATTTTGTTAATTTCTAGTGTAATTAGTGTTAAATTGTTAGTATTTTATGCATGTATAACCTAGATTGATGCTATTTAACATGATTTGAAGCCAAAAACTTCAAAATTTTTAGAAATCTAGGGTTTGTGTTCTTGAGCAATTTGGGGCTTTTTGATATAAACAGGTTATGGCCAATTTTTGTCACGAATTATTGCTAAATTGAGTAGTGTAACATGTTTAGATAGTTAAATGATCCAAACAATGATCCTAAACATGATTTTTGGAGATTAAAGTGGACTTTTTAAGTCCAAAATTCATGAACTTGATTAATTTGATATATTTGCCATTTGAGACTTGTTTAATTATTAGTAATGAATATTTTGACATGTTATTTGAGTTAAAAGCTTATGAACTTTGTATACATTTTCATATGTGCTTATTTGAAAAGTGTAGAATTGTGAAAAATTGTGAAAATGTGTATAAGTTTAATTTTGATTTAACATGTTATAGTGATTGTTTTAAGTTGTTATTTTTCTAACACTAATGCATATTTGGATGCACAAATTTTGTATTTAATGTGTTTTGCAGAAAGCCGATACTGGAGGTTCAGGAGCATCATCATCTAGACGACCAGTACCAGCACCAGAACCAGAACCAAAAATGCAACACGAACAACAACCACAACAAGAACCACAACAACAGCCTGATCAGCACATACCTTATTATGATCCAGTACAGTTTGTTGATGAATTCATAGTATTCCCAATGAGGCCACCAGTAGAATTCCCAACGATTCCTGAGCACACTCTACATCCTAATCTGAGATTTGATAGAAGATGGAGAGATTACGAGACATATCAAAGGAACAAATTCAAATTGGTAACAAAAAATGTAGAGGTGCCAAGGGTAATCGATTGGGCCCCTTTGGAAACGGTCCATCTAGCTGACCGTGTTAGATAGCTTTTAGTTCAAAGGTATGGCAGTTCTTCTTTTACAGATTGGGAACGTCTTTTCACCATTCGTAGACCTGTATATAAGGAATGGTGTGTTAAGTTGATGAGTACTGTATCACTTGATACAAATATAGTTAGAATAGATGATAGAAGATTTCTTAGGTTTATCCTTGGCGGTAGGATGTACAGAATGTCCATGTTGGACATGGCCAGGGCCTTACAGATATATACTCCTGGTGAGTTGCTATTACCCGATTGTACAAATTTGATTCATTATGGTGAAAGGGTAGATAGTAACTTTGACGCTGACGCCATTTGGAGGCGTATGTCACATTTTGATGTTTTTACACGAGCAGAAGGACACTCCTATACACATATTGACAGAGCCGAGCTTCGTATTATTCATAGATTTTTAGCTAACTCGATTACACAGAGAGGTCATAATAAAGAAAAAATTACCTTACATGATTTATTCTACCTAAAGTGTATTCGGGATCCTAGAAGCTTTGTCAATATCCCTTACTGTGTTGCTTTTTATTTATCTAAAATGGTAGAGGGAATGCAGGACGGGAGTATAATAGGAGGAGGTATTTTTGTTACTCTCATTGGAGAGTATTTAGGTGTTGATAGGAACCAAGGGGGTCTATTACAGCTTTGTAGAGAACAGGTTGAGCCCTTAGGATTGAAAGTTTATGTGGGTGCTAAGGTATTGAAAAGTAGACGTAACCAGGTAGTACCCTATGAGGAATCTCATCCTCGGGTAGAGAGAGGCTCAGACGAGGAAATGGAGGAGGCGGAAGACATTAGGGATGTCTTTCGAGATGCTATTCTTGACGTCCACGTTCGTATAGATGAGGAAGCAATGACGAACGCGGCCAGACATAGTATGTATGAGCAGTGGAACTCCGAGCGAGTATACGAGGATTATAGGCGACGCCAACACGATAGCTGGTTAGTTCATCAGCACCAAATCATGAGCCAGCTATCATATCAGGTACCAAATAACTATGTACCTACTCGACCTGCTCATTTTCCGCCACATAGCCCCGATATCCGACCACCCTTTAACCGGTATGACTATAACCAAGCCTATCAGAACACCTATAACCAACAATGGAACCCACCTGACGAGATGAACTGGAACCCATATCCAGACTGATTTAGTTCCATTTGGTTATTTATATGATTTTTATGTTTTTATCTTTTTACTTATTCATGTTTAAACTTATGTTATTGAATATACTTATGTAATCTTTATCATTTTTATTATTATTGTGTACTAATATTTCACATTTAGGATTTGAAAGTGGGATATTAAGTCCCATTTCAAATTGCCATGCATGTTTATATTTGTATGTATGTATATTGTAAATTGTACAAAACAGGGTAAAACATCGCATTTTCAAAGACTGGCATTAAGTTCAGCAAAAGCTACTAATTTTGACGACAAGATGACAAATAAATGTGATGTAACAACAGACGAAATGAACAAATGATATGCACCATTTATCATTCAGCAACCAAACGCCAATATGTTTGGAAACTTTGGTAAAATTTAATCATTTTTACGCTAATCACCCTCGATAATTTAAATTGTTACTGATTTCTTGTAAATGAGGGCATTGCAAGATCTTAAGTGTGGTAAGGGGTTAAATTCTTTCGGATTTTTAAAATTTTTATCTTAAAACACTTGGTTACCATTAAAAATACTAGTAACGTAGTAGTTGTATTAGAATCTAGTGCTCTCTGATGATAAAGAACAGCCCTAGTCTTATATACTGACTACCCAATTCTAGTAAAATTTTTCAAAATTTTCAATTAAATGAACTCAAAATCATGTTTATACATATTTATGAACGATAAAACTAGGTGTTAACACCGAAATTATTGTTACCTCAGAAAGGACATAAATTGAGAAACAAACCAAAATGTTAAAATTCATTTAAAATGGAATAGAGGACAATAAAAAGGAAAATAAAAGCCAAGTGTGGGAAAAATTACCAAGTTATCTTAAACATATGTCACATATTTCTGTAACAAATAACTGAAAATACTTTTGCTTTGGACTAAACTAAACTATTTTACCCGATGAAAGAAAAGAAGAGATGGATCTACACGATGAATCAATTCCATCACTAAAAGGAAGTAAAGTCTTCCGAAAAAGACACGCGCTTCTTGATTTAGGTCATGAAGTTGTCGTCCAGACCAGCTGTAGGTTGACGAAAAACCTAGAAAAGTCATCACTAAAATCAGCAGGAAATCCACGGACCTCAGCATTAAACAGGGTTGCCAAGTGGTCAGATTTATCCTAACCATGAGAAGGATTTATCTCGTAAAATGGGGGGCACCGTGCAAATTAGCTGGATAAGACTAATGAATCAGATCCCCAGAAAGGATAATCTCCTTAAAGATTAAAAATCAGCTTTTAAGCCTGATATTACTCAATCCTAGAGATTGACCTTAAAGATTGAGAATTCAAACTCATGGAATTCAATGATATCTAAACTCGAGCTTGAACGAGAAAATATTTTGATCAAATTATAAACCGATTTGTTTTCTGAAAACCCATTTTCAATGCGTTCATTACCATTGAACGTAAAAACCTAGGAATTCACCTGGAATTCATTAGGTCACCTGAACTAAATCGGGTGTCAACCGTAAGAACGGTGGTTGCATAGCATGGTCGAAGACAGGACCTTGTGCCAGCCCGAAAAAATTATAGGATGAGCTTTACTATTGCTCCTACCAAGGATAGTAATTGGATCCGACACGTTTTTGACCATAATTAAAAGCATGTCAGGGGACATTGCCTTAACAGTTGCTTGTTCAACGCTTTCCTTTACAACCGGACGGTAGTTTACTAAAAGGTAATATACGGAGCAAGTATACTGGATGTGTGCTTTCCTAAATACAAGGTTAGCAAGTGGGTGACACAAAACCATAAGTTTTGAGCTAAAATTTTCAAATCTGAAACCCACCAAGCCCACAAAAATATTTTGCAAACACCGGTGAAGGGTTATTCCGGAAAACTTATCTAGGGTAAAAGCTAGGTTGAATTTTCAAAGATCAAATGTTTTCATAAAGATTCAATTTCCTTAATGGATCTAAATTTTTATATAGTCATATGGGACTGTAAACCACATCGTTACTACCATTGTTTATACCGCCGTATAGAAATCACTGATGTACAAAGTGTGAAGAATAAAGAAGTGATTCTAGTATTTCAAGACTATATTGCTTGAGGACAAGCAACGCTCAAGTGTGGGAATATTTGATAATGCTAAAAGCGAACATATATTTCATAGCATTATTCCTCAAGAAAGACAAGCTTTTAGTTGCAATTGTTCTATTTACAAGTGATATTCGTTTAAATAATAAAAGGTAAAGACAAAAGACAGATTCGACGAATTGAAGACGCAAAGGTTCAAAAAGCTCAAAAGTACAAAATACAATCAAAGAGGTTCCAATTATTGATAAGAAACGTCTCGAAATCACAAGAGTACAAGATTCAAAACGCAAAGTACAAGATATTAAATTGTACGCAAGGACGTTCGAAAATTTGGAACCAGGACCAGAGTCAACTCTCAACGCTCAATGCAATGGACTAAAAATTACAAGTCAACTATGCATATGAATATAATATAATATATAATTAATTCTTAAAATTAATATATATATTATATTATATTTATAAAACGTCGGCACAAGGAAATAAGCAACATGTGAGCTCTCCCAGCTGGCCATGCGATCGCATGGCCAGGAAGAAGAAAGTCCATGCGATCGCATGGCATGAAAAGTCAGGCCACATCCCCTATAAATTCGCAGTTTGGTGAACGCAAAAAAGATATATCTTTTCTCTTCTCCATTCATACGTAATATTTATATTTATAATTTATATTTTAATTTTAACTTTAATTATAATTCTAATAATAAGGGTATGTTAGCGAATGTTGTAAGGGTGTAAGTCCCAATTCTGTCCGTGTAACGCTACGCTATTTTTAATCATTGTAAGTTATGTTCAAACTTTTTACATTAATGTCTCGTAGCTAAGTTATTATTATGCTTATTTAATCCGAAGTAATCATGATGTTGGGCTAAAAATATTAAAATTGGGTAATTGGGTTTTGTACCATAATTGGAGTTTAGACAAAAGAACGACACTTGTGGAAATTAGACCATGGGCTATTAATGGGCTTTATATTTGTTTAACTAAATGATAGTTTGTTAATGTTAATATAAAGATTTACAATTGGGCGTCCCTATAAATTATCATATACACTCGATCGGACACGATGGGTGGGGTATTTATATGTACGAATAATCGTTCATTTAACCGGACACGGGAATGGATTAACAGTCACTATAATTATTAAAACAGGGGTGAAATTATGTACAAGGACACTTGGCATAATTGTTAACAAAGTATTAAAACCTTGGGTTACACTCATTCGACATCCTGGTGTAATTATTAAACAAAGTATTAAAATCTTGTTACAGTTTAAGTCCCCAATTAGTTGGAATATTTAACTTCAGGTATAAGAATAATTTGACGAGGACACTCGCACTTTATATTTATGACTGATGGACTGTTATGGACAAAAACCAGACGGACATATTAAATAATCCAGGACAAAGGACAATTAACCCATGGGCATAAAACAAAAATCAAAACGTCAAACATTATGATTATGGAAGTTTAAATAAGCATAATTCTTTTATTTCATATTTATTTTCCTTTATTTTATATTTAATTGCACTTCTAATTATAGCACTTTTATTTATTGTTATTGTATTTAATTGCACTTTTAATTATCGTACTTTTTAATTATCGCAAGTTTATTTTATCGCACTTTTATTATTCGCAATTTCATTATCGTTATTTACTTTACGCTTTAAATTAAGTCTTTTATTTATTTAATATTTTACATTTGGTTTTAACTGCGACCAAAGTTTTAAAATCGACAAACCGGTCATTAAACGGTAAAAAACCCCCCTTTATAATAATAATATTACTTATATATATATTTTTATTTTTATAAAAGTAAACTAATATAGCGTTAAGCTTTGTTTAAAGATTTTCCCTGTGGAACGAACCGGACTTACTAAAAACTACACTACTGTACGATTAGGTACACTGCCTATAAGTGTTGTAGCAAGGTTTAAGTATATCCATTCTCTAAATAAATAAATATGTTGTATAAAATTGTATCGTATTTAATAGCATTTCCTGCTAAAATTTAATAGTATTTTATACCCCTTAGCTTTAACATCAGGTGGTATAAAGTTGGTGCTTATGTTGGGATCACATGCAACAATTATGATTATGGTTAACAAAAATGCTAGTATGTTCCCTCTTATTAATGGGTATATGTCTTACATTTATGGGTCATAAACTTATTAAAATTGGGCTAATTAAATAGTCCATTAACTAGAGTAGGGTGTGCTAAATTTCAACAAGGTAGAAAGTCCAACAAGACTAACTAGTGAGCATTAGTGTGACGTGTAGTGACCCGGAAAATTTCAACTAATTTTAAATCAAACTCTCGATACAATTTAATATCTTTGACACGATAAGCAAAGTCTGTTAGGTTGAGTCTCAAAGATTTTGAACTATTTTTATGATTGCAATTACCCTTCGACTGTTCTCGACGATTCACGAACAATTAAATGTATATATATATATATATATATATATATATATATATATATATACTACTTGTAAATATATAAAATAATATTAAATCTATTTGTTTAAAAATATATAATATATACTTGTGTGATAAAACTTGTTATTTAAAACTGATTATATATATAGAGAGAGTAAATGGAAAATGAATCATTTCGAGCTTAATTGGTAAACGTCGGTAACACTCGGTTGATGTTTTGTTAGTTTTAATATAGATATCGTACATGTTCATGAGGGATTGAAATAAAAGTTGGACTGTAAATTGATTACGAAGATTGTAGATGTGTCAAAAATATTTTTATCTTTTTAGTTTAAATTTTAGTACTCCGTACATATTATTTGGTACAGAAAATAAATATTTATCGAATCTTTTTGATCAGGTTTCAAACAGGTAATGAGTGAAATAATTAAATATATTTAATCTAAAAATTTGGGATTTTTTAGGAACATTTTTATACGTTAACTGTTTAGCAATGGACACGATATAATCATCCGGGATAAACTGTCGGTAACTAACAACCAAAACAACTGGCTGCTATACTTGATATTAAGTTTATGATTGAGTTTACTATTTAATTTAACTGTGCATTTGGTTCATATCCGTGATTGATTTTGGGAATCATTACTATATTATTATAATTAATTATTAAATTAGTGTTATAGGTAAATATAGATTTATATATATGGGATATATATACTTGAGCATACAGAATAAAAGGTATCATCTCTTCTTCTTCTCTCTCCCTCACTCTCTTCTACTCGCACCCTTGTTTCTTTATTCATAGAACCCAACAATCAACACCAATATTAACCACCGTTGCTACGTTTTTGTTTCCTATTTTGCAACCGCGAAACACCACCCCTGTAACCATGTTCAAACCGATCATCTTCTTTCTTTAACCATCAACCACATTCGTTTCATCATCACCTTCATTTGAACCTACTATCATCGAACCCACTTTGATCACCACAACCCGAACCTCTGACATCCACCATGGCCACCATGAACTTCACCCTACTACAACCACCTTGAAAACACCATCGACACCCTCATCATTTAGTTGTTTCGGTTTCTTTGACAACTGCCAACATCACCATTTTTACCACGACCACCGAAAACCACCACTATATATTATAAAGGCAGTCTACAAATAAAGTTATAGAGCAAACTCCTTGGCATGGTGCATTTTTCATTTTGGTCGACATATTAGGATATGATTGAAAATTACAAAATTCAAAAGCAAGATTATAAATCTAAAGTTGTCAAGTTGGTTATGATATATTACATACAACGTTTTTTTTTTTTTTTTTTAAACAAGTGGGACTAAAAGACTTCTCATAGCCAACCAAGTTTGTTCCCATGTGCCGTTCTTTTTATTTTTATTATTATTATTATTATTTTTTTTTGGATGCTCATGAGTTCGTTGAATCACAGTACACAACGGCATATTTTTTTTAAAGAAAAACGGGACCGATTTAAAAAAAAAAAAATTCTTGGACCACATGTTATTTTTTTTTTTTTGAAATTTTCTAATGACAACCCTAAGGGTTGTCAATAAGAGATTCACGCATGCTAATTTAATTTGTACATTCAAAGTAACTACCTTTTTTCTGGAAATAACCACCACTAAGTCAATAAATGTACCACCATTCATGCATCAAATTTTTTCTTAAAGACAACCCTAAGGGTTGTCATTAGAAAATTTCTTTATTTTTTTCGATATACTTTTTTATTTACTTGGACCCATATCACAAGTGAGTTATTTGTTTTTTTAAAGCATGATGTTAACGTATAAAAAAATGCCGAATATCAATTTCTTTTTGCAAGTGGAACGTACATTATTTTGAAAGTGGGACAAGTAAGTTTTTTTTTTTTTTAAAGAATGATGTTGACGTATAATAAAAAAAAAGTAAACTACACTTTATGGTTTCCTATTTCAAAAACCAAGTTTAACCAAATGATGTATTAGGTGATTTGATTCATTAATTTTAATGGGCTGCTAGATGTTGGGCTTAATTAAATGGGGTTTAGTAATTTTGTTGTTGGGTTGAAGCAAAGACAAAATATAAACGGGTTTTATAGATTTAAGTGAGAAATACTATCAGAAAAAGTTGGATAGCTCAGATGGTTAGGGTACGTATTGGGTTAGCAAGAGGTTGCAAGTTTGAGCCCGGGCTGTAGCAGTTTAATTGTTTTTGGATGCTTTTCTTCAAAGGTAGTACTATTATTATTATTATTATTATTATTATTATTATTATTATTATTATTATTATTATTATTATTATTATTATTATTATTATTATTATTATTATTATTATTATTATTATTATTATTATTATTATTATTATTATTATTATTACTATTATTATTAAAACTATATTATTATTATTGTTATCATTTTTACTACTAGTATCATTATTATTAATAATACAACTATGTTATTATTATTATTATTATTATTATTATTATTACAATAAAAGCTAGTCATATAAAATTTTACTTAATAAAATTAGATTAAAATTTTTATAAATTAGTTAAAGTATATAACATAAATATTTAATTAAGTTAGTTATAAAACACATAAACTATAAAAATAACATTTATATCACTAACTATATATAAATTTGTTCGATTACAATTTATATGTATTAATATATATAAATGATATAGGTTCGTGAATCTGAGGCCAACCCTGCATTGTTCAGTATCATCGTATGAATATTTTTACTACAAAATATTGTATTGTGAGTTCATTTGATTCCCTTTTTCTCTTTATATTTTTGGGACTGAGAATACATGCGCTGTTTTTACAACTGCTTTATTAAATGCTTTTGAAATACATTTTTGAACTGCGAATACATGAAATGCTTTTATAAATGTTTGACGAGATAGATACAAGCAAAACATTCCTCGAATGAATTATTATGCAGACAGAAGTTCTGCGGATTATTATTGAATTATGTGGACATGATAATTGCCACCATTGAATTATGTGGACATGATAATTGCCACCATTGAATTATGTGGACATGATGATTGCCACCAGTTGATGTGAATATTATATATCGAGAGAATGATTTTATACACAGGTTATGTGTATGTTATTTTTGTGCACAAGATATGTGTACGGTTACTAAGATTTATGAAAGATGATTTCGTACACGAGAAAGGTGTACTGTATTTAAAAGATATAGCATGTACATTACAGGTGGGTATAGGATTCGGGCCCATTTGTACCATGCAGGATTTAAATCTTGTGGTCTATCAAAATGATGAATTTTATTGTTTTATGATAAACCTATGAACTCACCAACATTTTGGTTGACACTTTAAAGTATGTTTATTCTCAGGTATTTAAAGAATTCTTCCACTGTGCATTAGCTCATTTTAAAGACATTACTTGGAGTCTTTTGTGGCATACATTTCGAAAGACGTTGCATTCGAGTCATTGAGTTTAGCAAGATTATTATTAAGTCAATTATAGTTTGGATAGTGGATATTATGAAAGGGTATGCATGTCTGTCAATTTTCTATGTAAAGAAAGTTTATCTTTTAAAAACAAATGCAATGTTTGTAAAATGTATCATATAGAGGTCAAATACCTCGCGATGAAATCAACTATTGTGAATCGTTTATAATGTATATGAACGAGTCCTTTCAGTTGGTATCAGAGCGGTGGTCTTAGCGAACCAGGTCTTGCATTAGTGTGTCTAACTGATAGTTGTTTAGATGCATTAGTGAGTCTGGACTTCGACCATGTCTGCATGTCAAAAGTTTTGCTTATCATTTCGTGTCGAAAATTATTTGCTTATCATCCTTAAAGTCTAGACACATCTTACTGCCTCTATTGCATAGACAGTGTATAGATAAATTCATATCATAGCGTATCTATTATTGTTACCTTTGCTTGACAGTTTCCGTAGATTTCTCCGTAACTTATGGGATTTTAGTATTATATATGCATATGTAAATTATGTATTGTAGAGTACTAATATACATCCTATAATCTATTTCTTATCAAAAAATTCTTCATCTGATCGTACGAGATGAATCTCTCAACCAGTTCGAATTCCTCGGATTCCGACAGCTATTCCAATATGGAGTTTCACCTAAGCTCCGAAAGCAGTGTCACCAGAATGAATCAACCAATCATCCATCCCCAATTCATCTGATGGGTTCGTAGCCTCCTCAATCATTGGAGATAAGAAGAAGGTGATTCCTTCCATCCACCACATTGCCCTCTTGACGATGAACCTGAAGCACTTACCGGCGAATCTGTCCAAAACACCATATTCACCCTCATTTTCAGGATATCACGCAACGATTATATGATATTCACAATTCTAAACCTTATTCATCCGCTCGTTCCAACCGACAATCATCCCGGAATAATAGAAGAAGTCAACGAATTTCGCTCTCGAGTAATTAATTTGGAAAAACGTGGTGCAAAACCTACCAGCTTTAACAACAGCACCGGCAACACCAGTACCACCAACAACCCAAGTTTCAACATCACACGCCTTAACATCTCATTCTGTACCTCGAGTATAATCATCGTCCTACATGACGTTCTACATCATTTATCTTCGTTCAACACGATAATTATGTAATCTCTAATGTTTTAGAGATTATATATTCTTGTTCTAACGGTAAATCAAATGAGTTTAATATCATATTAACTCATTAAATCTATGATTACATCTGAAGAAAATATATATGTATAAATGTTTTCATAAAGATTGTAATTAAAAATTCTTTTGTACAAACTGTTAATGGTGAAAATATTTTAACGGGTAGGTAATACCCGAGAAATATTTAGATTTCACATTAAAAAGTTAAACTGTACATTATTCAAATCTAATTCAACGGTCATTACTATCCTACTTACATTTACAGATATACGTATCCATTCACCACAGAATAACAATTTTCATTCAATTTCATATTTGGATTTTTACTTATCAGAATTCAACAAGTGGCATAATGAAGAAAACATTGGACAAAATAAAATTTGTTAGAAATAAACTAATTAACTATGAGAAAATTTTTGTTAAGAATTCACGCTAACAAAATCCTAGCTAACTGTTCCCAGCTAACTTATTACATTTATTTATCGCAATTTATTTATTGCAATTTTAATTCTCGCAATTTTATTTATTGTCATTTAATTTTTGTTATTTATTTTACGCACTTTAAATATCGAGACACGTATACAAGGTTTTAACATACCATATCGACGCATCTATATATATTATTTGGAATCACCATAGACACTCTATATGCAGTAATGCTGGAGTTAGCTATACAGGGTTGAAGTTGATTCTATAATAATATATATACTTTGAGTTGTGATCGAGTCTGAGACATGTACACGGGTCACGAGACGTATTAATTAATTCGAATATTATATATTAAACTATGTATGAATTATTGGACTGTTAACTGTGAACTATCGTCTGTGGACTAATAACATTGGACAATTAAAATGAATTAAAATATTGATTATAACATATGAAACTAAATATTTCTTCAAGTTTGCCACTTGATCTCATCTTAAACCTCATTTGTATCTTGATAATTACAAACTGCGTTCAAACCTTTTATGATTCTTGAAAACATCTCAATCGAGAGGATGAATCAACTGCATCTCATCTACGGAAGAAAAGATTGATACATATAGTTATGCACCAGAAAACACTCAAAAATTGAGTAAACGTTTAACACGAATCTGTGCTAGTTCCTTTAGCGTTGTTATTATCGAAAATAACTTTGCAATTCTTTTCCAAATTAGCCAATTTTGTCACAGCTCCAGCAATTTCATTGATCTTGGACTTTCTGAAATATCATAACATTCAGTGAAACCCTATCATTTACTCATTTACATCATATAACAAGAATTACTATACCAATTACCGGGAATTAGCAATCAGTATTTTGAAATCTCGTAGCATGTCTACATCAATAGTTATACGTATACATATAACATTTATCTCTTAGAATTATGATCTTCCATTCTGAAATTCTGAAAAGCACTTAGTCTACGAATCAATACTCTGAATTTTGAAGAAGCTGAATGAAGCAGCAAAAACTGTAGACAATCGTAAACGACCTTAACCGTCAAAAGTATGATGATAAAGAGTGGAGTGTTGGAAATGCTCAATAGAAAATATAGTACAAAAAGCGAATTATGCGAAATTATAAAGGATTCTGTGAACAAACCACAAGGACTAAACTTGTACATAAAGAATCCAGATGATTCTGTATCCGATGAAATCTTTAGAGAATATCTTGCTCCATACTCATGTTAAATCTTGTGGAAAAATCTTTCTTCATCAACCTTCGAACTTGGAAATTCCAAAATATCATCATAAATATCTTTGATATTTCTGAGGATATTTTCATAAATATTCTCATCCGAAATTCTATACCTCTTCGTGCTTCATGTGTTTCATTATATTGGAAACTTCTGTAAAATTTAAGTTTAATTTATGAATGAATTCTGGAGAAATGTAAAGAAATTGATGCATGAATTAGTATAATATAATGACACTTGATCAACGTGATTATATTACAGTAAGTCATGCTGAGTTTCTAATGGAACGTGATGATTCACAGATCATACCGTCATCATGTGCCATGTCACACGACTCTTACATTCTATCTAATCTATAAACATATCAAGAACATATTTTCTTGATAGTCCTATCATTTCTCTTAAATTCGGGTAATTTGACAAATCAAATCGTGCGATTACGTTCTTTATTGTTTAGAACATTAAGTTCATCCGAAGTTCCATACTTACGAATTTTGGACTGTTACTCGCTTTACTAGAGATCGAGAATAGAATAAAAAGGCAAAGACCTCCAAAATATAAGAGAAAATATAAAGCCCAACAACAACACATGAATTACTAACCGTGGATATTAATACGAATAGAAATAAAAAGACACGGTAGAATTAAGAATAGTATCACCCCAAGGAAATAGTTGAAGTAAACAGATTTTTTCTGGTGGAAGATTGAAAAGAAGGATGACAGAAATGATAATTAGGAAAATATCAAGGATTAGAACAGAATTAAGCATTTTCACAATCTTTTGGATATATGAACTAAGAAAGAAAGTATAGGAATGGTGAAAATAATGGAACGAAAGAGTTTAATTCTTAAAGGAAAAATCAGACGTAACAATCGAGACAGAAGACCGCATTTAATTAAGGAGATCCTAATTCCCTTAAATCTTGAAGGATAAGATCTTATAGATTTCGAAGATTTATTTTTAATTCCTTGAATCCTGGAAATCAACCGTGACTACGTCACCGGTTAAGACGAACTTGCATTTACTCATTTCATTCTTTTGTGATAGCTTCACTCGTACTCTTCGAGTAATCAAATTATCTTATCCATATTTCTCAACAGTAATAAAACTCTATTTATTAACTCATATTCATCATGAAAACATTCTTATTGTTAGCCATGATGACCTCACTCAAATTTCGGGACGAAATTTCTTTAACGGGTAGGTACTGTAGTGACCCGGAAAATTTCGACTAATTTTAAATCAAACTCTCAATACGATTTAATATCTTTAACACGATAAGCAAAGTCTGTTAGGTTGAGTCTCAAAGATTTTGAACTATTTTTATGAATGCAATTACCCTTCGACTGTTCTCGACGATTCACGAACAATTAAATGTATATATATATATATATATATATATATATATATATATATACTACTTGTAAATATATAAAATAATATTAAATCTATTTGTTTAAAAATATATAATATATACTTGTGTGATAAAACTTGTTATTTAAAACTGATTATATATATATAGAGAGAGTAAATGGAAAATGAATGATTTCGAGCTTAATTGGTAAACGTCGGTAACACTCGGTTGATGTTTTGTTAGTTTTAATATAGATATCGTACATGTTCATGAGGGATTGAAATAAAAGTTGGACTGTAAATTGATTACGAAGATTGTAGATGTGTCAAAAATATTTTTATCTTTTTAGTTTAAATTTTAGTACTCCGTACATATTATTTGGTACAGAAAATAAATATTTATCGAATCTTTTTGATCAGGTTTCAAACAGTTAATGAGTGAAATAATTAAATATATTTAATCTAAAAATTTGGGATTTTTTAGGAACATTTTTATACGTTAACTGTTTAGCAATGGACACGATATAATCATCCGGGATAAACTGTCGGTAACTAACAACCAAAACAACTGGCTGCTATACTATTGATATTAAGTTTATGATTGAGTTTACTATTTAATTTAACTGTGCATTTGGTTCATATCCGTGATTGATTTTGGGAATCATTACTATATTATTATAATTAATTATTAAATTAGTGTTATAGTTAAATATAGATTTATATATATTGGATATATATACTTGAGCATACAGAATAAGAGGTATCATCTCTTCTTCTTCTCTCTCCCTCACTCTCTTCTACTCGCACCCTTGTTTCTTTATTCATAGAACCCAACAATCAACACCAATATTAACCACCGTTGCTATGTTTTTGTTTCCTATTTTGCAACCGCGAAACACCACCCCTGTAACCATGTTCAAACCGATCATCTTCTTTCTTTAACCATCAACCACATTCGTTTCATCATCACCTTCATTTGAACCTACTATCATCGAACCCACTTTGATCACCACAACCCGAACCTCTGACATCCACCATGGCCACCATGAACTTCACCCTACTACAACCACCTTGAAAACACCATCGACACCCTCATCATTTAGTTGTTTCGGTTTCTTTGACAACTGCCAACATCACCATTTTTACCACGACCACCGAAAACCACCACTATATATTATAAAGGCAGTCTACAAATAAAGTTATAGAGCAAACTCCTTGGCATGGTGCATTTTTCATTTTGGTCGACATATTAGGATATGATTGAAAATTACAAAATTCAAAAGCAAGATTATAAATCTAAAGTTGTCAAGTTGGTTATGATATATTACATACAACGTTTTTTTTTTTTTTTTTTTTACAAGTGGGACTAAAAGACTTTTCATAGCCAACCAAGTTAGTTCCCATGTGCCGTTCTTTTTATTTTTATTATTATTATTATTATTATTATTTTTTGGATGCTCATGAGTTCGTTGAATCACAGTACACAACGGCATATTTTTTTTTAAAGAAAAACGGGACCGATTTAAAAAAAAAATTCTTGGACCACATGTTATTTTTTTTTCGATATACTTTTTTATTTACTTGGACCCATATCACAAGTGATTTATTTGTTTTTTTAAAACATGATGTTGACGTATAAAAAAAAATGCAGAATATCAATTTCTTTTTGCAAGTGGAACGTACATTATTTTGAAAGTGGGACAAGCAAGGTTTTTTTTTTTAAAAGAATGATGTTGACGTATAATAAAAAAAAAAGTAAACTACACTTTATGGTTTCCTATTTCAAAAACCAAGTTTAACCAAATGATGTATTAGGTGATTTGATTCATTAATTTTAATGGGCTGCTAGATGTTGGGCTTAATTAAATGGGGTTTAGTAATTTTGTTGTTGGGTTGAAGCAAAGACAAAATATAAACGGGTTTTATAGATTTAAGTGAGAAATACTATCAGAAAAAGTTGGATAGCTCAGATGGTTAGGGTACGTATTGGGTTAGCAAGAGGTTGTAAGTTTGAGCCCGGGCTGTGGCAGTTTAATTGTTTTTGGATGCTTTTCTTCAAAGGTAGTACTATTATTATTATTATTATTATTATTATTATTATTATTATTATTATTATTATTATTATTATTATTATTATTATTATTATTATTATTATTATTATCATCATCATTATTATTATTATTATTATTATTATTATTATTATTATTATTATTATTATTATTAATATTATTATTATTATTATTGTTATTATTATTACTATTATTACAACTATATTATTATTATTGTTATCATTTTTACTACTAGTATCATTATTATTAATAATACAACTATGTTATTATTATTATTATTATTATTACAATAAAAGCTAGTCATATAAAATTTTACTTAATAAAATTAGATTAAAATTTTTATAAATTAGTTAAAGTATATAACATAAATATTTAATTAAGTTAGTTATAAAACACATAAACTATAAAAATAACATTTATATCACTAACTATATATAAATTTGTTCGATTACAATTTATATGTATTAATATATATAAATGATATAGGTTCGTGAATCTGAGGCCAACCCTGCATTGTTCAGTATCATCGTATGAATATTTTTACTACAAAATATTGTATTGTGAGTTCATTTGATTCCCTTTTTCTCTTTATATTTTTGGGACTGAGAATACATGCGCTGTTTTTACAACTGCTTTATTAAATGCTTTTGAAATACATTTTTGAACTGCGAATACATGAAATGCTTTTATAAATGTTTGACGAGATAGATACGAGCAAAACATTCCTCGAATGAATTATTATACAGACAGAAGTTCTGCGGATTATTATTGAATTATGTGGACATGATAATTGCCACCATTGAATTATGTGGACATGATAATTGCCACCATTGAATTATGTGGACATGATGATTGCCACCAGTTGATGTGAATATTATATATCGAGAGAATGATTTTATACACAGGTTATGTGTATGTTATTTTTGTGCACAAGATATGTGTACGGTTACTAAGATTTATGAAAGATGATTTCGTACACGAGAAAGGTGTACTGTATTTAAAAGATATAGCATGTACATTACAGGTGGGTATAGGATTCGGGCCCATTTGTACCATGCAGGATTTAAATCTTGTGGTCTATCAAAATGATGAATTTTATTGTTTTATGATAAACCTATGAACTCACCAACCTTTTGGTTGACACTTTAAAGCATGTTTATTCTTAGGTATTTAAAGAATTCTTCCACTGTGCATTAGCTCATTTTAAAGACATTACTTGGAGTCTTTTGTGGCATACATTTCGAAAGACGTTGCATTCGAGTCATTGAGTTTATCAAGATTATTATTAAGTCAATTATAGTTTGGATAGTGGATATTATGAAAGGGTATGCATGTCTGTCAATTTTCTATGTAAAGAAAGTTTATCTTTTAAAAACAAATGCAATGTTTGTAAAATGTATCATATAGAGGTCAAATACCTCGCGATGAAATCAACTATTGTGAATCGTTTATAATGTATATGAACGGGTCCTTTCATGACGATCGCACAAAATCCATATGGACGAACACGTCATTCATCGATTTCATTGCGAGGTATTTGACCTCTATATGATACGTTTTGTAAATATTGCATTCTTTTGAAAAGGCACACCATAAATGAATATTTAAATCAAAGGTTTTCGACATCTGATGATTTCTACATATAGACAATCACCGTAATATAATAGTTTACAATAGTACTTCCGTTGGCAATGCAGTCAAAATAAGATACATGGTGATGATTTGGTGAATGCAACGTTTCCTTGAAAAATATGCCATGTAAGACTCCATGCACATAGCTTGTCTAACATATAAGCAAATAACGGAAGACTTCTAGGGAACCTGAGAATAAACATGCTAACAAGTGTCAACACAAAGGTTGGTGAGTTCATATTTTTAATGTTTTGCATAATCTGTATATAAAGGTGGATCACAAGATTTCAGTTGTTTCATCCAGAAACGTTTATCAAAATATTCTACAAGATTGAGCACCCTGGTAACTAAGCTTTAACGTTATAATAAGTACCCCTGTTTTAACATACATGCAACCAACATGTACAATACACGCAAACCAACGTGTACTAAACTCAAATAGCATACGTCTGTTTTATAGTTCAGGCTAGAATTTCTATACCTGGAACAGACGGGGATGTCAAGCCCTATGGATCCATATACAACTATTCACGCCCACCACTTCTTATAACTGGCAGTTACTGTAGTGACCCGAACTTTTCCATGTTTATATATATTAATTGAGATTGATATTTACATGATTAAATGTTTCCAACATATTAAGCAATCAAACTTGTTAAGACTTGATTAATTGAAATATGTTTCATATAGACAATTGACCACCCAAGTTGACCGGTGATTCACGAACGTTAAAACTTGTAAAAACTATATGATGACATATATATGGATATATATATATAGTTAACATGATACTATGATAAGTAAACATATCATTAAGTATATTAACAATGAACTACATATGTAAAAACAAGACTACTAACTTAATGATTTTTAAACGAGACATATTTGTAACGATTATCGTTGTAAAGACATTTAATGTATATATATCATATTAAGAGATATTCATACATGATAATATCATGATAATATAATAATTTAAAATCTCATTTGATATTATAAACATTGGGTTAACAACATTTAACAAGATCGTTAACCTAAAGGTTTCAAAACAACACTTACATGTAACGACTAACGATGACTTAACGACTCAGTTAAAATGTATATACATGTAGTGTTTTATAATGTATTTATACACTTTTGAAAGACTTTAATACACTTATCAAAATACTTCTGCTTAACAAAAATGCTTACAATTACATCCTCGTTCAGTTTCATCAACAATTCTACTCGTATGCACCCGTATTCGTACTCGTACAATACACAGCTTTTAGATGTATGTACTATTGGTATATACACTCCAATGATCAGCTCTTAGCAGCCCATGTGAGTCACCTAACACATGTGGGAACCATCATTTGGCAACTAGCATGAAATATCTCATAAAATTACAAAAATATGAGTAATCATTCATGACTTATTTACATGAAAACAAAATTACATATCCTTTATATCTAATCCATACACCAACGACCAAAATCACCTACAAACACTTTCATTCTTCAATTTTCTTCATCTAATTGATCTCTCTCAAGTTCTATCTTCAAGTTCTAAGTGTTCTTCATAAATTCTACAAGTTCTAGTTACATAAAATCAAGAATACTTTCAAGTTTGCTAGCTCACTTCCAATCTTGTAAGGTGATCATCCAACCTCAAGAAATCTTTGTTTCTTACAGTAGGTTATCATTCTAATACAAGGTAATAATCATATTCAAACTTTGGTTCAATTTCTATAACTATAACAATCTTATTTCAAGTGATGATCTTACTTGAACTTGTTTTCGTGTCATGATTCTGCTTCAAGAACTTCGAGCCATCCAAGGATCCGTTGAAGCTAGATCCATTTTTCTCTTTTCCAGTAGGTTTATCCAAGGAACTTAAGGTAGTAATGATGTTCATAACATCATTCGATTCATACATATAAAGCTATCTTATTCGAAGGTTTAAACTTGTAATCACTAGAACATAGTTTAGTTAATTCTAAACTTGTTCGCAAACAAAAGTTAATCCTTCTAACTTGACTTTTAAAATCAACTAAACACATGTTCTATATCTATATGATATGCTAACTTAATGATTTAAAACCTGGAAACACGAAAAACACCGTAAAACCGGATTTACGCCGTCGTAGTAACACCACGGGCTGTTTTGGGTTAGTTAATTAAAAACTATGATAAACTTTGATTTAAAAGTTGTTATTCTGAGAAAATGATTTTTATTATGAACATGAAACTATATCCAAAAATTATGGTTAAACTCAAAGTGGAAGTATGTTTTCTAAAATGGTCATCTAGACGTCGTTCTTTCGACTGAAATGACTACCTTTACAAAAATGACTTGTAACTTATTTTTCTGACTATAAACCTATACTTTTTATGTTTATATTCATAAAATAGAGTTCAATATGAAACCATAGCAATTTTATTCACTCAAAACGGATTTAAAATGAAGAAGTTATGGGTAAAACAAGATTGGATAATTTTTCTCATTTTAGCTACGTGAAAATTGGTAACAAATCTATTCCAACCATAACTTAATCAACTTGTATTGTATATTATGTAATCTTGAGATACCATAGACACGTATACAATGTTTCGACCTATCATGTCGACACATCTATATATATTTCGGAACAACCATAGACACTCTATATGTGAATGTTGGAGTTAGCTATACAGGGTTGAGGTTGATTCCAAAATATATATAGTTTGAGTTGTGATCAATACTGAGATACGTATACACTGGGTCGTGGATTGATTCAAGATAATATTTATCGATTTATTTCTGTACATCTAACTGTGGACAACTAGTTGTAGGTTACTAACGAGGACAGCTGACTTAATAAACTTAAAACATCAAAATATATTAAAAGTGTTGTAAATATATTTTGAACATACTTTGATATATATGTATATATTGTTATAGGTTTGTGAATCAACCAGTTTTCAAGTCTTACTTCCCGACGAAGTAAAAAATCTGTGAAAGTGAGTTATAGTCCCACTTTTAAAATCTAATATTTTTGGGATGAGAATACATGCAGGTTTTATAAATGATTTACAAAATAGACACAAGTACGTGAAACTACATTCTATGGTTGAATTATCGAAATCGAATATGCCCCTTTTTATTAAGTCTGGTAATCTAAGAATTAGGGAACAGACACCCTAATTGACGCGAATCCTAAAGATAGATCTATTGGGCCTAACAAACCCCATCCAAAGTACCGGATGCTTTAGTACTTCGAAATTTATATCATATCCGAAGGGTGTCCCGGAATGATGGGGATATTCTTATATATGCATCTTGTTAATGTCGGTTACCAGGTGTTCACCATATGAATGATTTTTATCTCTATGTATGGGATGTGTATTGAAATATGAAATCTTGTGGTCTATTATTATGATTTGATATATATATAGGTTAAACCTATAACTCACCAACATTTTTGTTGACGTTTTAAGCATGTTTATTCTCAGGTGATTATTAAGAGCTTCCGCTGTCGCATACTTAAATAAGGACGAGATTTGGAGTCCATGCTTGTATGATATTGTGTAAAAACTGCATTCAAGAAACTTATTTTGTTGTAACATATTTGTATTGTAAACCATTATGTAATGGTCGTGTGTAAACAGGATATTTTAGATTATCATTATTTGATAATCTACGTAAAGCTTTTTAAAACCTTTATCTATGAAATAAAGGTTATGGTTTGTTTTAAAAATGAATGCAGTCTTTGAAAAACGTCTCATATAGAGGTCAAAACCTCGCAACGATATCAATTAATATGGAACGTTTTTAATCAATAAGAACGGGACATTTCAGTTGGTATCCGAGCGTTGGTCTTAGAGAACCAGAATTTTGCATTAGTGTGTCTTATCGAGTTTGTTAGGATGCATTAGTGAGTCTGGACTTCGACCGTGTTTACTTGAAAAAAGATTGCTTAACAAATTTTGTTGGAAACTATATATTTTTAACATGTGAATATTATGTGATATATTAATCTCTTAACGCGTTTGATATTATGTGATAGATGTCTACCTCTAGAACAAGTCCCATTGACTCACTTAATAATAATGAAGAGTCAAATGTAAATTGGAATGATTCGTGGACTGATTCACAAGTTCCCGAAGAGGAACCGGAAGAAGAGTCGGAACCAGAAGAAGAATCGGAACCGGAAGAAGAATCGGAACCGGATGAAGAAATAGAACCGGTGGGGGAAATAATAAAACGGTTAAGTAAAAGAAAATCCTCAACCAACCGACCAAGGTTAATTATGGTCAATGGTGTTTCCGCTAAGGAAGCAAAATATTGGGAGGATTACCAATTCTCCGATGAATCGGATTCTGACGAGAATTCCGATGATGTTATAGAAATTACCCCAACTGAATTTAAAAAGGCAAAAGAAAATAATAAGGGAAAGGGCATAAAAATAGAGAAATCTAATTCCAACCCCGATGAACTTTATATGTATCGTCAACCCCCGAAGTCCTTAAGTTGTAACAATGACCCGGGAACCTCTAAACCACCAGGTTTTTCTAAACCAATGTGGAAAATTACGGCTCGTATTAGGGGAACATCATATATCCCTAGAAACTTGACAAAACGAACCAAAACCGAAGAAGAAGAAGAAACAAGCGAGTCGGAATAAGATAGTTGTATTCGTGTGGTGTAATATATGTAATATAGTGTGCTTATGCTTTATGATATATGTAAAAATTGCTTGTATTAATAAGTATTTTTTTTTATGAATCTAACTCTTGTCTATTTTACAGTATAAAAACACAAAATGGATAGACAACCCAATATTTTAAGAGACCTACCCGGAGACATGATTGATGAAATCTTGTCTAGAGTCGGTCAGAATTCTTCGGCACAACTATTTAAGGCGAGATCAGTTTGTAAGACATTCGAAGAACGTTCCAAGAATGCCTTGGTTTATAAAAGGCTTTCGTTCGAAAGATGGGGGATATCACATTGGGAAATCCATAAGTTACGATGTGTTTACTTTGACGCATATATTGCGGGGAACCCAAATGCTATTTTACGCAATGGGTTAAGAAATTATTTTGACTCAATATATCCGAATATTGGACTTCGTGATTTAGAAAAAGCGGCTAACATGCAACATAAAGAAGCATGTTATGCTTACGGATTAGTAATGTTCGCTTCCCACCAAAGTGAGAACAAGAACATCGGGCTACAAATATTAAACAAAACGTTCCCACAAGTGACGGAGTCGGTAATTGGGGTAAGAAATGAGGTTTTTAGATTGTTACGGGACTGTTGGACATTACGTAACCCTCGTCCCTTTGACGACGTTACAACACGCTGTCTTATTAACGGCCATAACGGTTATGTTCCACAAGACCAAGGATGGGAAGTAATCCTAGTAAAACCAAAATGCATGACTTGTTTCTGGACGTATGAATTACGTGTCTTTATTGCCTTTGCTGAACGACTTGTGTACTAGCTAGAATTATCTTCACAACCATCTTGTATCAAATTTATTGTGTGCTATATTTCATGCTATATGTAAAATAAGCGGTATTGTAAGTTTGTAAAATATTGTGTAAAAGTTTGAACGCGAAATATTATTATAATCAGTTTTTCATATAGAATTGTAGTAGTTGAATTGTATATTAGCTACTAAGTATGAACTTAACGGGTAGGTACTACCCGAATTTAAACTTATAAAACGCTAATATGAAGAAAAAACTTTTATAAATGAGTTCATATTATGCTACGAAATACTATTAACTACTCTTAATATTCTGTATGATTAACTTGTTCCATTTGACTATTTTGAAGGAAATGGCACCGACTACTCGACACACCGTGAATATGAATGAAGAGGAATTCCGTACTTTTCTAGCTTCAAACATAGCCGCAGTACAGGCTGTGCTACATACCAACAATAACCTTGGATCTAGCAGTACAGGAAATCGTGTAGGATGCACCTACAAAGAATTCACTGCCTGCAAACCTTTGGAATTTGATGGAACCGAAGGACCGATCGGATTGAAACGGTGGACCGAGAAGGTCGAATCGGTGTTTGCCATAAGTAAGTGTACTGAAGAGGACAAAGTGAAGTACGCTACGCATACCTTCACAGGTTCTGCGTTAACATGGTGGAATACCTATCTAGAGCAAGTGGGACAAGACGATGCGTACGCACTACCGTGGTCAGCATTCAAGCACTTGATGAACGAGAAGTACCGTCCCAGAACCGAGGTCAATAAGCTCAAGACAGAACTTAGAGGGTTACGAACCCAAGGATTTGATATTACCACGTACGAAAGACGATTCACAGAATTGTGCCTATTGTGTCCGGGAGCATTCGAAGATGAGGAAGAGAAGATCGACGCGTTTGTGAAAGGATTACCGGAAAGAATCCAAGAAGATATAAGTTCACACGAGCCCGCCTCCATACAACAGGCATGTAGAATGGCTCACAAACTAGTGAACCAGATTGAAGGAAGAATTAAAGAACAGACTGCTGAAGAGACCAATGTGAAGCAAGTCAAAAGAAAGTGGGAGGAAAACGGTGATAAGAATCACCAATACAACAACAACAGCAATTACAACAATAATCGCCATAATTATCCCAGCAATCGCAACATCAATCGCAACTACAACAAACGGCCCAACAACAACAACAACAACAACAACAGCAGCAACTACAACAATCATCCCAACAATAATAATAACCGCAACAACAACAATCAGAAGCAGCTATGCCAAAGGTGTGAAAAGTATCACTCGGGGTTCTGCACCAAATTTTGCAACAAGTGTAAAAGAAATGGTCATAGCGCGGCGAAGTGTGAGGTCTACGGACCAGGGGTTAACAGAACGAAAGGAACAAATGGTGTCGGAACGAGTAATGGTGGAGCAAGTAGTGTCGGAGCAAGTTATGCCAATGTAGTTTGTTATAAATGTGGAAAACCGGGCCACATTATTAGAAATTGCCCGAACCAGGAGAACACGAATGGACAAGGCCGCGGAAGAGTTTTCAATATTAATGCGGCAGAGGCACAGGAAGACCCGGAGCTTGTTACGGGTACGTTTCTTATTGACAATAAATCTGCTTACGTTTTATTTGATTCGGGTGCGGATAGAAGCTATATGAGTAGAGATTTTTGTGCTAAATTAAGTTGTCCATTGACACCTTTGGATAGTAAATTTTTACTCGAATTAGCAAATGGTAAATTAATTTCAGCAGATAATATATGTCGGAATCGAGAAATTAAACTGGTTAGCGAAACATTTAAGATTGATTTGATACCAGTAGAGTTAGGGAGTTTTGATGTGATAATCGGTATGGACTGGTTGAAAGAAGTGAAAGCAGAGATCGTTTGTTACAAAAATGCAATTCGCATTATACGAGAAAAAGGAAAACCCTTAATGGTGTACGGAGAAAAGGGCAACACGAAGCTACATCTTATTAGTAATTTGAAGGCACAAAAACTAATAAGAAAAGGTTGCTATGCTGTTCTAGCACACGTCGAGAAAGTACAAACTGAAGAAAAGAGCATCAATGATGTTCCCGTCGCAAAAGAATTTCCCGATGTATTTCCGAAAGAATTACCGGGATTACCCCCACATCGATCCGTTGAATTTCAAATAGATCTTGTACCAGGAGCTGCACCAATAGCTCGTGCTCCTTACAGACTCGCACCCAGCGAGATGAAAGAACTGCAAAGCCAATTACAAGAACTTTTAGAGCGTGGTTTCATTCGAGCAAGCACATCACCGTGGGGAGCTCCTGTTTTGTTTGTCAAGAAGAAAGATGGTACATTCAGGTTGTGTATCGACTACCGAGAGTTGAACAAACTTACCATCAAGAACCGCTACCCACTACCGAGAATCGACGACTTATTTGATCAACTACAAGGCTCGTCTGTTTATTCAAAGATTGACTTACGTTCCGGGTATCATCAAATGCGGGTGAAAGAAGATGATATTCCAAAGACTGCTTTCAGAACACGTTACGGTCATTACGAGTTTATGGTCATGCCGTTTGGTTTAACTAATGCACCAGCTGTGTTCATGGACCTTATGAACCGAGTGTGTGGACCATACCTTGACAAGTTTGTCATTGTTTTCATTGATGACATACTTATTTACTCAAAGAATGACCAAGAACACGGTGAACATTTGAGAAAGGTGTTAGAAGTATTGAGGAAGGAAGAATTGTACGCTAAGTTTTCAAAGTGTGCATTTTGGTTGGAAGAAGTTCAATTCCTCGGTCACATAGTGAACAAAGAAGGTATTAAGGTGGATCCGGCAAAGATAGAAACTGTTGAAAAATGGGAAACCCCGAAAACTCCGAAACACATACGCCAGTTTTTGGGACTAGCTGGTTACTACAGAAGGTTCATCCAAGACTTTTCCAGAATAGCAAAACCCTTGACTGCATTAACGCATAAAGGGAAGAAATTTGAATGGAATGATGAACAAGAGAAAGCGTTTCAGTTATTGAAGAAAAAGCTAACTACGGCACCTATATTGTCATTGCCTGAAGGGAATGATGATTTTGTGATTTATTGTGACGCATCAAAGCAAGGTCTCGGTTGTGTATTAATGCAACGATCGAAGGTGATTGCTTATGCGTCTAGACAATTGAAGATTCACGAACAAAATTATACGACGCATGATTTGGAATTAGGCGCGGTTGTTTTTGCATTAAAGACTTGGAGGCACTACTTATATGGGGTCAAAAGTATTATATATACCGACCACAAAAGTCTTCAACACATATTTAATCAGAAACAACTGAATATAAGGCAGCGTAGGTGGATTGAATTATTGAATGATTACGACTTTGAGATTCGTTACCACCCGGGGAAGGCAAATGTGGTAGCCGATGCCTTGAGCAGGAAGGACAGAGAACCCATTCGAGTAAAATCTATGAATATAATGATTCATAATAACCTTACTACTCAAATAAAGGAGGCGCAACAAGGAGTTTTAAAAGAGGGAAATTTAAAGGATGAAATACCCAAAGGATCAGAGAAGCATTTTAATATTCGGGAAGACGGAACCCGGTATAGGGCTGAAAGGATTTGGGTACCAAAATTTGGAGATATGAGAGAAATGGTACTTAGAGAAGCTCATAAAACCAGATACTCAATACATCCTGGAACGGGGAAGATGTACAAGGATCTCAAGAAACATTTTTGGTGGCCGGGTATGAAATCCGATGTTGCTAAATACGTAGGAGAATGTTTGACGTGTTCTAAGGTCAAAGCTGAGCATCAGAAACCATCAGGTCTACTTCAACAACCCGAAATCCCGGAATGGAAATGGGAAAACATTACCATGGATTTCATCACTAAATTGCCAAGGACTGCAAGTGGTTTTGATACTATTTGGGTAATAGTTGATCGTCTCACCAAATCAGCACACTTCCTGCCAATAAGAGAAGATGACAAGATGGAGAAGTTAGCACGACTGTATTTGAAGGAAGTCGTCTCCAGACATGGAATACCAATCTCTATTATCTTTGATAGGGATGGCAGATTTATTTCAAGATTCTGGCAGACATTACAGCAAGCATTAGGAACTCGTTTAGACATGAGTACTGCCTATCATCCACAAACTGATGGGCAGAGCGAAAGAACGATACAAACGCTTGAAGACATGCTACGAGCATGTGTTATTGATTTCGGAAACAGTTGGGATCGACATCTACCGTTAGCAGAATTTTCCTACAACAACAGCTACCATTCAAGCATTGAGATGGCGCCGTTTGAAGCACTTTATGGTAGAAAGTGCAGGTCTCCGATTTGTTGGAGTGAAGTGGGGGATAGACAGATTACGGGTCCGGAGATTATACAAGAAACTACCGAGAAGATCATCCAAATTCAACAACGGTTGAAAACCGCCCAAAGTCGACAAAAGAGCTACGCTGACATTAAATGAAAAGATATAGAATTTGAAATTGGAGAGATGGTCATGCTTAAAGTTGCACCTTGGAAAGGCGTTGTTCGATTTGATAAACGAGGAAAATTAAATCCAAGGTATATTGGACCATTCAAGATTATTGATCGTGTCGGACCAGTAGTTTACCGACTTGAGTTACCTCAACAACTCGCGGCTGTACATAACACTTTCCACGTCTCGAATTTGAAGAAATGTTTTGCTAAAGAAGATCTCACTATTCCGTTAGATGAAATCCAAATCAACGAAAAACTTCAATTCATCGAAGAACCCGTCGAAATAATGGATCGTGAGGTTAAAAGACTTAAGCAAAACAAGATACCAATTGTTAAGGTTCGATGGAATGCTCGTAGAGGACCCGAGTTTACCTGGGAGCGTGAAGATCAGATGAAGAAGAAATACCCGCATCTATTTCCAGAAGATTCGTCAACACCTTCAACGGCTTAAAATTTCGGGACGAAATTTATTTAACGGGTAGGTACTGTAGTGACCCGAACTTTTCCATGTTTATATATATTAATTGAGATTGATATTTACATGATTAAATGTTTCCAACATGTTAAGCAATCAAACTTGTTAAGACTTGATTAATTGAAATATGTTTCATATAGACAATTGACCACCCAAGTTGACCGGTGATTCACGAACGTTAAAACTTGTAAAAACTATATGATGACATATATATGGATATATATATATAGTTAACATGATACTATGATAAGTAAACATATCATTAAGTATATTAACAATGAACTACATATGTAAAAACAAGACTACTAACTTAATGATTTTTAAACGAGACATATTTGTAACGATTATCGTTGTAAAGACATTTAATGTATATATATCATATTAAGAGATATTCATACATGATAATATCATGATAATATAATAATTTAAAATCTCATTTGATATTATAAACATTGGGTTAACAACATTTAACAAGATCGTTAACCTAAAGGTTTCAAAACAACACTTACATGTAATGACTAACGATGACTTAACGACTCAGTTAAAATGTATATACATGTAGTGTTTTATAATGTATTTATACACTTTTGAAAGACTTTAATACACTTATCAAAATACTTCTGCTTAACAAAAATGCTTACAATTACATCCTCGTTCAGTTTCATCAACAATTCTACTCGTATGCACCCGTATTCGTACTCGTACAATACACAGCTTTTAGATGTATGTACTATTGGTATATACACTCCAATGATCAGCTCTTAGCAGCCCATGTGAGTCACCTAACACATGTGGGAACCATCATTTGGCAACTAGCATGAAATATCTCATAAAATTACAAAAATATGAGTAATCATTCATGACTTATTTACATGAAAACAAAATTACATATCCTTTATATCTAATCCATACACCAACGACCAAAAACACCTACAAACACTTTCATTCTTCAATTTTCTTCATCTAATTGATCTCTCTCAAGTTCTATCTTCAAGTTCTAAGTGTTCTTCATAAATTCTACAAGTTCTAGTTATATAAAATCAAGAATACTTTCAAGTTTGCTAGCTCACTTCCAATCTTGTAAGGTGATCATCCAACCTCAAGAAATCTTTGTTTCTTACAGTAGGTTATCATTCTAATACAAGGTAATAATCATATTCAAACTTTGGTTCAATTTCTATAACTATAACAATCTTATTTCAAGTGATGATCTTACTTGAACTTGTTTTCGTGTCATGATTCTGCTTCAAGAACTTCGAGCCATCCAAGGATCCGTTGAAGCTAGATCCATTTTTCTCTTTTCCAGTAGGTTTATCCAAGGAACTTAAGGTAGTAATGATGTTCATAACATCATTCGATTCATACATATAAAGCTATCTTATTCGAAGGTTTAAACTTGCAATCACTAGAACATAGTTTAGTTAATTCTAAACTTGTTCGCAAACGAAAGTTAATCCTTCTAACTTGACTTTTAAAATCAACTAAACACATGTTCTATATCTATATGATATGCTAACTTAATGATTTAAAACCTGGAAACACGAAAAACACCGTAAAACCGGATTTACGCCGTCGTAGTAACACCACGGGCTGTTTTGGGTTAGTTAATTAAAAACTATGATAAACTTTGATTTAAAAGTTGTTATTCTGAGAAAATGATTTTTATTATGAACATGAAACTATATCCAAAAATTATGGTTAAACTCAAAGTGGAAGTATGTTTTCTAAAATGGTCATCTAGACGTCGTTCTTTCGACTGAAATGACTACCTTTACAAAAACGACTTGTAACTTATTTTTCCGACTATAAACCTATACTTTTTCTGTTTAGATTCATAAAATATAGTTCAATATGAAACCATAGCAATTTGATTCACTCAAAACGGATTTAAAATGAAGAAGTTATGGGTAAAACAAGATTGGATAATTTTTCTCATTTTAGCTACGTGAAAATTGGTAACAAATCTATTCCAACCATAACTTAATCAAATTGTATTGTATATTATGTAATCTTGAGATACCATAGACACGTATACAATGTTTCGACCTATCATGTCGACACATCTATATATATTTCGGAACAACCATAGACACTCTATATGTGAATGTTGGAGTTAGCTATACAGGGTTGAGGTTGATTCCAAAATATATATAGTTTGAGTTGTGATCAATACTGAGATACGTATACACTGGGTCGTGGATTGATTCAAGATAATATTTATCGATTTATTTCTGTACATCTAACTGTAGACAACTAGTTGTAGGTTACTAACGAGGACAGCTGACTTAATAAACTTAAAACATCAAAATATATTAAAAGTGTTGTAAATATATTTTGAACATACTTTGATATATATGTATATATTGTTATAGGTTTGTGAATCAACCAGTGGTCAAGTCTTACTTCCCGACGAAGTAAAAAATCTGTGAAAGTGAGTTATAGTCCCACTTTTAAAATCTAATATTTTTGGGATGAGAATACATGCAGGTTTTATAAATGATTTACAAAATAGACACAAGTACGTGAAACTACATTCTATGGTTGAATTATCGAAATCGAATATGCCCCTTTTTATTAAGTCTGGTAATCTAAGAATTAGGGAACAGATACCCTAATTGACGCGAATCCTAAAGATAGATCTATTGGGCCTAACAAACCCCATCCAAAGTACCGGATGCTTTAGTACTTCGAAATTTATATCATATCCGAAGGGTGTCCCGGAATGATGGGGATATTCTTATATATGCATCTTGTTAATGTCGGTTACCAGGTGTTCACCATATGAATGATTTTTATCTCTATGTATGGGATGTGTATTGAAATATGAAATCTTGTGGTCTATTATTATGATTTGATATATATATAGGTTAAACCTATAACTCACCAACATTTTTGTTGACGTTTTAAGCATGTTTATTCTCAGGTGATTATTAAGAGCTTCCGCTGTCGCATACTTAAATAAGGACGAGATTTGGAGTCCATGCTTGTATGATATTGTGTAAAAACTGCATTCAAGAAACTTATTTTGTTGTAACATATTTGTATTGTAAACCATTATGTAATGGTCGTGTGTAAACAGGATATTTTAGATTATCATTATTTGATAATCTACGTAAAGCTTTTTAAAACCTTTATCTATGAAATAAAGGTTATGGTTTGTTTTAAAAATGAATGCAGTCTTTGAAAAACGTCTCATATAGAGGTCAAAACCTCGCAACGATATCAATTAATATGGAACGTTTTTAATCAATAAGAACGGGACATTTCAGTTACTAGTTACCAAAGCTAAGGAATTTTCGGTTCAAACTCAGTGTAGAATTTATGTATGTACTTGTATCCATTGCGTTTAAAATAAAGTGCATGTATTCTCAGCCCAAAACTATAGATTGCAAAAGTAATTAAAAAGGGAACAAATGAAACTCACCTTAGCAGCACATAAAGTCGTTCACCGAAATGTGACCGAAATTTGGAATACTAAATAACCGTAGATCTCAACCTAGAGAACATATGTTGGTCAATAAATGTCTATCAAGCTAGGTCTGGTCATAGTGTGTCACAATCCTAATGTTCGAGATCGACATACAAAAGTTATCCAAAGTCGTTTCAAAAAGTCAATTTTGACAATAGTTCAACAAAACGAGACGTACCTTATATAAGGATTCATTTACTCGGTTGGTAATATTCAAAAATCCAATTTATCAATCTTACAAATAAGTTTTTTAAATATTAATTGCAGATTCAAAAGCAATTCCAATTAACGTCAATCATAATTCAGTTGACCATATCTTTTGATTCGTTCATCGAAATTACGCGATTTCTAAATGAAAAGTTATTGATTTTTTGTCAGCTTTCCAAAAACATGCATATCATATACCTTTTAGCGGTAATATATGTATTTAATTCGTGATTTATCATAAACTGTTTAACGACGAAATTTAGCATACAAGCATGCATAAATATATATACTCGAGCACTAGACATGGATACACAATTAATATATAAAAGATAAGATATGAATGCTCACGTATCAATATTGTGATTCAATATTGCAGGAAAGTACGTAGACGCTACTGAGATGATAAACACTAGGTTTGACTTACGAATATTATCCTCGAACATTACCCATAACCTCCATAGCTATAACCCATAATTTCCTTAGCGCTATCCCGCTCGAAAACCCATTTTGAAAGTGACACGCTCATAACCTCGTCGTAATATTTTATGTATAATATTACTAATAATAATAAGATGATTAATAATAATAATATTAATCTTAATAATAATAATAATAATAATAATAATAATAATAATAATAATAATAATAATAATAATAATAATAATAATAATAATAATAATAATAATAATAATAATAATATAAATAATAATATAAATATAAATAATAGAGAGATCAGTGTTGTATATGTGTGTGTAAATGAACAGAAATCGACTGGAATTTATAGATGTCTCATGTCCAGCCTTCCCATGCGATCGCATGGGTTCACATGCCTACAGCCATGCGATCGCATGGCCTCTAAATCCAGCTCACATTGTTTTTGTCCTAAAGCTTGTCGACATATTTTTATATTAATATATAATATATATAATATATATAATCAATTATATATTATATTAAATTTACGTGCATAGTTGACTTGTAATTTTCGTTCCGATAAGTCGTACGTCGTCACTCGAATTATGTCCCGGTTCTAGTTTTTCGAACGTCCTTTCGTATACTGAGAAAACTTGTACTTTACATTTCGTGAATCGTACCTTTGTCAAAATATAGTCTTAAATTATCCATAAACTATACCACTCGAGATATAACTTATACATTTGAGTGTTTTGGTCATTTACTTCTATAAATCATCGTCTCGCTATTTGTTAATATATATATAATATATACATTTTCATTTTAAAATAGTGTTTTACTGTAGTAAATAGTGATTTTCGAAAACACTGTAGCTTTTCGGGTACTGTAGCAATTCGAAAATACTGTAGCAAATTAGTGTTTTATTGGTTCATCTTAAATGTTTTAGTTAACTTATCTAAATATTAATCGAATCAATAATCGAATGTTACTATAGTTTACTAAATAACTTATATATATATATATATATATATATATATATATATATATATATATATATATATATATATATATATATGCACATTAAGTTATATATATTGTTCGTGAATCGTCGAGAACAGTCAAAGAATAATTGATTACATGAATATAGTTCCAAAACTTGAGACTCAACATTACAGACTTTGTTTATCGTGTCGAAAACATTAAATCATTTAAAGATAAAGTTTAAATTTGGTCAGAAATTTGCGGGTCGTCACAATTAGTAAATTACTAAGCGTAATTAAGCAACCAAAAGCCTAAGTAATTGTTATTAGAAAATAACAATTAGTATTACGTAGTCGTAATATTCCAATTACGACAAAAGTTAAACGTGTACCAAAACATATAGCTCGTTCTCAACGTCAAGTGACACTAACGGTCATAAAAGCATTCGAGGATCAAGTTAAGTAACTAAGTACTTAATGGCATGTTGTATGGTAATAACGAAAGTAATTAATCATGAAATAAGATCCCAGAATATAAACCAACACAGTACGCACAAATACGCAGTTTTGCAGAAAGTAACAAGCACAAAAGTAAGTCGAAAAAGTCGGGTCGTTACATAAGTTCTTCGACTCCGTGCGGGAAATCTAGTACCCGGAGAAGAATGCTGAAGATTGTATTAGGAGCGGTCTGGAGTTTGAAATTGTCACTTTTGTATTCGAAACTCGTTTAATATACTGGTACTTCTATCCTTTATCATTATATAATGTCTTCCATCATTATACTTTGTGATATTGTTGCCATGATTACCGAGTAGTTATCTTTAGTGTATGCTATGATATAATCAGTTATAATTCCGACATAATATTACGGTTTATGTATGTTGTCAGTATGCTTTCCAATTATGCTTTAAACTCAATCGCTTTTCCAACTAATAGAACGTAGTTATTGGCTCTGTTATTGGGAAGTCGCGAACCCCAATTCAGAGTACACTATCTGTGTCACCCCTTGGTAAGAGAAGTCTGTCACCGGTTGTAATAAGTCTATCAAGCTTTAGATTCCGACTGAGGACTCTTTCGTAGTGAAACATCTAACTAGACCCTTAGTACATTGTCGATCCTAGACCATGCTAGTGTAGTCACCAAGCATATAAACTTTGTACGTGCATGGTGAAGCACAACGGTTGTTGTAAGTTGTACCTCTGCTAAGTAAGGCCATGGAACACGGTCAGTGCTGATTAGTACACTTCACCATAACGCGGTCTCAAGCATTGCACCCTGCTTGAGGGATTCTTGGTTAATTAAGGAACTGTTTGTTTAAACACATAAAGGATTAGACCGTTAGGATAACTGAACGTCTTCATGTAAGTCAACTTGACTTGGCCATGGTGTTCTTTATGGTTGAACTCTTTTTAAGGGCCTAACTAACTTTTTAAAATCCAATCATCAACAAAAGCACCGAAACACATCACGTCTCTCGGATACGGTAAACCCTGTATTCCATTATGCTTAAGAAAGTTTAGACCTTTGTGGAATGTTAATAGGTCAACCAACCGAGTCGCTCAATTGGATGAGCCGTATGAACATGTATGCCTGTAGTCAGACTGCACGGGCGACGGGGGTAAGGGACGTTGCTGGCTATTCAGATTCTAGAAGCCTATCGCATTACCCAGTGACATGTCTTACGACAGGGGCGTTTAGGACCAATGTAATGAATACAAGGTCCCTACCTATTCATGAGCCAGCATTCCATAATCCCGGCAGAGTAACTGGCGAAATCATAGTATGCCCTTGTTTTAACCTTATCTGAATTACAAATTTTATTGCATTTACTTTATTTGTCTTATAAACTAGAAAACCCAAAATTAGGTAACCACTACTCCTTCACCTTAGAACTATTTTAAGCTTTAAATATATGTTCGATTCTACTGATATCTTAAAAATACGACCGTTGGTCATACTTCCCTTACTCACAATAAGGAGTAGTACGATTTAGGCCCCGCTAAATATAAATATAAAACCATTACCCCCTTCTGGTGACTAATTCTAATGTGTTGCGACCTAATGACACCGCACAAATAAAACCGTTCGTTTCGGCCATATCAGCAGGTATTGGTGATCTTGCTATAAAACACTTGGATTATATTTGGATCTTGAGAAACGTGATATTCGTACCCAAACTCGCGAAAAGATTAATTTCAGTTGGGCAATTGGATGATGAAAATTGTCATGTTTCATTTGGAGATCAAAGGTGGAGAGTTTCTAAAGGCGGTCGAAACATTGCTTGTGGGGTGAGCGAGTATGTGCTAAAATTCCTAGCATGCTTAAACTTTATGATTTTGTTGAGGGATCTTGTTTGAGTGGGAGCTCGGGAATACTTGGAACTAGTGGGAAATCGAGTTTGAGTGGGAGTGTTGAAGTCACTAAACACTTTGGTCGATTAAGAAGCACTAGAGATTTCGAGACTTCGGTTAGATCACCTCCAATGGCAACTATGTTGTAATTGACCGGAGAAGATGAACGAGATATTCTTGTGAGAGTCATTGGTATTACAACATCCGTAGAGTGGGAGTTGACTCGGGTCACAGAATTAGGTTCGTCTAAATTTGTGTGCGCGCATGTGGTCAGTGTTCCAACGGTGAAAAGGAAAGCGGTAAGGTGGAGGATCAAGGATGTGGTGGTGTTTTCTAATGAGTATCTTGATGGTTGTGTCCACGTGTTTGTTCTACCAGGTAGTCTATTCTTTGTTGGAAAGATAGATCGAGTAGATGGTTTTGTGTATGGATGGATCACTTGGGGGATGGGGTTGATAGAGTCTGGTCGGACTCCAACCCGGTATCTCACAGTCGAGTGAGATGATTGCCAGAAACAGAGAGGGTTTGGTTTGTATTGATCCCAAGCGAGTAATGGTGATTCGATTGTAGCTCAGTTTAAAGGTGTCGAAAGTCTTCCTTCCCATGGCGTGGAAGTGCGGCGTGTCCCGGGTTTGTTTATCCGGCGGTATTGTTTAAAATGGGTTATGGTCAGGAAATCAATTGTTTCCGTGAGATGATATTTGAAGTTTAGGTTGTTTGTTGATTACATTTCTTGACAAGTTGAGGTGCTCTTTATCGAAAGCTGCTAGCTTGATGGTTAGAGTGTGTGTGTCCCACAAAGCTTTTTTGGCGGTATAGACGGGTACGTTCAAGAGTCGAAGTGTTGATTGAGTATGGGTTGATAAAATGGGCTGTGTTTAGATTATCCTTCAAGTGGGAGATTGTTGGATGTGTGAAGGATATCAAAACAACAAGAAAAATGCGTTTTAGTGTTAAGGCGCGTCGTGGCTCAACACATTGATGAGGTACGAAAGTTGTAAAAAAGGCTGTACTGAAATCATGACTTAAGCCACGGCGCAACTCCTCCAGCCACGACGGCTTAAGCTTATCCGGGAGCCTGGCGAGAAAAAACGCATTTTCTTGCTTTCTAAGTCGTTTCCTTGTTATTTTATGACTATTTAAGGACCTTTATGTAACCCTAAACTGTACATATAAAAATTATAATAAAATCCTCTCTGTTTGGCCGTGGAGTAAAACAATTCGTTTGAATTAAACGATTGGACATAACCACGAATTCCATGTTCTTTACGTTTCTTGTTCTTATCTTTATTTGTGTTTGTGATTATTTGTTTGTTGCACGGTGAGTTGATAACTAGGGTTATCAAGTTCTTGTTAGGGCTCACTTAGAATTCCTAACAATTTAGTGGTGTCATGTACCATTTAAAAGATATTTTCTACTAAAAATTTTCAAACTAATGGTGTTTAGTGATCTAACGAACTTGTAGCTAGATTTGTGAGTGTTTCTCTGCGAACTCAAAAACTTCATAAAAAATTATAAGTTTTGACTTTTAATTTAAAAATAAGCTTTAGCTAATAAATTACATTAGACCATCTAATTTTGTGATACACATCCATAAATCATGTCATATCTTCTATTAAATTAGAAATTGGAGGTGCGCGCTTCTCTGCGCTATTCGGTTTGTTTATTGTACGCTATTTGATATGCAAATATTACTATATTATTATAAGTTAAGTACACGATATTGTTACTTCTATAAGATAACTACGTACATATGATCATATGGTGATCAAGTCAACTGATCGTATACTGATCATACAATTATATATGTTTTATGTACTGTCCTAATAGAGTTGATACAAAAGAGATTACGACTGCTTTGTTGATATAGATATAATTTCCACTGACCATTGTTCTTTTGTTGTTCGTATTATACAGTATCCCTTTTGTTAGTATGATTCTTTTGGACCGCGATGCAGCTAATTTATGTGAAGGGTCATATATTTTTGGTTCAATTTTGTCCAAAAAAGGGATGTGGGTACCGACATTAAATATTATGTACGTCTAGACCTAAGACCTTCATCCACTTCAAAATGCTACCTCTATTTCCTACTGTGTGCCTTAAAGTCGTACATACTTGATAAAAAGTTGTAAATTGGCCTTATAAAGTTGTACATTATTGTTAAATATTTGCACATCACCAACCACCAACCCACCACCACCACATCCGACAACCACCACAATGCCTCTATCGGAGCAACTGAAAAAACTACAAAAAACCACGGTTGACGATCAGAAATCTTCCGCCGCCACACCTCCACCAAACCCCTGCCCCACCACCGCCGCCACTTTGTTTTCTTTTTCAGATATGTTCTTCATTACATAACATTAAACAACACCTTCTAGACCAATGGATTCCTTACAACATTCCGAACCAATCATACAAATTTCATCATCGTCAGTCCAGCCTAGAGCCGCCACTCGCCGCCGAAAGTGGTCGCAGGATTTTTTTTTTCCAGATCAAACTTGTATAGGTATGCTCAGAAAACGATAATGAATTTAATGGTGGTGATGTCATTGTGTAAATCTTCCAGATTTGGGATAAAAGAGAATTTGAAGTTTAGAGGGGTTATGAATTTACTATTAAAAGAAAGAGAGAGAGAGAGAGAGAGAGAGAGAGTGAGTTGCAGCGAAATAAGTAGTCACTTTGTTACTCCGTACTACTAATCCTATTATTTTTTAATTTTATAATACTTCACACATAGTAATACCCATCGAGTACAACGACAATATTTCAAAGCCTAAAACGACAATACAAGCCTTTTGTTGATATATAGTAGGATAATGTAGGTTTTCAATAAACTAATTTTGTTGGATAGGAATTAATAATCCGAAAGGATTAGTGCCCCATGAGTTACTATGAAATGGTTTATATCCCAGCACAATAGCCCATGTTATAATGAAGTCATATAGAGTTGGACTTATGGTTAGACTACTGGCCCATTATTATTGTTATCATCGATTATGGATTAAATTAGGTACATGTACTACACATAAAATATCTCAACCTTGTCACATCTTTACCGTGCTATATATGTTACTTAACTACAAGTTACAATTACGTGTTTGTTGATCTAGGTAAAATATGCATGACTTCATTAACTTTTGCATCATCTTACCCGTGAAAAATTCTCATTCAAAATGAAGATAACAAAACTAATCATATTATACAAATGTATCTACATATACGAAAACTACTAATGGTGTTGCTTACTCCACCTCTTACCACCAAATTATTTCCAATACTTCACTACACAAAATGTGCACCATTTCACTTGTGTTCAAGAGACATGCTACTATTACAAACAAGAACAAGTACCATAACCACCCACAACAACTATGGAAGATACCCATCACAAATGGTAAATGTGACACCCGAAAATGGTGTAGAGGGAAAGATTATAATGCCGGACGACTTGGTGGTTAAGCAACCGACGAAAATCTACTTGGCTAGGAATTGGAAAGATTTTGACTTGGTGACAGCTGGAGCGGTTGTGGCTATGCATGTGTTATGTGTTTATGCTCCATTTACACTCACTTGGGACGCTTTAAAGCTCGCAGTGGGATTAAATCTTGTGTCTGGGCTTCTAGGAGTTAATCTTTCATACCATAGACATTTAGCGCACAAAAGTTTCAAGATCCCAAAATGGCTTGAATACACGTTCGCGTATTGTGGTGTTCATAGTCTTCAGGTGAAAAAAATTTATAAAGATCTATGAATTTTTTTCATTGTGATGTCTCTAACAAAAAATGACACTTGTTGATTTAACTCATGGAGTATTATTTAGGGGAATCCGATAGATTGGGTGAGAACACATCGGTATCATCATCAATATACTGATTCAGAGAGAGACCCACATACACGGATGAAGGGATTTTGGTATAGTCATGTTCTTTGGATGTTTGATATCAAGAGCGTTACAAAAATGACGGTATATATATGTTTTTTTTTATATGAAAAAAAAGCACTCCTAATGTCCAAACACATATGTTACCCTCAACTTATTGTTATTGTAGTGTGGATGCTCGAATAATGTTCGAGATATGGAGAAACAATGGTTTTATAGGTTTATGAGAAGTACTTATATAGCACATCCTATAGCACTTGGTCTTCTTTTATATGCATTTGGAGAACTACCCTTTGTTGTATGGGGAATGGTATGAAACCTCCGTCGTTTTTCCTTAAACCTTTTACAATTCTATCTGAATGTAAATGTATGTTCTTACATACCACACGTAAGTGGGCTCCACGCCCACAAAATTAAACGTTCTTTTTAACCAAGCAATAAGCGCCCCGAATAAAACAAAAGAAAAAACGCCCCGTAACAAGCGTTATGGACATTTAATTCACAAAAGGGGAAAACGGTTATCATTTATGCAATTCAATACAATTATCAGGAGTAAGTGCTATATTTTATTTTCAATACTCAACGGATTGGTAGAACCAAGCCTTCGCAATTTCAGAATCCCCTGCTGAATGGCATGTAACGTATGCAGTGGCGGAATCAGGAATTTTACTCACTGGGGACGAATTTTTTTTTAAAAACGTAGTAACTTTTTTGGCAAAATATGTAGGTTTTGGGGTAAAATATGGAGGTTTTTGGGCAAAATTTGAAGGTTCTTTATGCAAAATATGGAGTTTTTGAGGCAAAATCTGGAGTCTTTCGTGCAAAATATGAAGACTTTGATGGCAAAACATGAAGACATTGGGGCAAAAAAAAAATCCACTAGGGGCAAAGTCGAAAAATCCAAATTTTTTACACTAAAAATTACAAATCCACTGGGGGCGGCTGCCCCCTCGGTCCCTTAATATTTCCGCCCCTGAACGTATGGTCTAAAGTACATAGACCATGCATTCAGGGAGTTTACTCATTTCATTGTTGTCAAAATTAAAGCTTCTATATATTTAGAAACGTGTCAATATTGTTGAAAATTTGTTATGAAAATTAAATAGGGGGTGAGGATAGTGTGGGGGTATCACGTTACATGGTTTGTGAATTCAGTTTGTCACGGATGGGGAGATCAAGTATGGAACACACAAGATCTTTCTCTTAATAATCGGTAACTAAATTAATAATCTCTAAAACTTATCATTTATATTATTAGGTAAACTTCTTTTAATTAACGAATAATTGACGATTGATGATGTACGTACATTAGGTGGATCGGTATATTAGCATTCGGAGAGGGTTGGCACAACAACCATCATGCGTTTAGTTACTCGGCAAGACATGGCTTAAAATGGTGGCAAATTGATGCAACATGGTATTTGATCCGTTTTCTTGAGATCATTGGAGTGGCTACTCATGTTAAGCTACCAACTCCATTTGATATTCAAAGAAAAACTTTTTCTTCCTAAAACTCCATAAATTTGTTCTCGTTTTAATAAAATTAAACGTAGTAAAAAAAAAAATATATATATATATATATATATATATATATATATATATATATATATATATATATATATATATATATATATATATATATATATATATATATATATATATATATATATATATATATATATATAATGTCATCGTAGAGTTGGTACTCCTTCACAATTGAGAACATTTTTACCTAATTATCGCATAATCAGAATACTAGTTATTATAAGGGCATTCTCCACTTAGAAAACAACAAAAAAGAAGGACTGTACTTGCAAAAGTTAAAATTTGAAGTACTATACCTGTAAATAAACAAAAAGAGAAAATAACAAGAACATGACCGATAAATCCAATAACCGAACGTGTGTTTATCCGGCCCAGTCAAGAGCAGCTCCTCTCCTTGGGCCTATAATGATTTGGGCTGAGTTGAGTTGACTTTTCATACTCCTTGCTAATTTTAACTTAAAATATCTTTTTATTTTATTTTATTATTATATATTACAAGTATTCAATTTAAATGAAAACACGTTTAAAACACAATATATAATTATAAAATTCACTGATAATACATAACACAAATAACGATATAAGTTAAATTTTAGTAAAGAAAAACTTGAAAAGTTAAATACGGACTATTAAATTGAGATGGATGAGCGTAGTTTTGAAAATATGTGTATTTTTTGAAGATTGAATCCAATTCAGTAACTATGAATACGATTATCATTGTGCACAAATGAATTTAAATATTTTGAAATTGAGTTGATGGTAAAATAGTAACGGGCTAAGGCAATGGACACGGATCGGTGCAACCATGATAGATGCATGTTCATGTTCATCAGTTCCATTTAATCATTTATTGTTAACTGTATTCATGTAACCCGTTTTCGTGTCTTTGGACCATCATATTTTATCAGATTTTAGAGTCATATGTATATGTTTGTGGAATAGTGGGTCCATGTTTTCCCTAACAAGTGTACGTGCGTGAACGTGTATGTGGCTCATGCTCATGGTTAATAGTACAGTCGATATCTTTCAATGTATTCAACGATTATATTGTTAGAGGATTATGTTAGGCCCAAATCTGATTGTGGGCTTGGGTCTATTAGGTTTACATGTTTATTAGGGTTTACATTTATTCTACCACTACCATATTAAAGGAAATGCAGTCAAGCAAGACGAAACCAAATCAGCGAATATTAATCTATTCGATGCAACAAATGAAAAAAAATAGAGTTTATTTTATTTCTTTAATTTAATATTTAATGTTTTGTTCCAGTCCGAACTTTCGCGATTTCGACGTTCGGACTTCGGGGGAGTGTTAGAGGATTATGTTAGGCCCAAGTCTGATTGTGGGCTTGGGTCCATTAGGTTTACATGTTTATTAGGGTTTCTGTATGTACTATAAATAGATCATGAATATTGAATAATAAGCACGGGGTTCTATTCTATAACATATATGAACCGACTTTCAAACCATGATATTAACGAGTTATGAAGCGCGCACGTTATGGTGAAAGTAATACAATATTCTTTTTAAAAAATTTAATGGAAAAGATGTGAAATTGCTGACTGAAGATACGCATATCAGATCCGTATCAAATAACACTTTTTGTCATTAGAATTATGTATTTTATTAGTAAAACACGGTCGGATAGAATTTGAGTAGCATGCACGCAATGGATTAGCCGACTAGGATGGGCCGGCTAGGTGTAGAGAGATTACAGAAATCTTGATTTGTATTCATTGACAATTGCTAGGATGGATCGAAAGGATTGACCAGCTAGGATGGGCCGACAAGGACTTGGGCAGGCAATGTTAGATGATATGATTAGACCCAAGCTCACATATTGAACATCATATATTTATTTAAAATAAAAAAGAAGTTACTTTTATTTGTTTATTTTGTATTTAACATTTTCTTCTAGTCCGAGCTTTCTCGATTTCGCTGTCGGGACTGTGGGGAGTGTTAGACGGATTAGGTTAGGCCCAAGTTCGTTTGTGAGCTTGAGTCTATTAAGGTTTAATTAATTGTTAGGGTCTATTTGTACTTTATAAATACCGGTTCGATAATAAATAATAATTCATGGGGTACTCATTATTCAAAATGCAATGATTGGTCGGCTAGGATGGACCGACAAGGATTGGACGGCTAGGATTTGGGCAGGACAAAGCTTGTGCTAGAAAGAAACACTTGAAAGATATCAAAGCTGTGTATGCATAAGCCCTTTAACTTACAAATTTGCCACGTCAGCCACTCATTTGTACTACACATGTACTACAATTGTAGTACTACATTTGCCTATAAATAAAGATCATCTATTATTCACGAAAGGGTTCTCAAATTCTTCACTCATACTCACACTCACTACATGAAACACGGAGAGATCTATTTTCATTCTCTTCATCATCTTCATCAATGAGATCTACTTTCTCTCTTCACTACTAATTGCTCAATTAAATTGAGTAGATTAGTCCATCCATTGTTTAACGCCCTCGAAAATCTAAATTCCGATCGGATTTGCACGAATGCCGAAGTTTAAACGATGAATCAATCATATTTTTTTCTAGATTAAGCACCCGAATTCCATCAAAGAAGTTTCAGATTCGATCTCTGACGTTAGTGCATATTTATTGTTCACTTGTTTCTCTTTTTAGTATAAGTATACTAGTATATACTGTTACTAATTGAAAGTTAGAATACAACGATCAATCTATATCAATATCAATGTTTATAACAACATAAATACTAAATAATATAAATAGTTGAATTAAAAGATATTAAATAAATTGTATTTGGTATCATGTACTTTGAATACACAATTAGAGTAAAAAAAGCAGTTCAATAGCAGGAATATCAAATATGTTAAACTATGTATACATAAATATCTGTTAATATTATTTGAGTTATAATCCCTTTAATCCAACAATTTGCTTAAAATCCAACGGATAAATCAGAACGCGACATGTGGCGCGAAAATTACAGGTGATTGAAAAAAAATTTAATTTTTTTTTAAAATTTTTTTTTTTTTTTAAATTAATTTTTTTTCGAATTTTTTTTTTTAAATTCAGGATGTCAAATCCAATCACATGTGATTGTTAAACCCAATCACACGTGATTGTAAAACCCAATCACATGTGATTCTGCATGTCAAATCCAATCACATGTGATTGGAACAAAATTCAAATTTTTTTTTAAAAAAAAAAAAATTATTTTTTAATTTTTTTTTTCAATCACATATGATTAAACATGCAGAATCACATGTGATCGGTTTTTACAATCACATGTGATTTGCATGCAGAATCACATGTGATTAGCATGTAGAATCACATGTGATTTACTGCATGTCAAATCTAATCACATGTGATTGAAAAAAAATTGAAAAAAAAAAATTTGAAAAATAAAATTTGAATTTTTTTTCTTCCAATCACATGTGATTGTCGCGCACATGTCGCACTCTGATTGGTCTCTTGGATCTCAACTTAAAAGTTGGATTCATTTGAGCATATTTTTGAAAATAACAAAAATTATACAATAACGACATATTCATTTAATGATGAAAAAGCCAACAAGAATACAACACATGCACAGTAAGCCTTGAAACTATAAAAACAGACCTCCAAGAAGACTAGCGATCTACAACTATCTATGACGAATAGAACCAACTAGAGAAAAAATAACAATGTCGCAAAAAAGGAAAAAAATCAACCAAACACAACTACACAAACCTACCCCTAAAACCGACTCAAGATCATCAAAGTAAAATCAAATAAAACATCTAAACAACCAAAAACACAATCCAATCACCAGATGGATAAACAATAAGAAGCAAACCAAAAAATGAGCAAACCTAACGCCCTTTATTCATCAATCTTGGCACCTTTACATCTACTTTAGCATGACGAACCTCCTTTTTCTGATCGATTTTCGAACTTGTAAGATAAAAACATTTGACGGGACATTCCCGATCAAAGTTGTTGTCAAAGGCGGCAATAAATCTTGTTTTACGAACCCCTCAAAATCGGTCCCATTATTGTCCGAATCAAGCGCGACGTCTTCATCCCGAAGTGAGAAATCGTGCTCAATCTCCTTCTTTTTACGTTTGTCCGTTTTCTTGTCAAAAATCTTGCTTTCGCCACCCCGTTAACTTCCAAATTCGAATAAGTAACACCTAAATTAATATGATCCACATGGAATTCCTCAACAAACCTTCCTTAGGCATGCCATTTGCATTTGGTTCTTCAATGGGGACCACAAAAACATCAATCAAATTTAACGGGTTTAAAAGAGTGATTACTAGGTGATGTGTGAAATCTACTTATAAAGTTAACTAGCAAAATACTTAACAATTATCACACAAAATCAGACCACTAATCCTGATCATATAGTAATTAATAAGCAAAAGATTAGTTCGTTCCACACGGAGCAGTTAATTGAGACTTTAAAAATTAATAATTATATTAAGTAAATTGGGAGTTTTGGATTGAAATTAATTAAACTAAGCAAAACGAAATTAAACTAAATGAATAATCAGATGAGAGAAACGGTGTTTACTTTAATAATCAACAAATGACTATGATTTTTCTTTTGTAATCAAACCCAATATTTAAGGTTATAAGTAAATAGTTATGTCAATTTCACAATCTCAATAACTAAGATCTAATTAATTCAATCAACTCACATTAATCATCACTCATAGATTTTACTCTATTCAATTAATGAGACTCTTCCTTGGTCAAATTCACGTAAAACCTAATATATTAAGATCACTCAAAATAGTCTACACAATTGTGTTGTCACATAACCATTCAATTACTACCTACACTCACATGTAGATATTTAAATCACTAAGTGTTATAGTATGAACTATTTATCACTAATTATCTCATAATATCTAGTCAATAATCTATATAGTTGAATTAAATAACATAAACAATCACAACACTGAATCTATGGAAGAACACAATTAGTTAAAAATAATAACATCAATAAACCAAAGCATAGAACAATCTAAAATCATAAGTCTTACATTAAAGTAAACACAATAAAATTTAGCCTAGCATAATTAAAGATGAAACAATTAAACACGTGAACATGATCGAAGTCATGATTAAATCACTAAAATAATGAAAACTAAGAGTACCAATGATAATATTGATCCAATCTTCAATCTTGATGATGCGCTAGCTTGAATGTGGTGAAAACTGGCTTAAACCCCTCAATTTCATAGCTAAAATCGTCTAAAGATCGAATGGATTAAATGGCCAAAACCCATCCCTATTTATAAGAAATTCGTAACTTGCTGGCCAATCCAGACATCGATGCGCCGCATCTCTAAGGGATGCACCGCATCCTTTCACGCGTACAGGGCCATGCGCCGCATCTAAGGTGATACGCCACATCTTTTGACTTCTGTTAAAAACTGGTTGCTTTTCAAAGGAACATGCGCCGCATCTAATACAAATGCGCCACATCTGATGCTGAACTTTGACTCTTTTCCGTTTAATCACTACTGAGCTAAGTTCTTCACTTATGTCAACCTTTATGCTCATTTTTATCATTCTTCGCTTGAAACCATTTTTCTTGCACAAATACCAATCATAACTTTTCAAAAATTTAACAAATGAATCAAATTAAGAATCGATGAAGTGAGTAAAATGTATATAAAATGCATATTATCACTTGGCTGTCTGTATTCACATTATTACCAAGTTTAGGTTAAAAGAATGATTAATTCCCAGCACAATCTCTTCATTCCACATAATCGTGCACAATCACTAGATAATATCAGTTCCGTCGATCTTAATATTCATTTTGAATAATTAAAGGGTCTTTGAGTTTGTGTTTTGAAGAGTTTATACGTTTTATATAATTGTTGTAACGACCCGGATTCTTCCATTAATATATATAAGATTAATATTTACATAATTAAATGTTTCCAACATGTTAAGCAATCAAACTTATTAAGACTTGATTATTTGAAATGAATTTTATACAAACGTTTGTTCACCCAATTTGTCTGACGATTCACGAACGTCATAACTTGTAATAATTATTTAAAGGAATATGGATATATATATTTATGATTTGTTAAAATGATATTTAAGTATCTCATTAAATATATTAGCAAAGAGTTATATATATATATATATATATATATATATATATATATATATATATATAAAATGAGACTACTAACTTAAAGACTTCGAAATAATATATATATATATATGTAACGTTTAACGATGTTATAACGCCTAAGTTAAAATGAATATATATATATATATATATATATATATATATATATATATATATATATATATATATATATATGTATGTATTGTATTAAGATGTATTAATACACTTTTGATTTAAATACATATATCAATATACTTATACTCAAAAAAGATAGCTATACTCGTATTCGCATTCAATTCCATCAAGAATTCTACTAGTATTCGTACGGTATACATACCCGTATCATACCCAGCTTCTAGATGTATCTACTATTGGTATATACCAGTAGAAATCTGCATTATTTTTGTAATAGGTCATGCATGACCTCATGGTTTTAACCTATACTAGATATTAGTCAAAAAATGACAATACATGTTGATTATATATACTAAAAACGTTTTTATGCTTAAACCCATTTTTACATTCCATTTTCTCATTCATAATCTCCAATTCTCTCTCAAAATACTCCCATCTTCATAGTAGATCATCACCAAGCATTTTTCTCATCTTCTAGCATCAAAATCTAAGCTATAAACACCATAAGAAAATCCTTTCAAGAACTTCATCCAATTTGAAGAAGATTGCTTCCAACTTTTAATCCAAATTCAAGAACTCTTTAGGATCAAGAATTCTACTTTTATTTCAGTAGCTTTTCACTTCGTAATCAAGGTAATAAACTTATTTAAGCTTTGGTTCAATTCTTATAAACATAACTATCTTAAATCAAGATAGAATTCTTATTCGAACTTTTGTTCATTCCATGATTCTACTTCAAGAATTCTAAGCTATCAAGGAGATCTTCAATCTCAAGATTATTATCTTGTTTTTCCAGCAACTTTGTTCATTTGATTTGAGGTAGTAATCTTATTCATATTTGTGACTACCCGGAAATTTCCGACCAAATTTAAACTTAATCTTTATATGGTTTCGATACGATAAGCAAAGCTTGTTAGGTTGAGTCTCAAAAACTTTGAACTGTGTTCATATATACATATGACCTTTGACTACTTTCGGCGATTCACGAACAATTATTTGTAAATAAATATGTATATATATTTTAAATATAAATATAAGAATATTATGATTAATTGAAATGTAATAATTAGGATAATTAAGCTACTGATAAAATAAGTATATATATATATATATATATATATATATATATATATATATATATATATATATATATATATGTTGTTATATAAGATTTCTATTAAATAAATGCATAAAACATATGAATATTAACTATTCAGTAAATGTCATTATAAAATATTACATAAATAATAAATGGTATCATAACAAACTTAATTGTAAGGTTGAATATAATTGTTACCTTAATACTATTATCATTACTTTTATTATTATTAATATCGATAAGTGTAATATTAATATATATATATATATATATATATATATATATATATATATATATATATATATATATATATATATATATATATATATATATATATATATATATATATATATATATATAGTTTGATATGTATAAATTATTATACTATTATTAATATTACTATTTTCATTAATAAAACTAATAAGATTATTATTATCATTTTATCATTTTCATTATTAGAAATTAAATTTATTAAAATTATCATTATTGTTAATAATAATATTATTATTTGTCATCTATTATTACTAGGCTCTTTATTAATAATATTATTAATGATATTATTATTAGTATTATTAATAACCTTAATGGATATATACTTATTAAATATCAAAATTTAAGAAATTGATATATATACATATATAAAAAGTTATGTAAACACAGATATATATTCAGTTTTATGATTCCTCTCACGATCAGGATGTTGATGATTTTCGAAATTGTCCCTAACTTGTTATCTGTCTTAATCTAATCTAGTACACAAATCGATTTCAATCACAGTAAAATACAAAATCAGTTGAAAGTCTTAATCAAATTTTACTTTTATTTGTTTATTCTTCTTCTGATTTAAGGGATTCTGTCGAGCACTTCTACTACAATACAACTGACTCACTTCAGCTAAATAGACACAAAATCCATCCAAATATTCTCCCTATTATTATCCATTAACAACTACATCTGTTATTATCTGAAAAATTAACCAGAATTAATTTTCTTTTTATCGATATCCTTGTTCTTGCTTCCATTTTACAAAAGATCGAATTTGAATCATTTTACAAAATCTAGAAATGTGGTCTTGTTAGGAATCCCTTACCTCAACTATCTGCAAAATCTCAAAAGCCAATTCATTGTATCGCGTTTCAATTTTGAAGTCAAAGTTAAGTTTCAAAAAGTCAAAGCTTTGTGTTCATCATCAAATTCGAATCTGTTTTGAGGTTTTAAGTTCGATTAATGATTCCATTAGTTTTTATATATGATTATAAAACGTTTTCGTGTTATAATCTTTATCTAAAATGCTACAAAAATCGATTTTTGATATTTCTTTATTTTTTTTTCTGCGACAGCAGCATTCTTGCTGTATTTCTATTTATATTTTTTTATTTATTTTCATGTAACATAAACGTTTGATATCAGTTTGTTATTAATTTAAAGTAGTTAAAATCTTTGTTTTGATTATTGATACATTCCTGGGCTATTTTGAATCGATGAGAAAGAAGAAGATAATGAGGTCAGAAAATAACGGGTTAATTAATATTAGATAGGATTTTATTCAGAAAAATAGAAATGGATCATTGGTTTAAGGCGTTAGCGGGTTTACGAGGGGTCACGGGTGCGAGCCTGGGAGTGGGCAGCTTTAATCTTTTTGGGAAAATCTTTGTGAGGTAGCATTCTCACTTATTATTATTATTATTACTATTATTGTTATGATTATTATTGTTATCATTAAGGTTATAAACATTATTATTATTATCACATGTATAAGTATTATAATTATTATCATTATCATTATTATAAGTATTAATCATATTATTATTAGTAGTAACCTTATCATTTTAGTATTATTACCATTAGTATGATTATGATTATTGTTATTATTAGTATTATGAAAGTAATAAAAAAATATATTATTATCATGAATACTAGAATTTGTATTACTTATAATTATTAGTATTATTATTATTAACATAACTACTATTATTATTATTACCATTATCATTTTCATTATTAGTGTTAACATTATTATTAAAGTTATTATTATTATTAAAAGAGTCAGTATTATCAAAAACTAGTTTTTATAAAATAAATATTTTGTATATAAAAATATACTTATTACGTATACTATAATTATATTAAAATTTCATATAGATATATATCAAACATTTTAAACATTTTATTTTATAAAAACTTACACATAACAAACTATTGATTTTTAAATATAATACGGAATATATATAGACATGATAATATAACTAAAGGTATAGATATTAATCATTTTAAAAAATATATACAAAATAAATATATAGATAACAAATAATCTAAGATATAATATAAGTAAACATTTTTAAACGGAATTTAGTATAAATTCTATATAACTACAAATATATAAATAATATACATATTAATAAATGGACGAATGTGATTTCCATTATATTTATTAATAGATATACAAATGATATAGGTTCGTGAATCCGAGGTCAACCCTGCATTGTTCAGTTGTTCAATGCCGTCATATGTATTTTTACTACAAAATACAGTAGTGTGAGTTCATTTGATTCTCTTTTACTCTTTACATTTTTTTGGGACTGAGAATACATGCGCTACTTTTACAACTGCTTTATTAAATGCTTTTGAAATACATTTTGAACTGTGAATACATGAAATACTTTTATAAATGTTTGACGAGATAGACACAAGCAAAACATTCCTCGAATGAATTATGTGGACGTGATAATTGCCACCATTGAATTATGTGGACGTGATAATTGCCACAATTGATATGAATATTTTTCCCCTGATTATTATTGCTTGGTAACCTAAGAATTAGAATCGGGTATGGCCCTAATTCACGCGAATCCTAAAGGTAGCTACCGGGTTTAACACTCCCACCCAGAATGTTCACTAGACGGAAGGGCTAGTGGGCGTGGTGTTTAGTACTTCGAAGTTTATATGATTATTATACAGACGAGATGTTCTGTTTTGGGGATATTATTTATGCGCATTATATGTTAAGGTCGGTTCCTAAGCCAAGCTATGAAAGCAATGAAAAGTGAATGTTATGTATCGAGAGAATGATTTTATACACAGGTTATGTGTATGTTATTTTTGTGCACAAGATATGTGTACGGTTACTAAGATTTATGAAAGATGATTTCGTACACGAGAAAGGTGTACTGTATTTAAAAGATATCGCATGTACATTACAAGTGGGTATAGGATTCGGGCCCATTTGTACCATGCAGGATTTAAATCTTGTGGTCTATCAAAATGTTGAATTTTATTGTTTTATGATAAACCTATGAACTCACCAACCTTTTGGTTGACACTTGAAAGCATGTTTATTCTCATGTATGAAAGAAATCTTTCGCTGTGCATTTGCTCATATTAGAGATATTACTTGGAGTCATTCATGACATATTTCAAAAGACGTTGCATTCGAGTCGTTGAGTTCCTCAAGATTATTATTAAGTCAAGTATAGTTGGATATATTATGAAATGGTATACATGCCGTCAACTTTCGATGTAATGAAAGATTGTCTTTTCAAAAATTAATGCAATGTTTGTTTAATGTATCATATAGAGGTCAAATATCTCGCGATGTAATCAACTTTTGTGAATCGTTTATAATCGATATGGACTTCGTCCAGATGGATTAGGACGGGGCGCTTCAGTTGGTATCAAAGCGGTGGTCTTAGCGAACCAGGTCTTGCATTAGTGTGTCTAACTGATGGTTGTTTAGATGCATTAGTGAGTCTGGACTTCGACCGTGTCTGCATGTCAAAAGTTTTGCTTATCATTTGTGTCAAAAATTACCTGCATATCATTCTTAGGGAATCACTTTCTTATTATTCTTAGTCTAGACACATTTTACTACATCGACTGCATGAATAGTGTATAGACGAAGTTCATATCTTATCGTATCTGCTAATTTATATATTAGCGTATCTGTTATTGTTACATTTGCCTGACAACTTTCGTAGATTCCTCCGTAACTTATGGGATTTTAGTATTATATATGCATATGTAAATTATGTATTGCGGGGTACTAATCTACATCCTATAATCTATTTCTTATCAAAAATCCTTCATCTGATCGTACGAGGTGAATCCCTTAACAAGTTTGAGTTCCTTAGATTCCGATAGCTATTCCGATAGTTATTCCGACAGCTATTCCGACATGGATATTCATCTAAACTCCGAAGGCGGTGTAACCGGAATGGATCAACCAATCAACCATCATCAATTCTGAAAGAATTGGGGCTGAGTTCGTAGCTGACTTAATCAATGGAGACGCGAAGAAGGCGATCCCTTCCACCAACCGAATTCACCTCTTGGTGAAGAACCTGAAGCACTTACTGGCGAACCTATCCGAAACACCATTTTCACCCTCATTTCCCGAATATCTCGCCACGACTATATCATAACTCAGATTCTAAACCTTATTCATTCGCCCGTTCTTATAGACAATCATCCCGGAGTAATAAGTCAACGAACTATGCGCCCGAGTTATAGCCTTGAAAAATATGGTGCAAAACGTACCAGCTTCAGCAATATCAACGGCACCAACAGTACCACCAACAACCCAAGTTCAACATCTCACACCTCAACATCTCATTATGTACCTCGAGCATAATCATCAATCTGCGAATCGTTCTACATCATTTATCTTCGTTCGACATGGTGATTATGTAATCTCTAATGTTTTAGAGATTATATATTCTTGTTCTAATGGTAAATCAAATGAGTTTAATATCATATTGACTCATTAAATCCATGATTACATCCGAAGAAAATATATATGTATATATATTTTTTTCATAAAGAATGTAATTAAAAATTCTTTCGTACAAACTGTTAATGGTGAAAATATTTTAACGGGTAGGTAATACCCGAGGAATATTTAGATTTCACATTAATAAGTACACTGTACATTCTTTCAAATCTAATTCAACAGTCATTTACTATCCTATTTACAATCACCGATATACGTATCCGTTCACCGCAGAATAACCCTTTTCATTCAATTTCATAATTGAATTTTGATCTATCAGAATCCAACAAGTGGCATAATGAAGAAAACATTGGACAAAAATAAAATTTGTTAGAAACAAACAAATTAACCATGAGAAAATTTTGTTAAGAATCCACGCTAACAAAATCCTAGCTAACTGTTCCTAGCTAACTGTTAATTCCGTATTACCATTTATTTACCGCAATTTATTTATCGCCTTTTATTTATCGCAATTTTAATTCTCGTAATTTTATTTATCGTCATTTTATTTCTGTTATTTAATTTACGCACTTTAAATATCGGGACACGTATACAAGGTTTTGACATATCATATCGACGCATCTATATATATTATTTGGAATAACCATAGACACTCTATATGCAGTAATGCTGGAGTTAGCTATACAGGGTTGAGGTTGATTCTACAATAATATATATATTTTGAGTTGTGATCGAGTCTGAGACATGTACACGGGTCACGATACGTATTAATTAATTCGAATATTATAAATTAAACTATATATGAATTATTGGAATGTTAACTGTGGACTGTCGACTGTGGACTAATAACATTGGACAATTAAAATGAATTAAAATATTGATTATAACATATGAAACTAAACATTTCTTCAAGTTTGCCACTTGATTTCATCTTAAACCTCATTGGTATTTTGACGGTTACAATCTGCATTCAAACCTTTCATAATTCTTAAAAACACCTCAATCGAGAGGATGAACCAACCGCACTTCATCTACGGAAGAAAAGATCGATGCATATAGTTATGCACCTGAAAACTCTCGAAAACTGAGTAAACATTTAACGCATAGCTGTGCTAATTCCTTTAGCGTTATTAATACCGAAAATAACTTTTCAATCCCTTTTCAAAGTAGACAGTTTTGTCACAGCTCCAGCAAATCAACTTCATTTTTTCATTCGAATAAGCCTTATTATAACGATTACCCTTCATCATCGTTACCAGGGAACCTTTTATATTCTACAACATTACCAACAGACGTACCAACAACCTCGTTGCTCCTTGGCTTAAATCTCTCCGAAAAATCACTATATTTATCTATTGAAGTCTTATCATGAACTCATCAGCATCCATCGATATTAGAAATTCTAAGATATCATCGTACCTTTCATTATAAATATCTTTGATAATTCTGAAGATATTTTCATAACTATTTTTTTTATCTAAAATCATTTATTTCTTCGTGCGATCTATAATACATCATAAAGGAAACTGTTTTAGTTTCTATATTCTGTAACCATCAAGTTTAAATTATGAATAATTTCCTAGAGAAGTGTTAGGAATTGAAGCATGAGTTAGTATAATATAATGGCGTCAGGCCAACGTGGTTATATTATAGTAAGTCATGCTAAATTTCTAATGTAATGTGATGATGATTCACAGACCTTATCCTCATCATGTGTCATGTTACACGACTCTTTCATTCTACTTAAGCTATAAGCATATCACGGAAATATTTCCTTTGATATTTATGTTCTTCCGTAATTCCAACAGTTGCTAATAAATCGTGTTATTACATTTTCTTTCTGATTAGAAGATTTTTTTAAATTCCTGGAATTCCGGAAATCCACCATGACTACGTCAAAAGTTAAGACGAAACTTTTCACTCTTTTGTGATAGCTTCACTCGTACGCTTCACATGATCGAATTGTTTTATCTATATTAATCAATAATGATAAAACTCTAGTTATCAACTCCTATTCGTCATGAAAACATTTTCATTGTTAGCCATGACTACCCCACTTAAATTTCGGGACGAAATTTCTTTAACGTGTAGGTACTGTGACGACCCGAAAATTTCCGACCAAATTTAAACTTAATCTTTATATGGTTTCGATACGATAAGCAAAGCCTGTTAGGTTGAGTCTCAAAAACTTTGAACTGTGTTCATATATACATATGACCTTTGACTACTTTCGACGATTCACGAATAATTATTTGTAAATAAATATGTATATATATATATTTTAAATATAAATATAAGAATATTATGATTAATTGAAATTTAATAATTAGGATAATTAAGCTACTGATAAAATAAGTATATATATATATATGTGTATATATATATATATATATACATATATATATATATATATATATATATGTTGTTATATAAGATTTCTATTAAATAAATGCATAAAACATATGAATATTAACTATTCAGTAAATGTCATTATAAATTATTACATAAATAATAAATGGTATCATAACAAACTTAATTGTAAGGTTGAATATAATTGTTACCTTAATACTATTATCATTACTTTTATTATTATTAATATCGATAAGTGTAATATTAATATTATTATTTTTAATATATATATATATATATATATATATATATATATATATATATATATATATGTATAAATTATTATACTATTATTAATATTACTATTTTCATTAATAAAACTAATAAGATTATTATTATCATTTTATCATTTTCATTATTAGAAATTAAATTTATTAAAATTATTATTATTGTTAATAATAATATTATTATTTGTCATCTATTATTACTAGGCTCTTTATTAATAATATTATTAATGATATTATTATTAGTATTATTAATAACCTTAATGGATATATACTTATTAAATATTAAAATTTAAGAAATTGATATATATACATATATAAAAAGTTATGTAAACACATATATATTCAGTTTTATGATTCCTCTCACGATCAGGATGTTGATGATTTTCGAAATTGTCCCTAACTTGTTATCTGTCTTAATCTAATCTAGTAAAAAAATCGATTTCAATCACAGTAAAATACAAAATCAGTTGAAAGTCTTAATCAAAATTTACTTTTATTTGTTTATTCTTCTTCTGATTTAAGGGATTCTGTCAAGCACTTCTACTACAATACAACTGACTCACTTCAGCTAAATAGACACAAAATCCATCCAAATATTCTCCCTATTATTATCATTAACAACTACATCTGTTATTATCTGAAAAAATAACCAGAATTAATTTTCTTTTTATCGATATCCCTGTTCTTGCTTCCATTTTACAAAAGATCGAATTTGAATCATTTTACAAAATCTAGAAATGTGGTCTTGTTAGGAATCTCTTACCTCAACTATCTGCAAAATCTCAAAAGCCAATTCATTGTATCGCGTTTCAATTTTGAAGTCAAAGTTAAGTTTCAAAAAGTCAAAGTTTTGTGTTCATCATTAAATTCGAATCTGTTTTGAGGTTTTAAGTTCGATTAATGATTCCATTAGTTTTTATATATAATTAGAAAACATTTTCGTGTTATAATCTTTATCTAAAATGCTACAAAATCGATTTTTGATATTTCTTTATTTTATTTTTTTCTGAGACAGCAGCATTCTTGCTGTATTTCTATTTTTATTTTTTTTATTTGTTTTCATGTAACATAAACGTTTGATATCAGTTTGTTATTAATTTAAAGTAGTTAAAATCTTTGTTTTGATTATTGATACATTCTTGGGCTATTTTGAATCGATGAGAAAGAAGAAGATAATGAGGTCAGAAAATAACGGGTTAATTAATATTAGATAGGATTTTATTCAGAAAAACAGAAATGGATCATTGGTTTAAGGCGTTAGCGGGTTTACGAGGGGTCACGGGTTCGAGCCTGGGAGTGGGCAGCTTTAATCTTTTTGGGAAAATCTTTGTGAGGTAGCATTCTCACTTATTATTATTATTATTATTATTATTATTATTATTACAATTATTGTTATGATTATTATTGTTATCATTAAGGTTATAAACATTATTATTATTATCATATGTATAAATATTATAATTATTATCATTATCATTATTATAAGTGTTAATCATATTATTATTAGTAGTAACCTTATCATTTTAGTATTATTACAATTAGTATGATTATGATTATTGTTATTATTAGTATTATGAAAGTAATAAAAAATTTATTATTATCATGAATACTAGAATTTGTATTACTTATAATTATTAGTATTATTATTATTAACATAACTACTATTATTATTATTATCATTATCATTTTCATTATTAGTGTTAACATTATTATTAAAGTTATTATTATTAAAAGAGTCAGTATTATCAAAAACTAGTTTTTATAAAATAAATATTTTGTATCTAAAAATATACTTATTACGTATACTATAATTATATTAAAATTTCATATAGATATATATCAAACATTTTAAACATTTTATTTTATAAAAACTTACACATAACAAACTATTGATTTTTAAATATAATACGGAATATATATAGACATGATAATATAACAAAAGGTATAGATATTAATCATTTTAAAAAATATATACAAAATAAATATATAGATAACAAATAATCTAAGATATAATATAAGTAAACATTTTTAAACGGAATTTAGTATAAATTCTATATAACTACAAATATATAAATAATATACATATTAATAAATGGACGAATGTAATTTCCATCATATTTATTAATAGATATACAAATGATATATGTTCGTGAATCTGAGGTCAACCCTGCATTGTTCAGTTGTTCAATGCCGTCATATGTATTTTTACTACAAAATATAGTAGTGTGAGTTCATTTGATTCCCTTTTACTCTTTACATTTTTTTGGGACTGAGAATACATGCACTACTTTTACAACTGCTTTATTAAATGCTTTTGAAATACATTTTGAACTGTGAATATATGAAATGCTTTTATAAATGTTTGACGAGATAGACACAAGCAAAACATTCCTTGAATGAATTATGTGGACGTGATAATTGCCACCATTGAATTATGTGGATGTGATAATTGCCACAATTGATATGAATATTTTTTCCCTGATTATTATTGCTTGGTAACCTAAGAATTAGAATCGGGTATGGCCCTAATTCATGCGAATCCTAAAGGTAGCTACCGGGTTTAATACCCCCACCCAGAATGTTCACTAGACGGAAGGGCTAGTGGGCGTGGTGTTTAGTAATTCAAAGTTTATATGATTATTATACAGACGAGATGTTCTGTTTTGGGGATATTATTTATAGGCATTATATGTTAAGGTCGGTTACCAAGTCAAGCTATGAAAGCAATGAAAAGTGAATGTTATGTATCAAGAGAATGATTTTATACACAGGTTATGTGTATGTTATTTTTGTGCACAAGATATGTGTACGGTTACTAAGATTTATGAAAGATGATTCCGTACACGAGAAAGGTGTACTGTATTTAAAAGATATCGCATGTACATTACAGGTGGGTATAGGATTCGAGCCTATTTGTACCATGCAGGATTTAAATCTTGTGGTCTATCAAAATGTTGAATTTTATTATTTTATGATAAACCTATGAACTCACCAACCTTTTAGTTGACACTTGAAAGCATGTTTATTCTCAGGTATGAAAGAAATCTTCCGCTGTGCATTTGCTCATATTAGAGATATTACTTGGAGTCATTCATGACACATTTCAAAAGACGTTGCATTCGAGTCATTGAGTTCCTCAAGATTATTATTAAGTCAAGTATAGTTGGATATATTATGAAATGGTATGCATGCCGTCAACTTTCGATGTAATGAAAGATTGTCTTTTCAAAAACGAATGCAATGTTTGTAAAATGTATCATATAGAGGTCAAATACCTCGCGATGTAATCAACTTTTGTGAATTGTTTGTAATTGATATGGACTTCGTCCATATGGATTAGGACGGGGCGCTTCAATATTCTTGTTCAATTCCTATCTTTATAGCTATCTTATTTTGGGTTTATAACTTATAACAACTAGAACATAGTTTAGGTAATTCTAAACTTGTTCGCAAATAAACTTAATCCTTCTAACTTGACTCTTAAAAACATTTCAACACATGTATTATATCTATATGATATGCTAACACAAGGATATAAAACTTGTAAACTCGAAGAACACCGTAAAACCAGACATACGCCGTCGTAGTAAAATAGCGGGCTGTTTTGGGTTGGATAATTAAAAACTATAAAAATCCTTGATTTAAAAGTTGTTCTTCTGGAAAAATGATATTTCATATGAACATGAAACTATATCCAAAAATCTTAGTTAAACTCAAAATAGAAGTATGTTTTTCAAAATAGTCATCAAGATGTCGTCCTTTCGAAGGAAATGACTACCTCTTTCAAAAACGACTTGTAACCTGTATTTCTAACTATAAACCTATAATTTTTCTGTTAAGATTAATAATATTAGGTTCGATACGAAACCATGGAAATTTGAAACACTCAAATCGGATTTAAAATGAATAAGTTATGGGTAAAACAAAATTGGATAGATTTGCTTGTTTTAGCTACGTGAATTTTTCTAACAAATCTATACTAATCTTATCCTATCTAACTTTACCTATATCCTACATGTATTTATACATGTCTTGATCCCTTCCTAGTAGAAATACAAATTATAATAGTCGGAGTTAATTCTATGACAATATATTATAGTCTTAATAAAAATCGTAAGACACTATATATATATATATATATATATATATATATATATATATATATATATATATATATATATATATATATATATATATATATATATATATATATATATATATGACTTGATATCCATAGACACGTATATAATATTTTGACATATCATGTTGACATCATCTATATATATTATTTTGAACAAACCATAAGACACTATATGCGGTAATGCTCTAGTTAGCATATAATGGGTCGAGGTTGATTCTAAAATAATATATATACCATGGGTTGTGATCGAGTCTGAGACATGTATACAATAGGTCGTGGGGTGATTCAGACAATATATATATTATGTGTCTTAATTATATTAAGACAATATATAATAGTGTTAGTTAATTCTAACACGATATATATATATATATATATATATATATATATATATATATATATATATATATATATATATATATATATATATATATATATATATATATATATATATATATATATCATTGGACTGTTGGACTACTAACGTTGGACTACTAACATTGGACAATTAAAAGCATCATAAGTATGAAATATTAATTATATATATTTTGACGTACAATATTGTTATTAGGTTCGTGAATTGTCAATGCCAAGTCCTATTCCATCTTTTTGAAAATCATCATTACAAGTGAGTTATAGTCCCATTTTTACTATCTAATTATTTTTGGGATGAGAATACATGCTATTTTATAAATGTTTTTCGAAATAGACACAAGTACTTGAACTACATTCTATGATCGACTGATTACACCGGATATTTCCCTTTTTCTGGTAACCTAAGAATTAGTGTTTATTATATACCCCTCATGCTGGAAAATGGTATGGGGCCTGTATAATGACCACTAATTTACGCGAATCCTGAAGGTAGATCTACGGGCACTAACTCTCCTCATACTGAAAAATGGTATGCTTTGGTAATTCGAACTTTCGTATATTAGCTGCGCGCTGTATACTGGGGAATATTATATATACATGTTGTTAAGGTCGGTTACCAGGTGTTTATCATATGAATGATTTTTTTTATACACATGATTTGTGTACGCTATTTATAAATGAAATCTTGTGGTCTATTATTATGATTTATTATATAGGATTAAAACCTATGACTCACCAACATTTTTGTTGACGTTTTAAGCATGTTTATTCTCAGGTGATTATTAAAAATGCTTCTGCTGTTGCATATTAACCCAAGGTCAAGATTTGGAGTTGTCATGCTTTTCATATTAATTAAACTTGCATTCAGAATTTGTGTTTGTAATATATTGTCTACTTTTATATAATGGTGTATGTAAAAATTATGTACTTTGAGGAGATTGTCTTTGATCGACAATCTAAATTTATGTCATTAGACCTTTATTCATATAATAAAGGTTATGGTTATTTTTAAAACAAATGCAAGATTTGAAAAACGTCTCATATAGAGGTCAAAACCTCGCAAAGAAACCAATTAATATGAAACGTTTATAATCCATATGAACTGGGTATTTTAGTTGGTATCCGAGCGGTGGTCTTAGAGAACCAGAAAGTTTTTCATTAGTGTGTCTAATCGATTTTTGTTAAGATGCATTAGTGAGTCTGGACTTCCACCGTGTCTGCTTTAAAAACGATTGCTTAACACTTTTGTTGGGAACATTGATTATTAACATGTAAATATTATAAGATATATTAATATCTTAACGTGCTCGCTGTTGTGTGATAGATGTCTACCTCTAGCATCGAATTTATTATCTCATTTACCGACTCCGAAGATGAATCTCCAGCAACGGAACCGATCACTATTTTATCAAGTGATGAAGAGGACACAAAGAGAGATGCATCAACCATCCATATATCTAATGATGGATATGAGGGAGATGATGAGGCTTTTTGGGAAGATTCACAATTTCCGGATGAACCGGAAGTGAAAGAATCGGAAGAGGATCCAAAAGAGGATGCAGAAGAAGAAGTGATCGAGATTTCAAGGGAAAAATTTGATGAAGCAGCAAAACTTAAGAATAAATCTTGGGGGAAATCTTTAAGCCTAAAACCCGAAATTGACATATCTTCACCTTATCCTAAAAAAAACCGACCTTTGGTTATCAGGGACAACCATGATTCTTCCAGCCGAAGCCATCCTTATAAAACTGATTCAACCGCACCTACCACTTCAGGACCCATTACACGAAACCGAAAAACCGCCCGTATGACTTACAAACCTTATTGGGAAATTAAAAAGCATCATGATTCACCAAACGACAAGAAATCGCGTCACTTCTAATATGTTTTTGCAGCTACTCGACTTCACGCCTTGTATAATAATATATAGTGTGCTATATTTTACATATGTTTTGTAAAATAGAGTAGTATGATGTTATTGTAAAATATTGTACAAAAAGAATAAGCGTGAAGTATTAATGCATTAAGTTTTTCATAATAGAATATTATTTGATCATAGTAGTTATTTGTGTACTAGCTATTGAGTATGAATTTTAACGGGTGGGTACTACCCAAACCACAATTATAAAATGCTAATATGAAGAAAAGACTTTTATAATAACAAATTCATATTACGCTACAAAGTGCTATTAACTACTCATAATATTCTATATGATTAACTCATTCGGCTATTTTTGAAGGAAATGGCTCCAGTTACGAGACAAACTTTGAACACTGAAGAACTTCAAGCCTTTGCTGCAAGTGTTGCTGCAGTGGTGGCTGCAATGAACAACAACAACAACCTCAATCGCGGTAACAATAACAACAACTATAACAGCAACAGGAGGCAGAAAACTCTGTACCCAAGATGTGAAACCAATCATCTAGAAATGTTCTGTAGGGTGTTATGTACCAAGTGTAATAGGAAAGGTCATAGTGTGAGATTTACGGACCACCGACTTACGGAAATAGAGGAGCAAATAATGGCGTCACTATTTTTCATGGATGTGGGAAGTCGGGCCATTTCAAAAACGCATGTCCTAATCAAGGGAATAATAACGGGTAAGGCCGTGGAAGAGCCTTCAACATCACTGGGGCAGAAGCCAAGGAAGACCCGGAGCTTGTTACGGGTACGTTTCGTATCGACAATGTGACGACCCGGGAATTTCCGACTAAATTTAAACTTAATCTTTATATGAATTCGACACGATAAGCAAAGTCTGTAATATTGAGTCTTAAAATGTTTGAACTATTTGTCATGAATGAATTTGACTTTGACTACTCCCGACGATTCACGAACAATTGTGTATAAATAATTATGTAAATATTTATATAAATATAAATATAAGTGCATATATAAAATTTTGAGTTAATAATGTATTTTTTAATCAATTGAAATCAAAAATATAAAATAACATAACTGAGTGGTTATTAAATTAAAACTATATATATATATAATCTTTATAAATAATTATTATGTATAGTGGAATATATATAAAAGATATAAATATTATATGTATATATTATTTAAAACTATATATATATATAATCTTTATAAATAATTATTATGTATAGTGGAATATATATAAAAGATATAAATATTATATGTATATATTATTTAATTATTAAATATTACATAATTAGTAATATTTAATAGTAAAGGTATTAAACCACAAGTTAAAATATAATTGTTATAATAATACTATTATTTTTATTAATATTATTATTATTGCTATTAATATTAATATCATCATACTTAGTATTATTAATAGTATTATGAATAATGATATTATTACTATTTTATAGTTAATATCATTACTAATATATAATATTATTATATTTAATATAATTACTATTAGTGCTATTATAATTAATATTTATTAGAGAACAATACACTTTATTATTATTAACATTAATAATAGGATTATTATCATTTTTATTAATATCAAGATTATATATATTTATTATTATTAGTTCCATTACTATTATTAAAACTAATGTTTGCATAATTAATATTATTATGATATAGAGGTAATCGATATCCAGCTATATAAAATCTGTTATATATAAATACATATATATATAATACTGTTATATATATGTTTACATAAATAAATGCATATACAGATAAAGATATATATATATATATATATATATATATATATATATATATATATATATATATATATATATATATATATATATATATATATATATATATATATATACAAATTATACACATATAAAAAACGTATTCTATTTCCTATCTTTTTCAGCAGCTGTAGATGATTGATTCATAATTCTAAATCCTGTACCAATCACGAAATTAATCACATAACATCCAAGAATTCAGTTGAGAGTACCTATCTGATTATTTTTTTTATTTCATTTAATACACAATAATGGTACTTCCTGTCTGATTTGATTACGCGACTTAATCTAACTAATGCAAACAAATTAGGAACAATTATAACTAGTACAATCCAATAAATAATTCAGAGTAATTCATTCCTCAGAAGAATTCGCAAAATAAACAGAAAAATCACACGACGACCTCTGTTCTTCTTATTTTTTTCAAAACATCGAATTAGAGTTTAATTTTAAATTCTATTAATGTAGTTCTATTCTAAATCTTTCATTTTAACTTTCTGGAAAGTTTCAAACCTCAATTTTTAGTATTGAGTAAGAATTTCGAGGTCAAAGTTCTTGATATAAAAAGTCAAACGATGTTCTAAGATTGAATTGAAGGATTATACGATGTTTCTGTTGAAATTAATGGTCTCAGAAGTTTCTAGGAGTGATTTAGAACACATTTCGTTTTATAACCATCATCTAAACACACACAGATTTCAAAATCAACTTTCAAGTTCATCATGTTCATCGAGTTGCTGCAACTGCTTATTCTTTTCTTTTAATTTTTTTTTGTCAATTAAAATACCATGAGCATGTGTATTCTGTTTCGTTTATAAAGTCTAAGACAAACAAATTATAGTTATGTTAGGATTTTGTGAATTCCTGGTCGACTGAAAATTTATGAAGAAGAAGATGAATTAATTAAAAGGGAATACGGGTTATGTATTTTTGGAAATGGGTTTATATCAAAAAAAGAAAAACGGACGAGTGGTTAGAGGGTGATGGTTGGGAATGAGAGGTCTAGGGTTCGATCCTGGTTTCTATCAAAAAAAATTTTAAAAGCTTCTTGAGGTAGTTTCATTATTATTAAATATGTTATTATTATGATGTTAATATTAATTATGGTGATCATTAATAATAAAATTATGAATGATACTATCTTTATTATTATAAGTATCATTATTAAAATTTTAGAAGTTTTATTGAATAAGTATTATTATTATTATCATTATTGTTAATATTATTATTTTTGTTATTATTATGATTAGAATTAGTATTATAATTAGTATTATAATTATTATTATAAGTACCACAATTGTTGTTAACACTATAATTATAAGTATGATATCTATTATTATTATTATTATTATATAAGTATTAATTATGATATTATTATCAAATTCAAAACTATAATATTATTATCATTGATAGATTTATAATACGAATTATTATCATTTTCGTAAATATTAGTATTAGCATCTTTTTATAAATAATAGAACTGATAATATTAACATAAGTATTATTATTATTATTATTTTGTATTTATCACGAGTATCATTATGTAATTTACTAAAATCAGTATTATAATTATCATTAATAATAAAATTAATATTTTCACAAGTATTATTATTAAAATCACTATTATTATCATAAATAGAGTTATTATTAACATTATTATCTTTATTAGTAATATTAAGTATTAACATTGTTATTATTTTTGTCATTTTAAAATTATGATAGTATTATTATTATCACTATTTTTAACAATAGACAAATAAAATATAAATATATATGTATATATAAGGATATATTTAATACATATAACATAACAAAAATTAATATCTTCATATACAAAATGAATATATGAAACATATATATATACTATTAATATAAAGAATATTACAAATAAAATTATACTAATGATAATAATAATAATAATAATAATAATAATAATAATAATAATAATAATAATAATAATAATAATAAAGATAATAAAAAATAATGTAGATAAAATTGTAAAAAAAAATTAGGTTAATGAAAATAATACTAATGATAGTAATAATGATAATAATAATGATAGTTTTAATATTAATAATACTACTAATAATGTTCTTTAATAATAATACTAATACTAATGTTAATAATAATAATAGTTTTAAAATCATGTTAATACTAATAATAATAATAATACTTAATGATAATACTAGTAATGATAATAATGATAATACTATTAATTATACTAATATTCATATCACTAATAATAATGATAATAATAATTAACTTAATAACAACAACAATTAATAATAATAATAGCAATAAAAATAATAATACTTGAAACTACCTTTAAAAGCTTTTTCCCTAAAAAAAGAATGCCTCAGACAAGGCTCGAACCCGCGACCTCCCGCTAACCCACAAAAACTCCTAACCATCCCACTGTCTGCTTTTTCTATTTAAATCGTATCCTACATGTATTTAACCTGTTTTGTGCCTCTTTCTTTTTCTTCTTCCAATACAAGTCGACCTCCGTTTTTTTTACAGTTCAAGCGAAGGGTCTAGGCCCAATAATCCAAATAGACTACGACCCAAATAATCAGCCCACTTATTAATGAAAGGAAGCCCATCTAAAATCCATTTACTTAAAATCAATCGAAGCCCAAAATATAGAAAAACAATTACGATTTATTTATAAAGGCAGGATCTTTGTGACTCACAACTAGTTGTCAATTGAAAAAAAAATTATGGAGTTGGTTGTAGCATCACCATGACATCAACCTCCACTATAACCAAAGTCATTATCATATTCAACATGCCATCATTTTTAATGTCATGTTTCCTATTTCATCATTATTTTCGTAAAAAAAAAATATGTACATAGTAACCATGGTAACCACTTAAATGGCGGTTGGGTTTTGAATTAACAGAATCATGTAACGTTAGATGGTAGTTGGTGATGGTGTATAATCGGAGGTTAATTGCATGTTTTTAGTTTGTTGTTTGTTGATGAGAATGAAACAGACATAAAATCTTTAGTAGCAACTGCAATGGTTATAGCAACACAGAAAAATTTGATGGTTTACGTTTATTTTCAATGGTGGTGCTCCGGTACCGAGGTTGGTAATCGAACAAGAAAACATAATATATATATATATATATATATATATATATATATATATATATATATATATATATATATATATATATATATATATATATATATATATATATATATAGTTCAATGGTGTATTTGTTGGTCGATTGATAAAGATGGTGTGTGTGGTGCTCTAACAGTTAATAGTAGTAGAAGCTGGGATGACCGGAGACGGCGGTGGTCATGGTGTTGGTTGAAAGAGGAAGAAGAACACAAGTTTAATGTGGGTGGGTTATCCCTAAATATCTATATGTATATGTACTGTTATGTATATGTAATGTATATGTAAAAGGGATAGGGATAGATTAATAATGTAAGAGAAATCACAAGGCAACAGTAACCTAAACAATTCCAAAAACGTGTGAAGTGGGAAGAGTCTGCCGACATTGTACTTTCGAAAAGGGTATTGTGTACATTGCTAAACAGTTGACGTTTAAAAGTCTTCCGAAAAACCCCAAATTTTTAGATTAAATGTATTTAATTATTTCACTCATTAACTGTGTGAAACCTGATCAAAAAGGTTCACTAATTATTTATTTTCTGTTTCAATTAACGTGTACGGAGTACTAAAACTTAAACTAAAAGGGGTAAAAATATTTTATCGAGCCCATAATCTCTTTAATCAATATGCGGGCCAGCTTTTTTTTAAGTCCTCATAGATATATATTAAGTTTATATTAAAATTAACGAAACGTCAACTGGTGTTCCAAACGTGTACAGTTTAGACTTGAAATCATTTTTATTTAATGTATACTTTAAATATAGAAGAACATTCATAAATAAATAAAAAAAATTTTACTTCGTAAATAAATATATTAGTTAATTATATTAAACATTTAAATTTAATATATTAATATATATATACATATAATAATAGTTTTCATTGCAAACGTATTTTTTATTTTTTATTATTTAGTTATAGAGGAATATTCAAATGAAAACAATTTTTAAGTTGAGATTCAAGGGACCAATCAGATTGCGACACGTGGCGCGATAATCACATGTGATTGGAAAAAAAAATTCAAAAATTTTTTTTTTTTCAAAAAAAATAAAATTTCAAATTTTGTTTTTCGAATTTTTTTTCAATCACATGTGATTAAATTTGACATGCAGTAAATCACATGTGATTGTGCATGCCAATCACATGTGATTGTAAAACTCAATCACATGTGATTATCGCATGTCAAATCCAATCACATGTGATTGGAAAAAAAAAAATTCAGTAAAATGATGAATAATGACGAATTTCACTAAATTTGTGCTAAAACCTTCAAACACCAAGTTTTTGATCAAAACTTGATCAAATCACCGAATTAAAGTCTAAAATTTTGAAGATACGATCACGAAACGCTAACAAACTTGATCAAATCACCGAATTAAAGTATGTTTCCGGTTGAAATTTTTTTAAAAAAATTGTAATTTTTTTTAATCACATGTGATTGGATTTGATATGCAAAATCACATGTGATTGAGTTCCACAATCACATGTGATTGGGTTTTACAATCACATGTGATTGGATTTGACATGCTAAACTTTTAAAAAAAATTTCATAAAAAAAAATTTTCATAAAAAAAAAAATTCGAAATTTTTTTTTTTTAAATTTATATAAAAAAAAATTTAATTTTTTTTTTCCAATCACATGTGATTGTCGCGCCACATGTCGAGCTCTGATTGGTCCATTGAATTTCAAGAAAATTTTAGGTTTCAAGGGAATACAACTCTTTAGTTATAATAATAACTCGTATTATAGTTATTATTGTTTTAAGTTATATATACACATAGACATACATTTATATATATACCCATTTCCAAATAATGGTTCGTGAATCATCGGGATTAGTCAAAAGGTAAATGAATATACATAATAAATAGATAAATTTTGAAACTCATCCTAACAGATTTTTCTTATCATGTCAAAAATATGAAATCGTATCAAGAGTTTGGTTCAAAATTAGTCAAAATTTTCCGGGTCGTGACAGTACCTACCCGTTAAAGAAATTTCGTCCCGAAATTTGAGTGAGGTCGTCATGGCTAACAATTAAAAATGTTTTCATGACGAATAAGAGTTGACAAAATAGGGTTTTATCATTATTGATTAATATAGATAAAACGATTCGATCATGTGAAGCGTACGAGTGAAGCTATCACAAAAGAGTGAAAAGTTTCGTCTTAATTTTTGACGTAGTCATGGTGGATTCCCGAAATTCAAGGAATTTAAGAAAATCTTCTAATCAGAAGAAAATGAAATAGCACTATTTATTAGCAAACTTTTGGAATTACGGAAGAACAGAAATATCAAGGAAATATTTCCGTGATATGATTATAGATTAAGTAGAATGAAAGACTTATGTAACATGGCACATGATGAGGGTATGATCTGTGAATCATCACGTTCCATTAGAAACTCAACATGACTTACTGTAATATAATCACGTTGGCCAAGCGCATTATATTATACTAACTCATGCTTCAATTCCTAACACTACTCCCGAAATCATTCATAATTTATACTTAGATTTTACAGAAGTTTCCAATATAATAAAATACAGGAAACACGAAGAGGTTGATAATTTCGGACAAGAATAGCTATGAAAATATTCTCAGATATATCGAAGATATTTTATAATGATATTTTGGAATTTTTAAGGTCGAAGGTTGATAAAGAAAAATTTTCCGCAAGATTTTAACATGACTTTGGAGCAAGATATTCTCTAAAGATTTCATCGGATCCAGAATTACCTGGATTCTTTGAATATAGGGTTTAGTCCTTGTATTTATCCTTGGTCTCCTTCATGTTTAGCTCAATCCGTTTTTCAGTACCAAATTTTCTATTGAGCGTTTCTAACACTTCCTTCTTTATCATCAACTATTGGCCATTAAGACCATCTACAACATGCTACTTCGTCAGCATTTTCAAAGTTAACGGATCTGGGTCATCGGTTATCAAACTGAAGTGGTTTTAGGAGAATTGTATTTTTAGATGATTAAACGCTGATGGTAATATGGTGGAATATAAAAGATTCTCAAGTAATAATAAGGAGTACGCATATATATCGAGGTTATAATAAGGTTATTTCGAATGAAAAGTCGGAGTTGACTTGCTGGAGCTGTGACAAAATTTGCTACTTTTAAAGGGATTACCAAATCATTTTGGGTAATAATAACACTAAAGGAATTAGTACAGCTACGTGTTAAACGTTTACTCAGTTTTCGAGGGTTTTTCAGGTGTATAACTATATGCATCAATCTTTTCTTCCGTAGATGAAGTGCGGCTGGTTCATCCTCTCGATCGAGGTGTTTTCAAGAATCGTGAAAGGTTTGAACGCAAATTGTAATCGTCAAGATACGAATGAGGTTTAAGATGAAAATCAAGTGGCAAACTTGAAGAATTGTTTAGTTTCATATGTTAAAATCAATATTTTAATTCATTTTAATTGTCCAAAGTTAGCAGTCCAATAGTCCAATTGTCCAATAGTCCAATATATTCATATATATTTTAATATATAATATTCGAATTAATTAATACGTATCGTGACCCGTATACGTCTCAGACTCGATCACAACTCAAACTATATATATTATTGTAGAATCAACCTCAACCCTGTATAGCTAACTCCCGCATTACTGCATATAGAGTGTCTATGGTTATTCCAAATAATATATATAGATGCGTCGATATGATATGTCAAAACCTTGTATACGTGTCCCGATATTAAAAATGCGTAAAAATAAATAACAGGAATTAAATGACGATAAATAAAGTGCGTAAAGTAAATAACAGAAATTAAATGACGATAAGTAAAATTGCGAGAATGTAAATTGCTATAAATAAAATGTAACCAGTTAGCTAGGAACAGTTAGCTAGGAACAGTTAGCGTGGATTCTTAACAATATTTCAATTAGTTAGTTCGTTTGTTTCTAACAAATTTTACTTTGTCCGATGTTTTCTTCATTATGCCACTTGTTGGATTCTGATAGATCAAAATCCAAATATGAAATTGAATGAAAATGGTTATTCTGTGGTGAACGGATACGTATATCGGTGGATGTAAGTAGGATAGTAAACGACTGTTGAATCAGCTTCGAAGAATGTACATTGTAACTTATTAATGTGAAATCTGAATATTCCTCGGGTATTACCTACCCGCTAAAATATTTTCACAATTAACACTTTGTACTAAAGAATTTTTAATTACAATCTTTATGAAAACATATATACATATATATTTTCTTCAGATGCAATCATGGATTTAATGAGTTAATATGATATTAACTCATCTGATTTACCGTTAGAACAAGAATATATAATCTCTAAAACATTAGAGGTTACATAATCACTATGTTGAACTAAGATAAATGATGTAGAACGTCATGTAGAACGATGATTATACTCGAGGTACAGAATGAAATGTCGAAGTTGGTGACGCGGATGTTGTTCTTGGTGGTACTAGTGCTGTTGGTGCTGAGGCTGGTGATGTTACTGGTGTTGATGATACTGCTAGTGATTGCAAATTGTGTACCGTGCTCTCTAAAGTTAACACCCGAGCTCGGAGTTCTTTAACTTCTTCTACTAACCCTGGTTGGTTATCAGTGTGAGTTAGAGGTCGGATATCTTCTCTAGTTCCGTTAATGGTAGCCTCAAGACGAAAAATTCTTGCAAAAAGGGTATAAACGGTGTTGCGAACAGGTTCGCCGGTGAGCGGGTCGAGCACTCCGACGTTAGGTGGTAAGTTCGGCTCGTGATATGGAGTACCTTCTTCATTTCTCCATAGGGTAAGTATTTCGCGAACCCATCCCCACTTTCTAAAGAAATCACGGTAGTTGATCGGTTGGTGCGCTCCCGTCACGCTATCTTCGGAGTCAGAAGAACTTGGTCGATTCGTAGACGCCATCGTACGCGATCACAGAAAAGATTTTTGGTATGAAAAGCTTAGTGACAGCAAATGATAGTTGGATGGTATTCTCAATGTATAATATGCCTAGATATATATAGTACCAGGATCCCTTAAATTACGGAGAAATTTACGGAAGATATCAGGCAAAGTTTACCGTAATAGATACGCTAAGATATAAATTTGTCTATACACTATCTATGCAATAAAGGCAGTAAGGCATGTCTAGACTTAGGAATGATTAGCAGGAAATTTTCCACTAGGAATGATATACAATACTTATAATATGCAGCTAAGGTCGAAGTCCAGACTCACTAATGCATCCTAACAACTATCAGTTAGACACACTAATGCAAGACCTGGTTCGCTAGGACCAACGCTCTGATACCACCTGTAACGACCCGTCCTTATCCACCTGGACGAAGTCACCAACATTTGGTCCCATTGCGATGATCGACTCCAAATAATGTCCTTAAAATGAGCATATGCACAGCGGAAGACTTAATTCGTACCTGAGAATAAACATGCTTAAAAGTGTCAACCAAAAGGTTGGTGAGTTCATAGGTTTATCATAACAATCATTTCTATACCTTAATAGACCACAAGATTTCATATTCATAAACATAATACACTCGCAAATGTATGTAAAGCATTCTAAGTGGTTGAGCACTTGGTAACCATACTTAACTATTAATCAACGTCGCATATTCCCTTTACTATGAAATCTCACTACACTGTACCAAGTGTAGTCTACAAAACGAAGTACTGTGCAACCGTTGAATACTGGTCGTCCAGTCCGGTTGGGGTTGTCAGGCCCGATAGATCTATCAACAGGATTCGCGTTTACAATACCCATGTAAATAGTAGTTACCAAGCTACAGGGAAATATGCCAGTGGTACAACTCAACGTAGAATATATTTTTAAGTACTTGTGTCTATTTTGTAAACATTTATAAAAGCAGCGCATGTATTCTCAGCCCAAAAATATATATTGCAAAAGCAATTAAAAAGGGAGCAAATGAAACTCACTATACTGTATTTTGTAGTAAAAATACATATGACGTCATTTAACAAGTGTAGGGTTGATCTCGGATTCACGAACCTATATCATTTATATATAAATATATATATTAACACATAATATGGTAATCGAACGAATTTATATATTATTAGCGATCTACTCGTTATTTTAGTAACTTATGTGTTTCATTAATAACTTAATTAATTCTATTTATTTTATATACTTAGAAAAAAAATATCAATGTAGTTATTTAATATATGTTTCTTATATTTATAATATTTATTTAGTAAATTAATAATAATAATCTTAATAGTGATAATGAAAATAATAATTTTGATAATAATAATAGCTGTTTTGTTTGTAGTAGTAGTAATAATAATAATAATAATAATAATAATAATAATAATAATAATAATAATAATAATAATAATAATAATAATAATAAAGATAATAAAAAATAATGTAGATAAAATTGTAAAAAAAAATTAGGTTAATGAAAATAATACTAATGATAGTAATAATGATAATAATAATGATAGTTTTAATATTAATAATACTACTAATAATGTTCTTTAATAATAATACTAATACTAATGTTAATAATAATAATAGTTTTAAAATCATGTTAATACTAATAATAATAATAATACTTAATGATAATACTAGTAATAATAATAATGATAATACTATTAATTATACTAATATTCATATCACTAATAATAATGATAATAATAATTAACTTAATAACAACAACAATTAATAATAATAATAGCAATAAAAATAATAATACTTGAAACTACCTTTAAAAGCTTTTTCCCTAAAAAAAGAATGCCTCAGACAAGGCTCGAACCCGCGACCTCCCGCTAACCCACAAAAACTCCTAACCATCCCTCTATCTGCTTTTTCTGTTTAAATCGTATCCTACATGTATTTAACCTGTTTTGTGCCTCTTTCTTTTTCTTCTTCCAATACAAGTCGACCTCCGTTTTTTTTACAGTTCAAGTGAAGGGTCTAGGCCCAATAATCCAAATAGACTACGACCCAAATAATCAGCCCACTTATTAATGAAAGGAAGCCCATCTAAAATCCATTTACTTAAAATCAATCGAAGCCCAAAATATAGAAAAACAATTACGATTTATTTAAAAAGGCAGGATCTTTGTGACTCACAACTAGTTGTCAATTGAAAAAAAAATTATGGAGTTGGTTGTAGCATCACCATGACATCAACCTCCACTATAACCAAAGTCATTATCATATTCAACATGCCATCATTTTTAATGTCATGTTTCCTATTTCATCATTATTTTCGTTAAAAAAAATATGTACATAGTAACCATGGTAACCACTTAAATGGCGGTTGGGTTTTGAATTAACAGAATCATGTAACGTTATATGGTAGTTGGTGATGGTGTATAATCGGAGGTTAATTGCATGTTTTTAGTTTGTTGTTTGTTGATGAGAATGAAACAGACATAAAATCTTTAGTAGCAACTGCAATGGTTATAGCAACACAGAAAAATTTGATGGTTTACGTTTATTTTCAATGGTGGTGCTCCGGTACCGAGGTTGGTAATCGAACAAGAAAACATAATATATATATATATATATATATATATATATATATATATATATATATATATATATATATATATATATATATATATATATATATATATATATATATATATATATATATATATATAGTTCAATGGTGTATTTGTTGGTCGATTGATAAAGATGGTGTGTGTGGTGCTCTAACAGTTAATAGTAGTAGAAGCTGGGATGATGATTTAGTTGTTGATCTTGCCGGACAGAAATATGAGAGAGAGAGAGAGAGACCGGATGAGAGAGAGAAGTAGTAATTGCTTTATGATGGGTTGAGTGTGGAGATTTACGATGGTGGTGATGTGGGAGGTCCTACGATGGTGGTTGATCGATGTTGAGGGTGGCGTAAAAGTGGTGACCCTTGAATGGTTTTCGGACGTACAAGAGATAGAAGAGGGAGATATAAGGTGACGGGGGTTCATCAGTGGTTGTTGTTGTGGTTGATGGAGGAGATGACCGGAGACGGCGGTGGTCATGGTGTTGGTTGAAAGAGGAAGAAAAACACAAGTTTAATGTGGGTGGGTTATCCCTAAATATCTATATGTATATGTACTGTTATGTATATGTAATGTATATGTAAAAGGGATAGGGATAGATTAATAATGTAAGAGAAATCACAAGGCAACAGTAACCTAAACAATTCCAAAAATGTGTGAAGTGGGAAGAGTCTGCCGACATTGTACTTTCGAAAAGGGTATTGTGTACATTGCTAAACAGTTGACGTTTAAAAGTCTTCCGAAAAACCCCAAATTTTTAGATTAAATGTATTTAATTATTTCACTCATTAACTGTGTGAAACCTGATCAAAAAGGTTCACTAATTATTTATTTTCTGTTTCAATTAACGTGTACGGAGTACTAAAACTTAAACTAAAAGGGGTAAAAATATTTTATCGAGCCCATAATCTCTTTAATCAATATGCGGGCCAACTTTTATTTAAGTCCTCATAGATATATATTAAGTTTATATTAAAATTAACGAAACGTCAACGGGTGTTCCAAACGTGTACAGTTTAGACTTGAAATCATTTTTATTTAATGTATACTTTAAATATAGAAGAACATTCATAAATAAATAAATAAAATTTTACTTCGTAAATAAATATATTAGTTAATTATATTAAACATTTAAATTTAATATATTAATATATATATACATATAATAATAGTTTTCATTACAAACGTATTTTTTATTATTATTTAGTTATAATAATAACTCGTATTATAGTTATTATTGTTTTAAGTTATATATACACATAGACATACATTTATATATATACCCATTTCCAAATAATGGTTCGTGAATCATCGGGATTAGTCAAAAGGTAAATGAATATACATAATAAATAGATAAATTTTGAAACTCATCCTAACAGATTTTTCTTATCATGTCAAAAATATGAAATCGTATCAAGAGTTTGGTTCAAAATTAGTCAAAATTTTCCGGGTCGTGACAATATAGATATCCTATGTAAATAGAATACCACCCGACAGTCGGAAAATCTTTTTATATCGAAAAATCCTTATTCAATCGTACGAAATGGAATTTGTCATCAGTTCAAGTCACTCGGATTCTGAAATGGAATCTCACTCAAGCTCCGAAAGCAGTGTGACCGGAAGGAATCAACCAATCAGTCATCACCTATTCTGGATGAATTGAGGATGGGTTTGTAGCCTCCTCAATCATTGGAGACAAGAAGAAGGCGATCCTTTCCATCCACCACATTGTCCTCTTGACGAAGAACCTGAAGCACTTACCGGCGAACCTGTCCAAAACACCATTTTCTCTCTCATTTCCAGAGTATCTCGTCACGATTATATATTACATCAAATTTTAGATTTTATTTATCCACTCGTCCAAACCGACAATCACCCCGGTGTAATAGAAGAAGTCAACGAGCTTCGCGCTCGGGTAGTGGCTTTAGAGAATATGGTGCAAAGATTACAAACACCAGCAGTAGCACCAGCAGCATAACCAGTACCACCATCATCAACGCCAACAGTACCATTACCACCTCCAACCACAACCGCATTGTAAACCTCAAGTTCACAATCTGTCCCACGAGTATCACGTCATACGCACCATAGATACCAAGGAATACCAACAATAATAACTGACGAAGTATTAATTCATAACTTCATTGGAGAAACATTCCGCGGCGATTATGTAATCTCTAAAGTCTTAGAGATTATCTAATCTAGCCATAACCATAAATCAGTTAAGCAAACCAAAATGATAGAAGGAAGAGTAGAAACCCTGGAAAAAAAATGGTGTTTGATTAACAAGCTAAACTTGCTTTACCAACAACATCAACAGTACCGTCAGCGTCACCAGCATCGTCAGTATAGTCAACATCAGAATCAACAACACCTATAACATCACAAACTCCGTCAGTTCAAGAATCACTGTGGACATCATTACGAATCGATAACGCGTATATTGTATCAACGAGTTATGAAGAATTAACTCATTCCCTCTGAAGAAATTATATGTATATTTTATGTATATATATTTTGAAATAAATCTTTCCGTGCTAAGCTATTGTGTGTGAATCTTAACTACTCGGTTAATTCATATTACAAATATGCAATAATGTACATCCTTCGGCCGCAACTTAACCAGCGTTAACTACAATCTCTGTCGCAATTCAACAAATTCCAATTCATAATAAATCAAGTATATATTTGATTTTACACTTTCATCATCGATGTACCCGAAACTTTTCAGATAACATCATTCGTACTTTGTGAAGTCACAAGAATTTAACGAAAACCAACATCACATCTCAACAAATAACGAAGTATTGATTCATAATTTCAATATTATTGGAGAAATACTTATGTAATTTCTAAAGCCTTCAAGGGATTATTCAATTCTGGTTACAACCATAAATCGAACGAGTTTAATATCATATTAACTCATTAAATCCATGATTACATCTGAAGAAAATATATATGTATATATGTTTCATAAAGATTGTAATTGAAAATTCTTTCGTACAAACTGTTAATGATGAAAATATTTTAACGGGTAGGTAATACCCGAGGAATATTTAGATTTCACATTAATAAGTTACACTGTACATTCTTCGAATCCGATTCAACAGTCATTTACTATCCTACTTACAACCACCGATATATGTATCCGTTCACCGCAGAATAACCATTTTCATACAATTTCATATTTGGATTTTGATTTACCAGAATCCAACAAGTGGCATAATGAAGAAAACATTGGACAAAATAAAATTTGTTAGAAACAAACAAATTAACTATGAGAAATTTTGTTAAGAATCCACGCTAACTGTTCCTAGCTAACTGATTACATTTTTAATTATCACAATTTATTTATCGCAATTTAAATTCTAGCAATTTTATTTATTGTCATTTAATTTCTGTTATTTATTTTACGCACTTTAAATATCGGGACACGTATACAAGGTTTTGACATATCATATCGACGCATCTATATATATTATTTGGAATAACCATAGACACTCTATATGCAGTAATGTTCGAGTTCTCTATACAGGGTTGAGGTTGATTCTATAATAATATATATACTTTGAGTTGTGATCGAGTCTGAGACATGTATATAATGGGTCACGATACGTATTAATTAATTCGAATATTATATATTAAAAACTATATATGAATTGTTGAATTACCAATTGTGGACTGCTAACTGTGGATTGTCAACATTGGACAATTAAAAAGAATTAAAATATTGATTATAACATATGAAACTAAACAATTCTTCAAATTTGCCACTTGATTGTAGTGACCCGAACTTTTTCATGTTTATATATATTAATTGAGATTGATATTTACATGATTAAATGTTTCCAACATGTTAAGCAATCAAACTTGTTAAGACTTGATTAATTGAAATATGTTTCATATAGACAATTGACCACCCAAGTTGACCGGTGATTCACGAACGTTAAAACTTGTAAAAACTATATGATGACATATATATGGATATATATATAGTTAACATGATACTATGATAAGTAAACATATCATTAAGTATATTAACAATGAACTACATATGTAAAAACAAGACTACTAACTTAATGATTTTTAAACGAGATATATATGTAACGATTATCGTTGTAAAGACATTTAATGTATATATATCATATTAAGAGATATTCATACATGATAATATCATGATAATATAATAATTTAAAATCTCATTTGATATTATAAACATTGGGTTAACAACATTTAACAAGATCGTTAACCTAAATGTTTCAAAACAACACTTACATGTAACGACTAACGATGACTTAACGACTCAGTTAAAATGTATATACATGTAATGTTTTAATATGTATTTATACACTTTTGAAAGACTTCAATACACTTATCAAAATACTTCTACTTAACAAAAATTCTTACAATTACATCCTCGTTCAGTTTCATCAACAATTCTACTCGTATGCACCCGTATTCGTACTCGTACAATACACAGCTTTTAGATGTATGTACTATTGGTATATACACTCCAATGATCAGCTCTTAGCAGCCCATGTGAGTCACCTAACACATGTGGGAACCATCATTTGGCAACTAGCATGAAATATCTCATAAAATTACAAAAATATGAGTAATCATTCATGACTTATTTACATGAAAACAAAATTACATATCCTTTATATCTAATCCATACACCAACGACCAAAAACACCTACAAACACTTTCATTCTTAAATTTTATTCATCTAATTGATCTCTCTCAAGTTCTATCTTCAAGTTCTAAGTGTTCTTCATATATTCTACAAGTTCTAGTTACATAAAATCAAGAATACTTTCAAGTTTGCTAGCTCACTTCCAATCTTGTAAGGTGATCATCCAACCTCAAGAAATCTTTGTTTCTTATAGTAGGTTATCATTCTAATACAAGGTAATAATCATATTCAAACTTTGGTTCAATTTCTATAACTATAACAATCTTATTTCAAGTGATGATCTTACTTGAACTTGTTTTCGTGTCATGATTCTGCTTCAAGAACTTCGAGCCATCCAAGGATCCGTTGAAGCTAGATCCATTTTTAACTTTTCCAGTAGGTTTATCCAAGGAACTTAAGGTAGTAATGATGTTCATAACATCATTCAATTCATACATATAAAGCTATCTTATTCGAAGGTTTAAACTTGTAATCACTAGAACATAGTTTAGTTAATTCTAAACTTGTTCGCAAACAAAAGTTAATCCTTCTAACTTGACTTTTAAAATCAACTAAACACATGTTCTATATCTATATGATATGCTAACTTAATGATTTAAAACCCGGAGACACGAAAAACACCGTAAAACCGGATTTACGCCGTCGTAGTAACACCGGGCTGTTTTGGGTTAGTTAATTAAAAACTATGATAAACTTTGATTTAAAAGTTGTTATTCTGAGAAAATGATTTTTATTATGAACATGAAACTATATCCAAAAATTATGGTTAAACTCAAAGTGGAAGTATGTTTTCTAAAATGGTCATCTAGACGTCGTTCTTTCGACTGAAATGACTACCTTTACAAAAACGACTTATAACTTATTTTTCCGACTATAAACCTATACTTTTTCTGTTTAGATTCATAAAATAGAGTTCAATATGAAACCATAGCAATTTGATTCACTCAAAACGGATTTAAAATGAAGAAGTTATGGGTAAAACAAGATTGGATAATTTTTCTCATTTTAGCTACGTGAAAATTGGTAACAAATCTATTCCAACCATAACTTAATCAACTTGTATTATATATTATGTAATCTTGAGATACCATAGACACGTATACAATGTTTCGACCTATCATGTCGACACATCTATATATATTTCGGAACAACCATAGACACTCGATATGTGAATGTTGGAGTTAGCTATACAGGGTTGAGGTTGATTCCAAAATATATATAGTTTGAGTTGTGATCAATACTGAGATACGTATACACTGGGTCGTGGATTGATTCAAGATAATATTTATCGATTTATTTATGTACATCTAACTGTGGACAACTAGTTGTAGGTTACTAACGAGGACAGCTGACTTAATAAACTTAAAACATCAAAATATATTAAAAGTGTTGTAAATATATTTTGAACATACTTTGATATATATGTATATATTGTTATAGGTTCGTGAATCAACCAGTGGCCAAGTCTTACTTCCCGACGAAGTAAAAATCTGTGAAAGTGAGTTATAGTCCCACTTTTAAAATCTAATATTTTTGGGATGAGAATACATGCAGGTTTTATAAATGATTTACAAAATAGACACAAGTACGTGAAACTACATTCTATGGTTGAATTATCGAAATCGAATATGCCCATTTTTATTAAGTCTGGTAATCTAAGAATTAGGGAACAGACACCCTAATTGACGCGAATCCTAAAGATAGATCTATCGGGCCCAACAAGCCCCATCCAAAGTACCGGATACTTTAGTACTTCGAAATTTATATCATATCCGAAGGGTGTCCCGGAATGATGGGGATATTCTTATATATGCATCTTGTTAATGTCGGTTACCAGGTGTTCACCATATGAATGATTTTTATCTCTATGTATGGGATGTGTATTGAAATATGAAATCTTGTGGTCTATTATTATGATTTGATATATATAGGTTAAACCTATAACTCACCAACATTTTTGTTGACGTTTTAAGCATGTTTATTCTCAGGTGATTATTAAGAGCTTCCGCTGTCGCATACTTAAATAAGGACGAGATTTGGAGTCCATGCTTGTATGATATTGTGTAAAAACTGCATTCAAGAAACTTATTTTGTTGTAACATATTTGTATTGTAAACCATTATGTAATGGTCGTGTGTAAACAGGATATTTTAGATTATTATTATTTGATAATCTACGTAAAGCTTTTTAAAACCTTTATCTATGAAATAAAGGTTATGGTTTGTTTTAAAAATGAATACAGTCTTTAAAAAACGTCTCATATAGAGGTCAAAACCTCGCAACGAAATCAATTAATATGGAACGTTTTTAATCAATAAGAACGGGACATTTCAGTTGGTATCCGAGCGTTGGTCTTAGAGAACCAGAATTTTGCATTAGTGTGTCTTATCTAGTTTGTTAGGATGCATTAGTGAGTCTGGACTTCGACCGTGTTTACTTGAAAAATGATTGCTTAACAAATTTTGTTGGAAACTATATATTTTTAACATGTGAATATTATGTGATATATTAATCTCTTAACGCGTTTGATATTATGTGATAGATGTCTACCTCTAGAACAAGTCCCATTGACTCACCTAATAATAATGAAGAGTCAAATGTAAATTGGAATGATTCGTGGACTGATTCACAATTTCCCGAAGAGGAACCGGAAGAAGAGTCGGAACCGGAAGAAGAATCGGAACCGGAAGAAGAATCAGAATCGGATGAAGAAATAGAACCGGTGGGGGAAATAATAAAACGGTTAAGTAAAAGAAAATCCTCAACCAACCGACCAAGGTTAATTATGGTCAATGGTGTTTCCGCCAAGGAAGCAAAATATTGGGAGGATTACCAATTCTCCGATGAATCGGATTCCGACGAGAATTCCGATGATGTTATAGAAATTACCCCAACTGAATTTAAAAAGGCAAAAGAAAATAATAAGGGAAAGGGCATAAAAATAGAGAAATCTAATTCCAACCCCGATGAACTTTATATGTATCGTCAACCCCCGAAGTCCTTAAGTTGTAACAATGACCCGGGAACCTCTAAACCACCAGGTTTTTCTAAACCAATGTGGATAACGACGGCTCGTATTAGGGGAACATCATATATCCCTAGAAACTTGGCAAAACGAACCAAAACCGAAGAAGAAGAAACAAGCGAGTCGGAATAAGATAGTTGTATTCGTGTGGTGTAATATATGTAATATAGTGTGCTTATGCTTTATGATATATGTAAAAATTGCTTGTATTAATAAGTATTTTTTTTATGAATCTAACTCTTGTCTATTTTACAGTATAAAAACACAAAATGGATAGACAACCCAATATTTTAAGAGACCTACCCGGAGACATGATTGATGAAATCTTGTCTAGAGTCGGTCAGAATTCTTCGGCACAACTATTTAAGGCGAGATCAGTTTGTAAGACATTCGAAGAACGTTCCAAGAATGCCTTGGTTTATAAAAGGCTTTCGTTCGAAAGATGGGGGATATCACATTGGGAAATCCATAAGTTACGATGTGTTTACTTTGACGCATATATTGCGGGGAACCCAAATGCTATTTTACGCAATGGGTTAAGAAATTATTTTGACTCAATATATCCGAATATTGGACTTCGTGATTTAGAAAAAGCGGCTAACATGCAACATAAAGAAGCATGTTATGCTTACGGATTAGTAATGTTCGCTTCTCACCAAAGTGAGAACAAGAACATCGGGCTACAACTATTAAACAAAACGTTCCCACAAGTGACGGAGTCGGTAATTGGGGTAAGAAATGAGGTTTTTAGATTGTTACGGGACTGTTGGACATTACGTAACCCTCGTCCCTTTGACGACGTTACAACACGCTGTCTTATCAACGGCCATAACGGTTATGTTTCACAAGACCAAGGATGGGAAGTAGTCCTAGTAAAACCAGAATGCATGACTTGTTTCTGGACGTATGAATTACGTGTCTTTATTGCCTTTGCTGAACGACTTGTGTACTAGCTAGAATTATCTTCACAACTATCTTGTATCAAAGTTATTGTGTGCTATATTTCATGCTTTATGTAAAATAAGCGGTATTGTAAGTTTGTAAAATATTGTATAAAAGTTTGAACGCGAAATATTATTATAATCAGTTTTTCATATAGAATTGTAGTAGTTGAATTGTATATTAGCTACTAAGTATGAACTTAACGGGTAGGTACTACCCGAATTCATATTATGCTACGAAATACTATTAACTACTCTTAATATTCTGTATGATTAACTTATTCCATTTGAATATTTTGAAGGAAATGGCACCGACTACTCGACACACCGTGAATATGAATGAAGAGGAATTCCGTACTTTTCTAGCTTCAAACATAGCCGCAGTACAGGCTGCACTACATACCAACAATAACCTTGGATCTAGCAGTACAGGAAATCGTGTAGGATGCACCTACAAAGAATTCACTGCCTGCAAACCTTTGGAATTTGATGGAACCGAAGGACCGATCGGATTGAAACGGTGGACCGAGAAGGTCGAATCGGTGTTTGCCATAAGTAAGTGTACTGAAGAGGACAAAGTAAAGTACGCTACGCATACCTTCACAGGTTCTACGTTAACATGGTGAAATACCTATCTAGAGCAAGTGGGACAAGACGATGCGTACGCACTACCGTGGTCAGCATTCAAGCACTTGATGAACGAGAAGTACCGTCCAAGAAATGAGGTCAATAAGCTCAAGACAGAACTTAGAGGGTTACGAACCCAAGGATTTGATATTACCACGTACGAAAGACGATTCACAGAATTGTGCCTATTATGTCCGGGAGCATTCGAAGATGAGGAAGAGAAGATCGACGCGTTTGTGAAAGGATTACCGGAAAGAATCCAAGAAGATATAAGTTCACACGAGCCCGCCTCCATACAACAGGCATGTAGAATGGCTCACAAACTAGTGAACCAGATTGAAGAAAGAATTAAAGAACAGACTGCTGAAGAGGCCAATGTGAAGCAAGTCAAAAGAAAGTGGGAGGAAAACGGTGATAAGAATCACCAATACAACAACAACAACAATTACAACAATAATCGCAACAATTATCCCAACAATCGCAACATCAATCGCAACTACAACAAACGGCCCAACAACAACAACAACAACAACAGCAACAACAGCAACTACAACAATTATCCCAACAACAAAAATAACCGCAACAACAACCACAATCAGAAGCAGCTATGCCAAAGGTGTGAAAAGTATCACTCGGGGTTCTGCACCAAATTTTGCAACAAGTGTAAAAGAAATGGTCATAGCGCGGCGAAGTGTGAGGTCTACGGACCAGGGGTTAATAGAACGAAAGGAACAAATGGTGTCGGAACGAGTAATGGCAGAGCAAGTAGTGTCGGAGCAAGTTATGCCAATGTAGTTTGTTATAAATGTGGAAAACCGGGCCACATTATTAGAAATTGCCCGAACCAGGAGAACACGAATGGACAAGGCCGCGGAAGAGTTTTCAATATTAATGCGGCAGAGGCACAGGAAGACCCGGAGCTTGTTACGGGTACGTTTCTTATTGACAATAAATCTGCTTACGTTTTATTTGATTCGGGTGCGGATAGAAGCTATATGAGTAGAGATTTTTGTGCTAAATTAAGTTGTCCATTGACGCCTTTGGATAGTAAATTTTTACTCGAATTAGCAAATGGTAAATTAATTTCAGCAGATAATATATGTCGGAATCGAGAAATTAAACTGGTTAGCGAAACATTTAAGATTGACTTGATACCAGTAGAGTTAGGGAGTTTTGATGTGATAATCGGTATGGACTGGTTGAAAGAAGTGAAAGCAGAGATCGTTTGTTACAAAAATGCAATTCGCATTATACGAGAAAAAGGAAAACCCTTAATGGTGTACGGAGAAAAGGGCAACACGAAGCTACATCTTATTAGTAATTTGAAGGCACAAAAACTAATAAGAAAAGGTTGCTATGCTGTTCTAGCACACGTCGAGAAAGTACAAACTGAAGAAAAGAGCATCAATGATGTTCCCGTCGCAAAAGAATTTCCCGATGTATTTCCGAAAGAATTACCGGGATTACCCCCACATCGATCCGTTGAATTTTAAATAGATCTTATACCAGGAGCTGCACCAATAGCTCGTGCTCCTTACAGACTCGCACCCAGTGAGATGAAAGAACTGCAAAGCCAATTACAAGAACTTTTAGAGCGTGGTTTCATTCGACCAAGCACATCACCGTGGGGAGCTCCTGTTTTGTTTGTCAAGAAGAAAGATGGTACATTCAGGTTGTGTATCGACTACCGAGAGTTGAACAAACTTACCATCAAGAACCGCTACCCACTACCGAGAATCGACGACTTATTTGATCAACTACAAGGCTCGTCTGTTTATTCAAAGATTGACTTACGTTCCGGGTATCATCAAATGCGGGTGAAAGAAGATGATATTCCAAAGACTGCTTTCAGAACACGTTACGGTCATTACGAGTTTATGGTCATGCCGTTTGGTTTAACTAATGCACCAGCTGTGTTCATGGACCTTATGAACCGAGTGTGTGGACCATACCTTGACAAGTTTGTCATTGTTTTCATTGATGACATACTTATTTACTCAAAGAATGACCAAGAACACGGTGAACATTTGAGAAAGGTGTTAGAAGTATTGAGGAAGGAAGAATTGTACGCTAAGTTTTCAAAGTGTGCATTTTGGTTGGAAGAAGTTCAATTCCTCGGTCACATAGTGAACAAAGAAGGTATTAAGGTGGATTCGGCAAAGATAGAAACTGTTGAAAAGTGGGAAACCCCGAAAACTCCGAAACACATACGCCAATTTTTAGGACTAGCTGGTTACTACAGAAGGTTCATCCAAGACTTTTCCAGAATAGCAAAACCCTTGACTGCATTAATGCATAAAGGGAAGAAATTTGAATGGAATGATGAACAAGAGAAAGCGTTTCAGTTATTGAAGAAAAAGCTAACTACGGCACCTATATTGTCATTGCCTAAAGGGAATGATGATTTTGTGATTTATTGTGACGCATCAAAGCAAGGTCTCGGTTGTGTATTAATGCAACGAACGAAGGTGATTGCTTATGCGTCTAGACAATTGAAGATTCACGAACAAAATTATACGACGTATGATTTGGAATTAGGCGCGGTTGTTTTTGCATTAAAGACTTGGAGGCACTACTTATATGGGGTCAAAAGTATTATATATACCGACCACAAAAGTCTTCAACACATATTTAATCAGAAACAACTGAATATGAGGCAGCGTAGGTGGATTGAATTGTTGAATGATTACGACTTTGAGATTCGTTACCACCCGGGGAAGGCAAATGTGGTAGCCGATGCCTTGAGCAGGAAGGACAGAGAACTCATTCGAGTAAAATCTATGAATATAATGATTCATAATAACCTTACTACTCAAATAAAGGAGGCGCAACAAGGAGTTTTAAAAGAGGGAAATTTAAAGGATGAAATACCCAAGGGATCGGAGAAGCATCTTAATATTCGGGAAGACGGAACCCGGTATAGGGCTGAAAGGATTTGGGTACCAAAATTTGGAGATATGAGAGAAATGGTACTTAGAGAAGCTCATAAAACCAGATACTCAATACATCCTGGAACGGGGAAGATGTACAAGGATCTCAAGAAACATTTTTGGTGGCCGGGTATGAAAGCCGATGTTGCTAAATACGTAGGAGAATGTTTGACGTGTTCTAAGGTCAAAGCTGAGCATCAGAAACCATCAGGTCTACTTCAACAACCCGAAATACCAGAATGGAAATGGAAAACATTACCATGGATTTCATCACTAAATTGCCAAGGACTGCAAGTGGTTTTGATACTATTTGGGTAATAGTTGATCGTCTCACCAAATCAGCACACTTCCTGTCAATAAGAGAAGATGACAAGATGGAGAAGTTAGCACGACTGTATTTGAAGGAAGTCGTCTCCAGACATGGAATACCAATCTCTATTATCTCTGATAGGGATGGCAGATTTATTTCAAGATTCTGGCAGACATTACAGCAAGCATTAGGAACTCGTCTAGACATGAGTACTGCCTATCATCCACAAACTGATGGGCAGAGTGAAAGGACGATACAAACGCTTGAAGACATGCTACGAGCATGTGTTATTGATTTTGGAAACAGTTGGGATCGACATCTACCGTTAGCAGAATTTTCCTACAACAACAGCTACCATTCAAGCATTGAGATGGCGCCGTTTGAAGCACTTTATGGTAGAAAGTGCAGGTCTCCGATTTGTTGGAGTGAAGTGGGGGATAGACAAATTACGGGTCCGGAGATTATACAAGAAACTACCGAGAAGATCATCCAAATTCAACAACGGTTGAAAACCGCCCAAAGTCGACAAAAGAGCTACGCTGACATTAAAAGAAAAGATATAGAATTTGAAATTGGAGAGATGGTCATGCTTAAAGTTGCACCTTGGAAAGGCGTTGTTCGATTTGGTAAACGAGGGAAATTAAATCCAAGGTATATTGGACCATTCAAGATTATTGATCGTGTCGGACCAGTAGCTTACCGACTTGAGTTACCTCAACAACTCGCGGCTGTACATAACACTTTCCACGTCTCGAATTTGAAGAAATGTTTTGCTAAAGAAGATCTCACTATTCCGTTAGATGAAATCCAAATCAACGAAAAACTTCAATTCATCGAAGAACCCGTCGAAATAATGGATCGTGAGGTTAAAAGACTTAAGCAAAACAAGATACCAATTGTTAAGGTTCGATGGAATGCTCGTAGAGGACCCGAGTTCACCTGGGAGTGTGAAGATTAGATGAAGAAGAAATACCCGCATCTATTTCCAGAAGATTCGTCAACACCTTCAACAGCTTAAAATTTCGGGACGAAATTTATTTAACGGGTAGGTACTGTAGTGACCCGAACTTTTTCATGTTTATATATATTAATTGAGATTGATATTTACATGATTAAATGTTTCCAACATGTTAAGCAATCAAACTTGTTAAGACTTGATTAATTGAAATATGTTTCATATAGACAATTGACCACCCAAGTTGACCGGTGATTCACGAACGTTAAAACTTGTAAAAACTATATGATGACATATATATGGATATATATATATAGTTAACATGATACTATGATAAGTAAACATATCATTAAGTATATTAACAATGAACTACATATGTAAAAACAAGACTACTAACTTAATGATTTTTAAACGAGACATATATGTAACGATTATCGTTGTAAAGACATTTAATGTATATATATCATATTAAGAGATATTCATACATGATAATATCATGATAATATAATAATTTAAAATCTCATTTGATATTATAAACATTGGGTTAACAACATTTAACAAGATCGTTAACCTAAATGTTTCAAAACAACACTTACATGTAACGACTAACGATGACTTAACGACTCAGTTAAAATGTATATACATGTAATGTTTTAATATGTATTTATACACTTTTGAAAGACTTCAATACACTTATCAAAATACTTCTACTTAACAAAAATGCTTACAATTACATCCTCGTTCAGTTTCATCAACAATTCTACTCGTATGCACCCGTATTCGTACTCGTACAATACACAGCTTTTAGATGTATGTACTATTGGTATATACACTCCAATGATCAGCTCTTAGCAGCCCATGTGAGTCACCTAACACATGTGGGAACCATCATTTGGCAACTAGCATGAAATATCTCATAAAATTACAAAAATATGAGTAATCATTCATGACTTATTTACATGAAAACAAAATTACATATCCTTTATATCTAATCCATACACCAACGACCAAAAACACCTACAAACACTTTCATTCTTCAATTTTCTTCATCTAATTGATCTCTCTCAAGTTATATCTTCAAGTTCTAAGTGTTCTTCATATATTCTACAAGTTCTAGTTACATAAAATCAAGAATACTTTCAAGTTTGCTAGCTCACTTCCAATCTTGTAAGGTGATCATCCAACCTCAAGAAATCTTTGTTTCTTACAGTAGGTTATCATTCTAATACAAGGTAATAATCATATTCAAACTTTGGTTCAATTTCTATAACTATAACAATCTTATTTCAAGTGATGATCTTACTTGAACTTGTTTTCGTGTCATGATTCTGCTTCAAGAACTTCGAGCCATCCAAGGATCCGTTGAAGCTAGATCCATTTTTCACTTTTCCAGTAGGTTTATCCAAGGAACTTAAGGTAGTAATTATGTTCATAACATCATTCAATTCATACATATAAAGCTATCTTATTCGAAGGTTTAAACTTGTAATCACTAGAACATAGTTTAGTTAATTCTAAACTTGTTCGCAAATAAAAGTTAATCCTTCTAACTTGACTTTTAAAATCAACTAAACACATGTTCTATATCTATATGATATGCTAACTTAATGATTTAAAACCCGGAGACACGAAAAACACCGTAAAACCGGATTTACGCCGTCGTAGTAACACCGCGGGCTGTTTTGGGTTAGTTAATTAAAAACTATGATAAACTTTGATTTAAAAGTTGTTATTCTGAGAAAATGATTTTTATTATGAACATGAAACTATATCCAAAAATTATGGTTAAACTCAAAGTGGAAGTATGTTTTCTAAAATGGTCATCTAGACGTCGTTCTTTCGACTGAAATGACTACCTTTACAAAAACGACTTGTAACTTATTTTTCCGACTATAAACCTATAATTTTTATGTTTAGATTCATAAAATAGAGTTCAATATGAAACCATAGCAATTTGATTCACTCAAAACGGATTTAAAATGAAGAAGTTATGGGTAAAACAAGATTGGATAATTTTTCTCATTTTAGCTACGTGAAAATTGGTAACAAATCTATTCCAACCATAACTTAATCAACTTGTATTATATATTATGTAATCTTGAGATACCATAGACACGTATACAATGTTTCAACCTATCATGTCGACACATCTATATATATTTCGGAACAACCATAGACACTCTATATGTGAATGTTGGAGTTAGCTATACAGGGTTGAGGTTGATTCCAAAATATATATAGTTTGAGTTGTGATCAATACTGAGATACGTATACACTGGGTCGTGGATTGATTCAAGATAATATTTATCGATTTATTTATGTACATCTAACTGTGGACAACTAGTTGTAGGTTACTAACGAGGACAGCTGACTTAATAAACTTAAAACATCAAAATATATTAAAAGTGTTGTAAATATATTTTGAACATACTTTGATATATATGTATATATTGTTATAGGTTCGTGAATCAACCAGTGGCCAAGTCTTACTTCCCGACGAAGTAAAAATCTGTGAAAGTGAGTTATAGTCCCACTTTTAAAATCTAATATTTTTGGGATGAGAATACATGCAGGTTTTATAAATGATTTACAAAATAGACACAAGTACGTGAAACTACATTCTATGGTTGAATTATCGAAATCGAATATGCCCATTTTTATTAAGTCTGGTAATCTAAGAATTAGGGAACAGACACCCTAATTGATGCGAATCCTAAAGATAGATCTATCGGGCCCAACAAGCCCCATCCAAAGTACCGGATGCTTTAGTACTTCGAAATTTATATCATATCCGAAGGGTGTCCCGGAATGATGGGGATATTCTTATATATGCATCTTGTTAATGTCGGTTACCAGGTGTTCACCATATGAATGATTTTTATCTCTATGTATGGGATGTGTATTGAAATATGAAATCTTGTGGTCTATTATTATGATTTGATATATATAGGTTAAACCTATAACTCACCAACATTTTTGTTGACGTTTTAAGCATGTTTATTCTCAGGTGATTATTAAGAGCTTCCGCTGTCGCATACTTAAATAAGGACGAGATTTGGAGTCCATGCTTGTATGATATTGTGTAAAAACTGCATTCAAGAAACTTATTTTGTTGTAACATATTTGTATTGTAAACCATTATGTAATGGTCGTGTGTAAACATGATATTTTAGATTATCATTATTTGATAATCTACGTAAAGCTTTTTAAAACCTTTATCTATGAAATAAAGGTTATGGTTTGTTTTAAAAATGAATGCAGTCTTTGAAAAACGTCTCATATAGAGGTCAAAACCTCGCAACGAAATCAATTAATATGGAACGTTTTTAATCAATAAGAACGGGACATTTCATTGATTTCTTCTTAAACCTCATTTATATCTTGACGATTACAATCTGCGTTAAAACCTTTCATGATTCTTGAAAACATCTCAATCGAGAAGATGAACCAACCGCACTTCGTCTACGGAAGAAAAGATTGATGTATATAATTATGCATCTGAAAACACTCGGAACCTGAATAAACATTTCACACATATCTGTACTAGCTCCTTTGGCGTTGTTATTACCGAAAATAACTCTACAATCCCTTTCCCAAAGTAGTCAATTTTGTCACAGCTTCAGCAAATCAATTTCGACTTTCATTCGGATTAAACTTATTATAACCTTGATATATAAGTTTACCTTTCGTCATCATTACCAGGGAATAGTTTATATTCCACCACATTAGTAGTAAACTTACCAGCAACTTCATTACTCATTGATTTAAATCTCTCCGGAAAACCATTATATTTGTTCATTAAAACCCTATCATATACTTATCCGCATCCTGTAACGAGAATTGCCATACCAATTACCGGGAATCAACAAATCTGTATTGTGAGTCTCGCAACGTTTCCACATCAACAGTTATATGTATCCATATAACATTATTCTCTTAGAACTATGATCTTTCATTCTGAAATTCTGAAAAGCACCCATTCTGCGAATTAATGCTCTGAATTTTGAAAAGTTGAATGAAGCAACAAAAACTGTAAACGACCTCAATAGCCAAAAGTTGATGATAAAGTATTGTATGTTGGCAAAGCTCAGAGAAAGTTTGAAACTGAAAAACTGATTGAGCAAACTACGATGGAGTCTCTGAACAAATCACAAGGACTAAACTTGTACATTAAGAATTCTGATGATTCTGTTTCTGATGAAATTTTTATCAAATACCTTTCTCCTTAATCTCTCTAAATCATCGTGAATGAATTTCTTCATCACAATTTGATTCTAAAATTCCAAGATATTATCGTATCTTTCATTATAAATATCCTCCATATTTCTGAAGATATTTTCATAACTATTCTTATCTGAAATCATTAATCTCTTCGTGCTATCAGTGTTACATCATATAGAAACTGTTAGTTTCTATATTCTGTAAACTTTCGAGTTTAAACTACGAATGTTTTTGAAGTAGTGTTGGAAATTGATGCATGAGTTAGTATAACATAATGACACTTGATCAACGTGATTATATTACAGTAAGTCATGCTGAGTTTCTAAATGGAACGCGATGATTCATAGATCATAACGTCATCATGTATCATGTTATACGACTCTTACGTTCTGTCTAATCTATAAACATATCAAGAACATATTTTGATAGTCCTATCTTTTCCTTGAATTCTGGTAATTTGACAAGTCATATTATGTTATTACCGTTTCTTTCCTAGAACATTAACAATGTTCATTCTGAAAATTAAATCTGCGAATTCTGGATCATTACAAGAGATACTTAATCGCAAGAAGAAGAAACGAAGGGACAAACCTCCGAAATATAAATTGGAGTATAAATCACAGCAAATAGGAGTGAGTATTAACTGTAGATGACAATGATTATAGGAAACAGAAATAGGGACATTGAAATATAAGGGGAGATATAAAACCCAATAATAACGCATAAATTACAAACCGTGAATATCAATGTTTATCGCAACATAAAGACACGGGAGAATTATAAGTACTATAACCCCAAGGGCAAAGTAGAAGTAAGCAGATTCCTCTGGAGGTAGTTGGAAAAGGAGAATAATGGTTGCGATAGTAAGGATAAGGATAAGGATAAGGATTAGGACTGGATTAAGCATTTGCACAATCCTTTAAATTTGGAATTGAGTATAGGAATGGTAAAAGATACAAAACGGAAGAAGTTAATTTATAGTGAAATATTTGATAGTGAAAATCAAGACATATCTCCCCATTTAATTAGAGAGAACCTAATTTCCTTATTCGCTGAAGAATCAAATCTTTTAGATTTAGAAGATTTTCTTTAAATCCCTTGAATTTCAAAATTTAACCATGACTATGTCAAAAGTTAAGACGAATCTGCACTTATTCACTTCACTCTTTTGTGATAGCTTCATTTGTGCTCTTCGAATAATCAAATTATTTTATCCATATCACTCAATGATAGTAAAAATCAATTTATCAACTCATATTAGTCATGAAAACATTTTTATTGTTAGCCATAACCACCTCACTCAAATTTCGGGATGAAATTTCTTTAACGGGTAGGTAATGTGACGACCCGGGAATTTCCGACTAAATTTAAACTTAATCTTTATATGAATTCGATACGAAAAGCAAAGTCTGTAATATTGAGTCTTAAAATGTTTGAACTATTTGTCATGAATGAATTTGACTTTGACTACTCCCGACGATTCACGAACAATTGTGTATAAATAATTATGTAAATATTTATATAAATATAAATATAAGTGCATATATAAAATTTTGAGTTAATAATGTATTTTTTAATCAATTGAAATCAAAAATATAAAATAACATAACTGAGTGATTATTAAATTAAAACTATATATATATATATATATATATATATATATATAAAATCTTTATAAATAATTATTATGTATAGTGGAATATATATAAAAGATATAAATATTATATGTATATATTATTTAATTATTAAATATTACATAATTAGTAATATTTAATAGTAAAGGTATTAAACCACAAGTTAAAATATAATTGTTATAATAATACTATTATTTTTATTAATATTAATATTATTGTTATTAATATTAATATCATCATACTTAGTATTATTAATAGTATTATGAATAATGATATTATTACTATTTTTATAGTTAATATCATTACTAATATATAATATTATTATATTTAATATAATTACTATTAGTGCTATTATAATTAATATTTATTAGAGAACAATACACATTATTATTATTAATATTAACAATAGGATTATTATCATTTTTATTAATATCAAGATTATATATATTTATTATTATTAGTTCCATTACTATTATTAAAACTAATGTTTGCATAATTAATATTATTATGATATAGAGGTAATCGATATCCAGCTATATAAAATCTGTTATATATAAATACATATATAATACTGTTATATATGTTTATATAAATAAATGCATATACAGATAAAGATATATATATATATATACAGATATATACAAATTATACACATATAAAAAACGTATTCTATTTCCTATCTTTTTCAGCAGCTGTAGATGATTGATTCATAATTCTAAATCCTGTACCCATCACGAAATTAATCACATAACATCCAAGAATTCAGTTGAGAGTACCTATCTGATTATTTTTTTTATTTCATTTAATACACAATAATGGTACTTCCTGTCTGTTTTGATTACGCAACTTAATCCAACTAATGCAAACAAATTAGGAACAATTATAACTAGTACAATCCAATAAATAATTCAGAGTAATTCATTCCTCAGAAGAATTCGCAAAATAAACAGAAAAATCACACGACGACCTCTGTTCTTCTTATTTTTTTCAAAACATCAAATTAGAGTTTAATTTCAAATTCTATTAATGTAGTTCTATTCTAAATCTTTCATTTTAACTTTCTGGAAAGTTTCAAACCTCAATTTTTAGTATTGAGTAAGAATTTCGAGGTCAAAGTTCTTGATATAAAAAGTCAAACGATGTTCTAAGATCGAATTGAAGGATTATACGATGTTTCTGTTGAAATTAATGGTCTCAGAAGTTTCTAAGAGTGATTTAGAACACATTTTGTTTTATAACCATCATCTAAACACACACAGATTTCAAAATCAACTTTCAAGTTCATCATGTTCATCGAGTTGCTGCAACTGCTTATTCTTTTCTGTTAATTTTTCTGTCAATTAAAATACCACGAGCATGTGTATTCTGTTTCGTTTATAAAGTCTAAGACAAACAAATTATAGTTATGTTAGGATTTTGTGAATTCCTGGTCGACTGAAAATTTATGAAGAAGAAGATGAATTAATTAAAAGGGAATACGGGTAACGTATTTTTGGAAATGGGTTTATATCAGAAAAAAAAACTGACAAGTGGTTAGAGGGTGATGGTTGGGAACGAGAGGTCTAGGGTTCGATCCTGGTTTCTATCAATTTTTTTTGAAAAGCTTCTTGAGGTAGAATTAGTATTAGAATTAGTATTATAATTAGTATTATAATTATTATTATAAGTACCACAATTGTTGTTAACATTATAATTATAAGTATGATATCTATTATTATTATTATTATTATTATTATTATATAAGTATTAATTATGATATTATTATCAAATTCAAAACTATAACATTATTATCATTGATAGATTTATAATACGAATTATTATCATTTTCGTAAATATTAGAATTAGCATCTTTTTATAAATAATATAACTTATAATATTAACATAAGTAATTTTTTTTTGTATTTATCACGAGTATCATTATGTAAATTACTAAAATCAGTATTATAATTATCATTAATAATAAAATTAATATTTTCACAAGTATTATTATTAAAATCACTATTATTATCATAAATAGAGTCATTATTAACATTATTATCTTTATTAGTAATATTAAGTATTAACATTGTTATTATTTTTGTCATTTTAAAATTATGATAGTATTATTATTATCACTATTTTTAACAACAAACAAATAAAATATAAATATATATATATGTATATATAAGGATATATTTAATACATATAACATAACAAAAATTAATATCTTCATATACAAAATGAATATATGAAACATATATATATATACTATTAATATAAAGAATATAACAAATAAAATTATATATATGTTTGTTCGATTACAATTATGTATATTAATAAATATACAAATGATATAGGTTCGTGAATCCGATGCCAACCCTGCATTGTTCAATATAGTCATATGTATTTTTACTACAAAATACATTAGGTGAGTTTCATTTGCCTTTTTACCCTTTATATTTTTGGGCTGAGAATACATGCGAAATTTTTATAAATGTTTTTACGAAATAGACACAAGTAATCGAAACTACTTTCTATGGTTGAATGATCGAAGACGAATATGCCCCTTTTTGCTTGGTAACCTAAGAATTAGTAAACCGATCTACTAATTGACGCGAATCCTAAAGATAGATCTATTCGGCCTAACGAACCCCATCCAAAGTACCGGATGCTTTAGTACTTCGATGTTGTTTATATCATGTCCGAAGGATTTCCCGGAATGATAGGGGATATTCTTATATGCATCTTGTTAATGTCAGTTACCAGGTGTTCAATCCATATGAATGATTTTTGTCTCTATGCATGGGACGTATGTTTATGAGAAATGAAAATATGAAATCTTGTGGTCTATTAAAGTTATGAAATGATTATTTATGATAAACTAATGAACTCACCAACCTTTTGGTTGAAACTTGAAAGCATGTTTATTCTCAGGTACGAAAGAAATCTTCAGCTGTGTATTTGCTCATTTTAGAGATATTACTTGGAGTCATTCATGACATATTTCAAAAGACGTTGCATTCGAGTCGTTGAGTTCATCAAGATTATTATTAAGTCAAGTATAGTTGGATATATTATGAAATGGTATGCATGCCGTCAACTTTTGATGAAATGAAAGTTTGTCTTTTTAAAAACGAATGCAATGTTTGTAAAATGTATCATATAGAGGTCAAGTACCTCGCAATGTAATCAACTATTGTGAATCGTTTGTAATCGATATGGACTTCGTCCAGATGGATTAGGATGGGTCTCTACAGACAATACACCTGCTCATGTTTTATTTGATTCGGGTGCGGATAGAAGTTATATGAGTAGAGAATTTTGTGCCAAACTAAATTGCCCGTTAACGCCTTTGGATAAAAAGTGTATAGTCGAAGTAGCAAATGGTAAACTAATTAAAGTTGATAAAATTTGCCGTAATCGAAAAATTAGTTTAGCTAGCGAAACGTTTGTAATTGATTTAATACCGGTGGAATTGGGAGCTTTGAAGTAATTATTGGTATGGACTGGATGTCCAAAGTAAAAGCCGAAGTTGTTTGTCACGAAAAGGCGATTCGCATCCCGAGCGAAGATGGATTACCCTTAATGGTGTACGGAGAAAAGGGTAATGCCATATTAAATCTTATTAGTAGTTTGAAGGCGCGCAAACTAATAAGAAAAGGTTGCTATGCCGTACTAGCACACGTCGAGAAGGTCGAAACCGAAGAAAAGAAAATTGATGACGTTCCCGTCATAAAAGAATTTCCTGAGGTGTTTCCGGACGAATTACCAGGACTACCTCCACACCGATCCGTCAAATTTCAAATAGATCTTGTACCAGGAGCTGCACCGATAGCTCGTGCTCCATATAGACTTGCGCCCACCGAAATGAAAGAATTACAAAGTCAACTACAAGAACTATTAGAACGTGGTTTCATTCGACCGAGTACGTCACCATGGGGAGCTCCAATTCTGTTCGTCAAAAAGAAAGATGGGTCTTTTCGTATGTGTATCGATTACCTTGAGCTAAACGAAGTAGCCATCAAAAACTGATACCCTCTACCGAGAATCGACGACCTATTCGATCAACTCCAAGGTTCGAGCGTATACTCCAAAATCGACTTAAGGTTGGGTTAACATCAACTGAGGGTTAAAGAAGCCGAAATACCGAAAACAGCCTTCAGAACTCGTTATGGCCACTACGAATTCATGGTTATGCCATTCGGTTTAACCAATGCACCCGCAGTATTCATGGACCTCATGCACCGAGTATGTAGTCCATATTTAGATAATTTTGTTATTGTCTTTATTGATGACATTCTTATCTATTCAAAGAATAACCAAGAGCATGAACAACACTTGAGACTTGTGTTAGAGTTGTTAAGAAAAGAACAACTTTATGCAAAATTCTCTAAATGCGCTTTTTGGTTAAAGGAAGTACAATTTCTTGGCCATGTAGTTAGTAGTAATGGAATCAAGGTTGATCCCGCCAAGATTGAAGCCATTAAAAATTGGGAAACCCCAAAAACTCCAACGCAAATACGTTAATTCTTAGGTTTAGCCTGTTTCTATAGGAGATTTATTCAAGATTTCTCCCGAGTAGCAAAACCTTTAACCGTATTGACACATAAGGGGAAGAAGTATGAATGGGCTTCCGAACAAGAAGGTGCCTTCCAATTATTGAAGAAGAAGTTAACTACAACACCTATTTTATCGTTACCCGAAGGAGTTGAAGACTTTGTCATTTATTGTGATGCATCACGATTGGGTTTTAGGCGTGTTCTTATGCAACGGAAGAAAGTAATTGCATATGCTTCTCGACAACTCAAGACCCATGAACGAAACTACACCACACACGATTTAGAATTGGGCGTTGTTGTTTTTGCATTAAAGATGTGGAGACATTATTTATATGCGGTCAAATTTATCATATACACCGACCACAAAAGTCTCCAACATATTTTAAATAAAAAACAACTAAATATGAGGCAGTGTAGGTGGGTTGAGCTGCTAAATGATTACGAGTGTGAGATTCGTTACCACCCGGGGAAGGCAAATGTAGTAGCCGATGCCTTGAGTCGAAAGGAAAGAGAACCTATTCGAGTAAAAGCTATGAATATGATTATTCGTACCAACCTTACTACTCGAATAAAAGAGGCACAACAGGTGGTTTTAAAGGAGGGAAGTTTTGGAAGGGAAATACCCAAAGGATTGGAAAAATAGCTTAATATTCGGAAAGACGGAACTCGATATTTGGCTGATAGAATTTGGGTACCAAAGTATGGGGATTCGAGGAAAGTGGTACTTGATGAGGCACATAAAACTAGATATTCAATACATCCCAGAGCGGCGAAAATGTACCAAGACCTCAAGAGAAACTTTTGGTGGCCAGGAATGAAAGCAGATATTGCCACATATGTAGGAGAATGTTTGAATTGTTCTAAAGTCAAAGCTGAGCATCAAAAACCATCGGGTCTACTTCAGCAACCTGAAATCCCAGAATGGAAATGGGAAAACATTACCATGGATTTCGTTACTAAATTGCCAAGGACTGCAAGTGGTTATGATACAATTTGAGTAATAGTCGATCGTCTTACCAAGTCAACACACTTCCTGCCAATGAGAGAAGATGATAAAATAGAGAATTTAGCACGACTATACTTGAAGGAAGTCGTCTCCAGACATGGAATACTAATCTCTATTATCTCTGATAGGGATGACAGATTTGTTTTAAGGTTTTGGCAGACGTTACAACAAGCATTGGGGACTCGTCTAGACATGAGTATTGCCTATCATCCACAAATTGATAGGCAAAGTGAAAGGACAATACAGACACTCGAAGACATGCTACGAGCATGTGTTATTGATTTTGGAAGCATTTGGGATCGACATCTACCGTTAGCTGAGTTTTCCTACAACAACAGCTACCATTCGAGTATTGATGCGGCACCATTCGAGGCACTTTATGGAAGAAAGTGCAGGTCTCCGATTTGTTGGAGTGATGTGGGGGATAGACAACTTACAGGTTCGGAAATTATTCAAGAAACCACCGAGAAAATCATCCAGATTCAGCAACGATTGAAAACTGCTCAGAATCGACAGAAGAGCTACGCGGACATTAGAAGAAAAGATATAGAATTTGAAATTGAAGACATGGTCATGCTTAAGGTATCACCTTGGAAAGGCATTGTTCGATTTGGTAAACGGGGAAAACTAAACCCGAGATACATTGGGCCATTCAGGATTATTGATCATGTTGGACCAGTAGCTTATCGACTTGAATTACCTCAACAATTAGCCAGCATACATAATACCTTTCACGTCTCGAATATGAAGAAATGCTTAGCTAAAGAAGATCTCACTATTCCTTTAGACGAAATTAAGATCAACGAAAAACTACAATTCGTTGAAGAACCCGTCGAGGTAATGGATCGTGAGGTTAAAGGACTTAAGCAAAATAAAATACCAATCGTTAAGGTTCGGTGGAATGCTCGTAGAGGACCTGAATTCACTTGGGAATGGGAAGACCAAATGAAGCAGAAGTATCCACATTTGTTTCCCGATATCGCACATTGATTAGGTACTATTCCAAATTCCGGGAGGAAATTTAATTTAACGGGTGTGTAATGTAACGACCCGAATTTTTTCGTTAATATATATAAGATTAATATTTACATAATTAAATGTTTCCAACATGTTAAGCAATCAAACTTATTAATACTTAATTATTTGAAATGAATTTTATACAAACGTTTGTTCACCCAGTTTGTCTGACGATTCACGAACGTCATAACTTGTAATAATTATTTAAAGGAATATATATATGGATATATATATTTATGATTTGTTAAAATGATGTTTAAGTATCTCATTAAATATATTAGCAAAGAGTTATATATATATATATATATATATATATATATATATATATATATATATATATATATATATATATATATATATAATGAGACTACTAACTTAAAGACTTCGAAATTATATATATATATATATATATATATATATATATATATATATATATATATATATGTGTGTGTGTGTGTGTGTGTGTGTGTGTGTGTGTGTGTGTGTAACGTTTAATGATGTTATGATGCCTAAGTTAAAATGAATATATATGTATTGTATTAAGATGTATTAATACACTTTTGAATGACTTAAATACATATATCAATATACTTATACTCAACAAAGATAGCTATACTCGTATTCGCATTCAATTCCATCAAGAATTCTACTAGTATTCATACGGTATATATACCTGTATCATACCCAGCTTCTAGATGTATCTACTATTGGTATATACCAATAGAAATCTGCATTATTTTTGTAATAGGTCATTCATGACCTCATGGTTTTAACCTATACTAGATATTAGTCAAAAAATGACAACACATATTGATTATATATACTAAAAACGTTTTTATGCTTAAACCCATTTTTACATTCCATTTTCTCATTCATAATCTCCAATTTCTCTCTCAAAATAATCCCATCTTCATATTAGATCATCACCAAGCATTTTCCTCATCTTTTAGCATCAAAATCCAAGCTATAAACACCATAAGAAAATCCTTTCAAGAACTTCATCCAATTTGAAGAAGATTGCTTCCAACTTTTAATCCAAATTCAAGAACTCTTTAGGATCAAGAATTCTACTTTTATTTCAGTAGCTTTTCACTTCATAATCAAGGTAATAAACTTATTTAAGCTTTGGTTCAATTCTTATAAACATAACTATCTTGAATCAAGATAGAATTCTTATTCGAACTTTTGTTCATTCCATGATTCTACTTCAAGAATTCTAAGCTATCAAGGAGATCTTCAACCTCAAGATTATTATCTTGTTTTTCTAGCAACTTTGTTCATTTGATTTGAGGTAGTAATCTTATTCATATTCTTGTTCAATTCCTATCTTTATAGCTATCTTATTTTGAGTTTATAACTTATAACAACTAGAACATAGTTTAGTTAATTCTAAACTTGTTCGCAAATAAACTTAATCCTTCTAACTTGACTCTTAAAAACATTTCAACACATGTATTATATCTATATGATATGCTAACATAAGGATATAAAACTTGTAAACACGAAGAACACCGTAAAACCGGACATACGCCGTCGTAGTAAAACAGCGGGCTGTTTTGGTTTGGATAATTAAAAACTATCATAATCTTTGATTTAAAAGTTGTTCTTCTAGAAAAATTATATTTCATATGAACATGAAACTATATCCAAAAATCTTGGTTAAACTCAAAATAGAAGTATGTTTTTCAAAATAGTCATCAAGATGTCGTCCTTTCGACTAAAATGACTACCTCTTTCAAAAATGACTTGTAACCTGTATTTCCGACTATAAACCTATACTTTTTATGTTAAGATTAATAATATTCGGTTCGATACAAAACCATGGCAAATTAAAACACTCAAATCGGATTTAAAATGAATAAGTTATGGGTAAAACAAAATTGGATAGATTTGCTTGTTTTAGCTACGTGAATTTTTCTAACAAATCTATACTAATCTTATCCTAGCTAACTTTACCTATATCCTACATGTATTTATACATGTCTTGATCCCTTCCTAGTAGAAATACAAATTATAATAGTCGGAGTTAATTCTACGACAATATATTATAGTCTTAATAAAAATCGTAAGACACTATATATATATATATATATATATATATATACGACTTGATATCCATAGACACGTATACAATGTTTTGATATATCATGTTGACATCATCTATATATATTATTTTGAATAAACCATAAGACACTATATGCGGTAATGCTCGAGTTAGCATATAATGGGTCGAGGTTGATTCTAAAATAATATATATACCATGGGTTGTGATCGAGTCTGAGACATGTATACAATGGGTCGTGGGGTGATTCAGACAATATATATATTATGTGTCTTAATTATATTAAGACAATATATAATAGTGTTAGTTAATTCTAACACGATATATATATATATATATATATATATATATCATTGGACTATTTGACTATCGGACTGTTGGACTACTAACGTTGGACAATTAAAAGCATCATAAGAATGTAATATTAATTATATATATTTTGACGTACAATATTGTTATTAGGTTCATGAATTGTCAAGGCCAAGTCTTATTCCATCTATTATAAAATCATCATTTCAAGTGAGTTATAGTCCCATTTTTACTATCTAATTATTTTTGGGATGAGAATACATGTTATTTTATAAATGTTTTTCGAAATAGACACAAGTACTTGAACTACATTCTATGATCGATTGATTACACCGGATATTTCCCTTTTTCTGGTAACCTAAGAATTAGTGTTTATTATATACCCCTCATGCTAGAAAATGGTATGGGGCCTGTATAATGGCCACTAATTTACGCGAATCCTAAAGGTAGATCTACGGGCACTAACTCCCCTCATACTGGAAAATGGTATGCTTTGGTAAATTTTCATATATTAGCTGCGCGCTGTATACTGGGGAATATTCTATATGCATGTTGTTAAGGTCGGTTACCAGGTGTTTTGTGGCAACCATAAAATTTCCGAGTTAATTTAAACAAAATCTTTTCATGAATTCATTTAACTTCGACTGTTATCGACGATTCACGAATCTTGTGTGTAAATAAATATGTATGTATATATATATACACACATATAATTTTTATACATAATAAATATTATATGTATATTGTAATAAATATATAAAATGTATAAGTATTAAATATTCAAGATATGTTATATATTATATATAATATTAATATATTGAATTTAATTACAAGTTAACATATAAATGTTATATTATTATTATTAATATTATTATTATTATTATTATCATTATTAACATTTGTATTAATTTTTATTATTGTAAAAGTAATATTATTATTATCGTTAATAAAATTATTATTATAATCATTTTCATTATTATTAATATTACATATTATTAGTAATATAATTATTATTAATAGTATTATTATTATTAATATTATTATTAATTCTATTATAATTAGTATTAGTATTTTTGTTATTAATAGTATTATTATTATATCTATTAATTATTAACTAAAATTTAAAAATAAAAAATGATGCAAGCAAATACAAAAGCAGTTAAAAATCAACATCTACTTTTTAATTTTTTTTATATATTTCATTACCTGCTTTCCATTTTTTTTATTTTTTCTGCTTTATATTTTTTTATATATCTCGTGTCTGCTTTGAATCAATCCAGCTATCCAATAAACTTTAATTGAATCATTGTGATTATATAAATCATTCACTTACGAATTATCAATTATCTACTGCAATTATTAAATGAAAACAGAAATTTTTATATATATAATCAAAACTCGCACCCTGTTCTTGACTTAATTTATCAATACCTCGAATTCGAAACCAATTTCAAAATCTATAAATGTAGTTGTGTTAGGAATCCTCTAAACAAACTTCCTGTAAAGTTTCAAAACCCAATTCAGTATATCGAGTTCGAATTTTCAAGTCAAAGTTTTATTTCTAAAAAGTCAAACGAAGCGTTCTTGAAGAAATTTGAGTTCGTGTTTGTGTTTCAAGTACAATTGAAGATCCTAATAGTTTCTAGAGGTGATTAGAAAACTATTTCATAAAGGAATCGTGATCTAAAAACGCTTAAAAATCGAAAATCAAAATTTTTTTTTAAAAAACTTGCGACAGCAGCAGCAGTTTGTTTTTTCTTATTTTTTATTTTTATTTTGTTGTTAATCCAAATAACCCATAACCCAAACGTTTCTGTTTCTGTTAGACAATCTAAATCAAATTGGTAATTAGTGTAGATGATTTTGGTCGATTGTTTTTTTTAAGAAGATGAAGAAGATGATAGATAGATAAGGGTTATATATATTTTTACGAGGTAAAAATCAGAAAAAGCAAGGAGCAGAGGAGTGGTTTGTGTGTTGTCGGGTTAGCGTGAGGTCGCGGGTTCGAGTCCCGTCTTGGGCATTTTTTTTTAGAAAAGGCTTATAAAGGTAGTTCTCATTTATTATTATTATTATTATTATTATTATTATTATTATTATTATTATTATTATTATTATTATTATTATTATTATTATTATTATTATTATTATTATTATTATTATTATTATTATTATTATTATTATTATTACTAGTATTATTATTTAAGGTTATTATTGTTATTATTATAGTTATTGTTATTAATAATAAGTATTACTATTATTATTAATATTAACATGATCATTAAAATATCTATTAAAACTATAATTATTATTAAACTTACCATTATTATTAAAAATATCATTTTTGCTAAAACTATCATTTTTACTTTTTTAATTATTAGTAAAACTATCATTTGTATTAAAATTACTATTATTACCATTATTATTATAATTATTAGTAAACCATTATTATGATTAGAATTATTATTATTATTATTATTTTGAAAACAATACAAACTATTATGATTATCATTGTTATTAGTATCAGTATCATTATTAATAAATACTATTATTATCATTTTTAACATAAGCATAATTATTATTATTAGTATTGTTATTATTAAAATTATTATCGTTATTATCTTTTTTACAAAAATTAACATTTTTGCTATCATCAAAACTATATTATTATTATTATTATTATTTTTAAAACCTTATTATGATTATTATCATTTTTACTACTAGTATTATTATTGTTATTACAAAATAATAAAATTCTTTATTCATTATCATTATTAAAATCATTTTATCAAACAAATACTTATACATAGAATATATATATACGAAAATATAACAATTGAAATAATATATATAAACTTGTTCAATTACGAGTATATGTGTTAATATATATACTTGATATAGGTTCGTGAATCCGAAGACAACTCTGCACTTGTTCAGTACCATCATACACATATTTACTACAAACTATCATATCGTATCGTGAGTTTTCATAGCTCCCTTTTTATATATATTTTTGGACTGAGAATACATGCGCAACTTTTATAACTGTTTTACGTTTAGACACAAGTACTCAAACTTTTATGCTAAATACGTGCTTTGTCATGCTAAATCCCTGCCGTAATATAGTTAATTGCTGAGGTATAAGATGCAAGCTTAGTTATTGTGAGTAGCACTACTGAGAGTGACGTCTCTAGTCAGTTGACCGTTGGTCTTTGACTACATAATAATGATTCAACGACATGAATAACAAGTGTCACTGGGTAACTTTGTTTAGTCGCGATATTACAAACAACAACTCTTTCGATTGATATATTTGGTATTAATCAACTTTAAACTGAAATCTTGTGGTCTAATGCTATATTGAACTATTGATTTATGATTAATCTATGAACTCACTCAACCTCGTGTTGACTTTTTAAGCATGTTTATTCTCAGGTACTTAAATATTGCTTCCGCTGTATATCTGCTGCTTTGTTGATGATTTCTTGCCATGCTTGGAGTCTTCATGCGTTACTTACCAATTCATTTAAAAACATTTAATGCTCTAAATACAATGTAATCTATTTATCTTCCGCTGCAAAACTCAATAAAACGTCTCATATAGAGTCGTTCTCATCTATACAACTATGATTTGATATAATTAGTCACAAATACCCCAGGCCCTATTTGAGGGTGTGACATGTTTATCATATGAATGATTTTTTTTATACACATGATTTGTGTACGCTATTTATAAATGAAATCTTGTGGTATATTATTATGATTTATTATATAGGATTAAAACCTATGACTCACCAATATTTTTGTTGACGTTTTAAGCATGTTTATTCTCAGGTGATTATTAAAAACGCTTCCGCTGTTACATATTAACCCAAGGTCAAGATTTGGAGTCGGCATGCTTTTCATAATAATTAAACTTGCATTCGAAATTTGTGTTTGTAATATATTGTCTACTTTTATATAATGGTGTATGTAAAAATTATGTACTTTAAGGAGATTGTCTTTGATCGACAATCTAAATTTATGTCATTAGACCTTTATTCATATAATAAAAGTTGTGGTTATATTTAAAACGAATGCAAGATTTGAAAAACGTCTCATATAGAGGTCAAAACCTCGCAAAGAAATCAATTAATATGAAACGTTTATAATCCATATGAACGGGGCATTTCAATTGTAATTATCATAGCAAACCGTATTTTATATAAACGATGTTTGGATTAAATTTTGTTGTTTGAAATAATCTAATAATCAATTATCTTGGTGTTTGTCAAATTAGAGTATTTAATAAATTAACAATTAAAATTACCAAACTATGTGTGTTATTTCGAGACTTTAATTTATGAAGATTTTGTATGGGTATTTAGATAAAGAATATATTGAAAATGAATAATCAATAATCACGTTTTGTTACAGAAAGAGAATTATTACTTTTTCATTTCCACGTTTTGCGAATTCAAATTTGTAAATAATTGATATTTATATATACTTTGTGAAACACTATTAAATGATTATTTAAAATTTCAAACGTAATAATCTATAAATCGCTTACCAAACACAAACACGAACACACTTTTACTACTTTCCTTCAATCAGACATCATTTTTAGCAGTTTTTTACATTTTAGACTCAAATTTATCTAATTGAATTTATAACATAGATTTATCTATTGTTTCCCCTTCAGTGTTATCAGAGTTATATCTAAAAACTATATAAAGTAATCTTATAATATAATTTTTTTTGAACAACGATATTTGAATTACTGATTGGAACCACCAAAGCAGTTCCTACCACCCGATCAGATATGTTTCACGTGTTAAGGATGTTCCACCGAAAAACTGCCATCGGACAGGCTCTACGTGTAGTCATCCTTGGGAAGCACCCAGGGCCGGTCCTGAGAATTTGGATGCCCAGGACGAACATCTCAAAAATATGCTGCTTGCCCCCCTCAAAATATATTAATAGCACAAAACAAATATTTAGGGGTTTGGAACCTACTCAAGATAGGCAGCTCATCCCCACACCGATTTTTATTTAACAAGTACAATTCAAATACACATGTTTGGAACTACAAATCACCTAAAATGATGTCTACGTGCATTTTTTGATGCAAAAACTTCAATCAAATTATCATAATCTACATTTGATAGAACTCTATTTTCAATACTTATAATTGCTAACTCATTTAACCGTTCTTGAGTCATTGTACTTCGTAAATAATTCTTCAACAATTTCAACTTTGAAAAACTCCGTTCTGCAGATGCTACGGTGACCGGGACGGTTAGCAAAATCTTGTATGCAAGTAAAACATTTGGAAAAATATCCATCTTCTTTGTAAACTCCATAATCTCAAGTGACGTCCACGTCCTTGCTCCCTCATATGCTATTTTCGGCAAAATTTTCTGTAAAGATTGTAACTCCCGAAACAAGTCATCTCCATCAATATCCGATTTTTTTTATATGTCAAAGCAGTTTCAAAATCCAAATAACTTTTTTCAAGAGGTCGTCATCTAAATAATATAACTTTGATGCATCAAACATAAAATCAGTAAACCACCGAACGAGAAAGAAAACATTGTAACCGGATTGAATGATCGTTGATCGCCGATTGATTGTTGATTGTTGAGTTGATTGTCGATTACTCAATATTCATTGTTGCAGAATGATTTTCGATTTGGTTTGGGAATTGGGAATCGGCGAATTGATGAAGAAAGAAGAGAAGAAGACAGTTTGGATGCCGATATACTGATCGAGTATTTTTTTGGTTGACAAATCAATTTTTACTCCGTATTTGACGATTCAGTTTTTACTTCGTATTTATTTTTTTATCTTCCATTCCTAATTTCCCAATTATATCAAATGTGGACTAGTGGGCCTTTTTTAATTTTTTGTAAAACAAATGTATTATTGAATGAGCTAAAATGTTGGGCTTAATGAACCTAGTCAATATAAAACTGGACTAATATTATGATGCCCTTTGGATTATGTTGCCCGGGTGCGGTTGCACCTTCAGCCCCGCCCAAAGTCCGGCCCTGGAAGCACCCCCTGAACAACTGCCATAGGACATGCTCAGACAACAATGACTCCGGTAGCACCCCTTGAACAACTATTATAGGACAGGCTCAGACCGTAATGCCTTCAAAGAACTTCCTAACCAACTACAAGACAAATTGTATTATGAAATCACCAGGTTAGACTCGAATTCGAGACTTCAAAAATATTCAGAATGACGGTAACCACTCAGCTAAATGAAGATGGTTAATATTATTATTTAAATTGTTCAGTAAAATAAATTGTTCGGTAAATTCGTGTATTCTCGAGTCAAATAATAGTTAATGTCTAATGTTTATTCGAGAAATGTGTGCTTTCAAATTTTGCTTACAGAGTAGGTTTTTAAAATAAATTATACTTTCATTGTTTGAAAATTGAAACGAAAACTATGAAGACAACACAATTCAGGGGCTGTTTATTTATGCATTAATGGACTTAGGTGAGTGGGAAGATTATTCGGTAATCAATTTTGGGTGTTTACTTATGCATTAATGATTGAGTCAAACTGGATAATGAGCTTTCTGATACACCTCAAAATAGGCTGTACTCCCCATATAGCTCATATTTTTCTCAACTTTTCCCTATCTTACCCTTTCACCTACCCTTTCTTTTTCTCTAATCTTCATTTTTCTTCTTTGTTACAGTATAAAATATTACGCACCAATAGGTGAATTAAAAAACATGTAAGTGAGAAAATCAAAACATCTCGAAGAGAAAATTACTCTAAGGTTTACAAAATCGTGAAAACCGTTCATTTAAAACTACTATAAAAATTGTTTCTGATAATTACGATTGTAGGTGTGAAAGATGACATTTTTATTGTTTAGTTTCAAGATAATTTTTTGTTTGTTTGACTTTAGTGGTGTAAGAAGTGTGTAGAAGTGTGGTATGTTTGCAGAAACAACCAAATGGAGCAATCATGAACAAATTTGCTACAAACGTGTATGTGGAGCAAATTAAAATTGTATTATCTTCTCGATGGATCTGTACAATAGAAAAAGGGAAATCGAATGCCTGTTTTTGTTTAAAACAATGGGTTAAATGTTTAAAACAAATAATCCATATATTACATGAGTTATAGGACTAAATTTTCATTCTATGTAAAAAAAAAAAAAAAATTTATTAATTTAAGGGTAAAAGAGTCAATTTGATCATTCAGACTTTTTATTCACCATAAAAAGTAAACAACATTATTCATTCACTGGTTACTACATATAGTTATTCTTATCCATACTGTCATCTATATCCATATAAAATTTAATGGAAAAAAAAGGTAAACAGTCCCTCAGAGTCATTTAAAGCTTTACCAACAATATGGTTAGCCAGACCTGAAATGGTCCGCTTATAAACAGTACTGGAACAGTCTTCAGGGATTGAGCCTCTGAAATCAGAAGTATGGGCTGAATATCAAGAATAAATGGAGATATCCATAAAACCAATTTATTTGGTTTCATAATACTGCGTAAATACTGTAGATGACATGACATGACATGACATGACATGATACAGTATCATATTCATTTTTTATCACATTGGCCCCACCGCAGGTAAACCCCGGGTAAACGGCAAGCCAACCCTCCACCGCTATCGGGTAAAGCATCCTCCAGCTTTGGTCATTAAATGCGGGCACCCCTTGAAGTTGAACCCGAGACCTCCACCTTCATGGGAAGTGTTGGTGGCCACCCAGGCTAGGCCTGGATGGTTTACAGTATCATATTCATATTATGGTATTATATTAATATTATAATATAATAATATAATATATTATATTATTATACTCCTACTCAATTAAATTTTCACATCTATCTGTATCTTTTTATATATGTATTTTTAAATTTAAATAAGATGTTACTGTTACAAACTCATAAAACGTCACCCGTATCTCATTGGGGGATGTAATGTAATCTTCCTTTAATTTCTATTTTCTGACATATATAGCAACTAATGATGGCAATGTTTTACGGATATAATTGAAAGGTGATGGGCAATATTAAATTAAATGAAATTAATAAAGAATAATGATGATAATAAGCGATCGAAGGTTAGGGATGGTGCTCTTTACTATACCTTCATATTTCTCTTTTAACTCTCTATCGTATGCTATAATTATTTTAGTAGACCAATGTGTTAAATGTGATTTAAAATATATACTTGCAAATATGTCTACTTAAGTAGACCAATGTGTAAGTTGTAATAATATAGAAAGATGATGACCGGGATCTAAAGAATGATGCTGGACGTGATTTATAGATCAGCCGTAGATTTGATTTTGACCAAGTTTCCTATTCTATAGATAATTCAGGTTGTATGCAGGCCCTGCAGGCAGGCACACAAAAGTTGACAATCTTTTTCTTCAATATAGTCACCGACTATTGATCATCTAGACATATATGTATATAGTTGCATCATAAATACTCCGTATTAATATTCAACCAACTTGTGTGTTCTTGTTTTTTTTATTTACTCTGTAGCTTTTTGTGTTGTTGCGGCCTTGTGAATGTGCAATGTGTACATCTAAATTCTAACATTAAATGTGTGGTTACTGATGTAAATATATGCTGTGGGTTGAGAATTTATAATCGGACTGATTTTAGAATCGTTTATTCACTTTCTTAATCGAGCATTTCGACTCATTAGATCACGGGTATCAGGAAATCAAGATTAGGATAAGACTATAATGAACAATCGTCTTAGACCAATATAATTGTTCCACACAATTGTAGAAGGTATTTTCTAGAAGTTTGAATGTTGAAAGTATGCTTACAATAATCAAATTCTGGAACCTTTCTTAAATGAATGAAAGTTTGTATATATAATGGGTCAAAAAGTGCAATGAAGTGTTGCAACTTTTGAAAATAGGTCATGATTAAATGACACATCACGTGACAATAGTCATGTTTGAAAGGGGGCATTAGTACACTAAAAAGCCACTTAAACATGTCCCACAACGTCCAGGGATACGAGGCAACCATTTGTGAACCGTTGCAAAACGTTTGATAAAAGTTGCAACATTTATGCATAACTTGCGTCATGGTGCGACACACCACATAAGAGGTGCGGCGCACCTCTTGCCTTTCATGCCTTATGGTGCGGCGCAAAAAGAAGTAATATGGTGCACCCAGAAGCACCTAAAATTATCCAATAGTTTCTTATGTTAATTTTGTGTTTTCACGTTATATGGTGCGGCGCAATAAGGGTTTATTGCAGCGCACTAATCCACTACATTGTGCGACGCACCAATCAACAGGTACGACACACCTTTAGCCTGGACATCTACTTTAGTTTGTTTCACCAACAAACTAAAACTCAACTCAAGCTATTTTTTTAACTCTTTGACGGACGTGTACTCCACACTCTCCAAGTCCGTTCTAGAGTATTAGAGATTGCTTCACTTTCAACCTAGCAAATCCAATACACCAAAATAATTCATTGGATTAGACTAAAATCACCAACAGTTACCTTCCAAAATTTTAATTACCGGTAGAATGTGTGGTAAGGTATAGCATTCTCAACGACAAAGCTCCTTGACTCGCCTTGCAGGGCATCGTTAGCTTTGGTTCCTCCCTCGACCACCCTTCACCTTATGATTTGCATTTCACCCTTATTCAACATGTTTGGTGACTGATGAAATTGGAAAAAGGGGACCGAGTAGCTTTTTTTCTTGCCATTGTTTTTGTTCCTTTGAAGCTTAAAAGCCATGGATGTGTATCGACTTATAAATACATGTATATATATATATATATATATATATATATATATATATATATATATATATATATATATATATATATATATATATTACACAAATAAAAATATTTAATGTCAAAGTTGTACAAAAAGACTTTAAAAGTCACAGTAGGACAATTATTTTGGGACGAAGAGAGCAGAGGCGGTAATATTAAGGGGCAGAGGGGGCAGCCGCCTCCAGTGAATTTCAATTTTTAGTTAAAAAATTTTGAATTTTTCGATTTTGCCCCCGGTGGATTTTTTATTTTGCCCATAACTCTCCATAATTTGCCCCAAAAGCCAACATATTTTGCCCCGAACCCTCTAAATTTTGCCAAAAAACGTCCAAATTTTGCTCAAAAACGTTCAAATTTTGCTCAAAAATCTCCATATTTTGCGTAAAAAATTGCTACGCTTTAAAAAAAATTTCGCCCCCGGTGAAAAATTTCCTGCTTCCGCCACTGGAAGGGAGTAATAATAATAATAATAATAATAATAATAATAATAATAATAATAATAATAATATTCATAATAATATTCATAATTAACATTAATATTAGCATTAATAATCAAAACGGTGATGATAAATAGATTTTATTTTAATTAAATAATATAGTGGGTTTCAATTATTTCAGAAAGTATGTCATGGTTGAGAGTGATTTAGTCATGATTTAGTTATGACAAGTGAGTGGTGATATGACGTTGATGTGACACCAGTCTTGATGAAGAAGTATGCCATGGTTGTGAGAGGTAGGGATGACAATGGCCACCCGATCCGGTGGATATCCACCCGATCCACCCGCTTCTTGATTGATATGGACAAACCTAAATGGATATGGATATGGATGAACCTAAATGGATATGGATATGGACATTGATGAAAAGTTTCATCCATGGATATATTCATTACCACCCGAAATATATATACAAATACATAAATATAGATATATGCTTACATATTTACTATTACAAGTTCATTTGCCGTTAGATATATATCTTGCTTTCAACCTTATAATGAAATAACTATAATATATTACAATAAAACACGCATACCTAATAAAATAAACTTATAAATTTTATATTTAATTTCATAATCCATGTTTTATAGTAAAATTTAACAAATTTTGTTATATCTTCGACAAAAATTACATGTTCTTATGGATATATTTGAATTATGTCATGTTATATTTATTTCTTCTATAATATGTTATTATTTTAATCGCATATTAGAAAATATCATAACATTTTTTTAATATCCATTGGATATCCATTAACCCGCTTAATCCACTGGATATGGATATGGATGGATGACCTGAAACTAAACGGATATGGATATGGATATGGATGAACAAAAACTAAATGGATATGGATATGGATACGCCATCACCCGCTCCATATCCGATCCATTGCCATCCCTGAGAGGTCTTATAACGCCATAAAAAGAATTTTAGATTAAACCTTCATCTTCTCTTTTGTGACTCGAAATTTGTCGATGATGATAGCATTGAGTTCCAACCTCTCAGCGAGAGGTTGATTAACTTTAATGAAAAACTGTTTAATTGATTCAATCTAATACCACTATGACCAGTCCACTTCCGATCAAACTTTGAGACCGTTTACACCATCCCACGAAGATCTCCTTGCCCAACACCGATGATCCATTTAGTTCTCGGACTGCCTTAGACGCCATCTCCGCCGAGTCAAATTTAATGATGGCATATCCTCAATTGGACCATACTTTAATATCTTTAGTTAAACCCATGTAACTGAAAAATCACAAAGAACTTTTCGATAGGTTCCCCAAATTAAGCGACCCCCGAAAATAGTTGGATCTAAATCCAACTCCGAAGCCACCTGATCAGAAGGATCTTGAAAGGAATTTGCACCATAAATCTTTTCGTTAGCGAACTAGACACCATAGTCAATAGATTTCAGCATATCAGAAATCACAAACGAGAGAGACGAAACAAGGGACTGGGTTGGATTGGATTAGGGCGTTGACTAAGTTGAACAAAAACATAATCGAAGGAGAATGGCATTGAAAGGTTTATGGTGCAAATTAATCAACGTTTAATGGTCTGTTTTGGTATAGTAATCAAAAGTTTGTACTCAAGTTATTAAAGATTTGATTGTCTAAAAAAATTTGATTGCCTACATCTCTTTGGTGAGATGAATAATCAGGGACGAAGCTACGTTTTTAGAAACTGGGTCCCGTAATACTATTAGATTGGAAATTGTTGTTCAATATATATATATTGTTATAATTCAGTAGGCTTATAACTATCTTTAGTGGTTTATCAACTTAGTGTTATAATTCAGTAGGTTTATAACTACCTTTAGTGGTTTATAAACTTATACTAAGCTTATTATATTGTAAGAATGAAAGAAAGAAAGATGCAAAAGAAAGAAAGGAGTGATATATTGAGAAATATGTGCATCATTTACATTCAATTCATGCATACATATAGTACTTAAACATTGGACTTTTGTGGTATATGATTGAAGTTAGTAGCCACCATTTGTTGACTTTTAGTATCATAACATGAAATTGGCAGCCACTTTCATAACACTCCCCCTTGGATGACAATTTTTGTTTCATTAAGATTAACTACAAGCAACTGCCTCGTTAAAACCTTTGCTAAAGAAAACCCAGTGGGAAAAAACTTTAGCTAAGGGAAAAAGAGTGCAGTATAGAGTTTTCTCCCCCTCAAGTAGACATTGCTGAGCTGTTACATCTTTTGAACATGTCTCATGCCAATATTGTGAACATGCGTTCTGAAAATAGCAGTTGGAAGTGCCTTCGTGAAAAGATCAGCAGAGTTTTTGCTGGATTGCACATATCTCATTTCAATCTGATTGTCCTTAATGAGATTTTGAGTGTATGAGAAGAATCTAGGAGGTATATGTTTTGTTCGGTCACTTTTGATGTACCCTTCTTTCATCTGTGCTATACAAGCTGCATTATCTTCATAGATAGTTGTTGAATTTTTATCGCGTTCTAGTCCACAAGAATCAGTAATGAGTTGTGTCATTGATCTCAACCAAAAACATTCCCGAGTAGCTTCATGTAATGCAATCACTTCGGCATGATTTGATGATGTTGCAACAAGTGTTTGTTTTTGAGAACGCCATGATATTGTAGTACCTCCATTTAGGAATACATATCCAGTTTGAGATTTAGCTTTATGTGGATCAGATAAATAACCTGCATCTGCATAACCAACCAAATCTTGTTTTGATTCGTTAGAATAAAATAATCCTAAATCAGTAGTTCCTCGAAGGTATCGAAATATGTGTTTGATCCCATTCCAGTGTCTTTTGGTAGGAGCAGAGCTGAACCTTGCCAACAAATTAACTGCAAAAGAAATGTCAGGTCTTGTACAATTTGTAAGATACATAAGAGCTCCAATTGCACTAAGATATGGTACTTCTGGTCTAAGAATATCTTCATGATCTTCACATGGACGAAATGGATCAGCTTCAACATTGAGTGATCTAACAACCATAGGAGTACTTAATGGTTTTGCCTTGTCCATGTTGAAACGTTTCAAAAATTTTTCAGTATATGTTGTTTGATGTACAAGTAAACCATTAGGCATATGCTCAATTTGTAAACCAAGGCAATACTTGGTTTTTCCGAGGTCTTTCATTTCAAATTCTTTCTTTAGAAGTTGAATGGCTTCATGGATCTCTTTATTTGTACCTATGATGTTAAGATCGTCAACATAAACAGCTACGATCACATATCCGGATGTTGTTTTCTTAATGAAAACACATGGGCAAATAAGATTATTGGTATACCCTTTGCTTATCAAGTAATCACTTAATCGTTTATACCACATGCGACCCGATTGTTTCAACCATATAAAAACCTTTGTAACTTGATTGAGTACATTTCTTTGGGTTTTGCATTAGTTGCTTCTGATACCTTAAATCCTTCAGGTATCTTCATATATATATCACTATCAAGTGATCCATATAGATAAGCAGTCACAACATCTATGAGATGCATTTTTAAATTTTTAGAAACTGCCAGGCTGATTAAGTATCTAAAAGTAATTGCATCCATAACAGGAGAATAAGTTTCCTTATAATCAATTCCTGGTCTTTGAGAAAAACCTTGAGCTACAAGTCTAGCTTTATACCTTGTAACTTCATTTTTCTCATTTCTTTTTCGCACAAAAACCCATCTATATCCCACAGGTTTCACATCTTTAGGTATGAGAATGATAGATCCGAAAACTTTTCTTTTATTGAGCGATTCAAATTCAGCTCGTATTGCTCATTTTCAATGATCCCAATCATGTCTATTTTGACATTACATGACAGATTTTGGTTCTGGATCTTCATCATTATTCATGATGTCATATGCAACATTATATGAAAATATCTCATCAAGATTTTTCATTTCATTTCGGTTCCATAATATTTTTGAATGTGCATAATTGATTGAAAATTCTGTATTGACATCATCAATCTCTTCTGCAGAAGGAGTATTGATTTGTGGTTCTTCTTGAACACTTTCTTTTACCTCATTATCAGCTGATTTTCTTTTTCGAGGATTTTTATCTTTGGAATCAATTGGTCTCCCACGTTTCTGGCGTGGCAAAGACTCAAGAGTGACATTATTTCCAGCTTTTGGAATTTCAATTCGAGCTGGAGCATTTGCTGCTGGTATATATGATTTAGTCACTCTTTTTGTATCTGTAAATGCATCAGGCAATTTATTCGCAAGTTCTTGCATATGCATTATTTTTTGAACTTCGGTCTCGCATTCTTTTGTGCGAGGATCAAGATACATTAATTGAGGTTCACACCATGAAATATCATTTTCTTTATTTATTTTTTTCTCCCCCTAATCTAGGGAACAATGTTTCATTAAAGTGACAATCAGCAAAACGTGCTGTAAAAACATCACCCGTCATGGGTTCAATATATCTTATGATTGAAGATGTTTCATATTCAACATATATTCCCATCCTTCTTTGAGGACCCATTTTACTGCGTTGTGGTGGTGTGATATGAACATAAACCGCACAACCAAATGTTCTAAGGTGGAAAATATTTGGCTGATGGCCAAAAGCAAGTTGCAAGGGAGAATATGTATGACTTGCACCTGGTCTAATGCGAATTAATGATGCAGCATGTAAAATTGCATGACCCCATACAGATATTGGGATTTTTGTTCTCATTATCAATGGTCTAGCTATTAACTGCAATCGTTTAATTAGTGATTCGGCTAAACCATTTTGTGTATGCACATGAGCAACAGGATATTCAACAACAATCCCAATAGACATGCAAAAATCATTAAATGCTTGAGATGTAAACTCACCAGCATTATCTAGTCTCACCCTTTTGATAGTATAATCAGGGAAATGTGCTCTCAATTTAATTATTTGAGCAAGAAATTTTGCAAATGCCATGTTTCGACTTGATAATAGACAAACATGAGACCATCTACTAGATGCATCTATTAGGACCATGAAATATCTAAATGGTCCACATGGTGGATGAATTAGTCCACATATATCACCTTGAATTCTTTCAAGAAACATTGGCGATTCTTTTTCAACCTTAAGAGGTGATGATCTTATTATCAATTTTTCAAGTGAGCATGATGTACATGGGATAAGTGCATCATGAGGGATCTTTTGATCTGTCAATGGATGTCCATGTGTATTTTAAATTATTCTTTTCATCATTGTTGATCCTGGGTGGCCTAATCTTTCATGCCACAGATTGATCATTACAGGATCACATGCCTTTTCATTAACTACCATGTGTGTTTATGGTACATTTATATATGTATAATGTAAATCAGAACTAAGTCTTGGTAGTTTTTCAATCACATGCTTCTTGTCAGTGATACTTAAATATTTATCATTTTCTGTTGTCACTGACTGATAATCATATCCATTTTGGTATATGTCAGAGAAGCTTAACAAATTTCTCTTTGACATGGGAGAAAATAAGGCATTTTTTATCAGAAAATTTGTACCATTTGGTAACATGAATTTTGCCTTTCTCATTCCTTTTATTAAATTTGTGGGACCTGATATAGTATGTACCGTTCCTTCTGTTGCTTTAAAATCAGTGAAATATTTTTTTGATTTGAGTATAGTGTGTGTGGTACCACTGTCTGCAATACAAAGATCCCCACCATTTGACTGATTTTGCACTCCAGTAGTATACATCATGAACTTCAAAATATGAGAAACAAATAATGAGTACATAATTCATCAATATATTTCATTCAAAATATGTTATAAACGAAAATACATAATAAGGAAATATATAGTAAAGTAGATATGGTATAGATCGTAAATCTACATTCATTTATTTGATATGGACATATAATAGGAAATTTATTCATTAAAGTAGTCACTTGTTGACTCAGTGATTTTTGTATCAAGGTCATCCACAAGGTTTGCCTCTTTTCCTTTTCCTTTTCCTTTTCCTTTTAGGGATTCCTGATATTGATTAACAGAATATTGATTTGTTCGACAGTTTTTAGACCAATGGCCAATTTTACCACATCGATAACAAGAATCTTCAATATTCTTTGAAGAGCTTCCTTCAACATTATGATTTGTGGGATTGCATGGTGGTTGAAATTTATAATTTTGTGGATTATTATTTCTTTGTCCACGACCACGGCCACCGTAACCATTACGACCACGACCACCACCACGACCATTACCATAAGGGTGATTTCGAACATAGTTATGATTTTATTATTGTTATGGTAATTTTCATGATGATGGTTTTGGCCAATATGACCACGACCTCGCCCACGTCCTCGTCCAGGTGCATTTCTTTTATTATTATTATTATTATTATTATTATTATTATTATTATTATTATTATTATTATTATTATTATTATTATTATTATTATTATTATTATTATTATTGTTATTGTTAATAGCATTAGCTTCAGGGAATGCTAGCGCACCCGTAGGACGAGACTCTTTATTCTTCATCAGTAATTCTTTATTCACTTCTGCAACTAAGAGATAAGTTTGAAGTTTGAAAAAAGTTTTGTAATTTTGCAATCTCAAATTTTCTTGTATAGTTATGTTTGCAGAATGCATTGTGGAGAAAGTTTTCTCCATCATATCAGCATCTCTTATTTCTTGACCACAAAATTGAAGCTTTGAACGGATCTTGAACATGGCCGAGCTGTATTCACTTACCTTTTTAAAGTCTTGAAACCTGAGATTTCTCCATTCTTCCCTCGCAGCTGGGAGTAATATTTCATTTTGATTATCGAATCTACTCTTGATACTTTCCCATAAAACATGTGGATCTTTGATAGTGACATACATATGTTTTAAGGTGATATCAATATGTTTACGAATAAAAGCAATTGATTTTAACTTATCTTGATCAGAACAAGTATTGTTTTCTTTTAAAATTTCTAGAATACCCAATGATCCAAGATTTATTTCTACGTCCATGACCCATGATGTGTAGTCTGTTCCCGATACGTCTAGGGCATCAAACTCAAGCTTTGATAAGTTTGACATTTTCTATTTTCAGAAAGATGAACAACATAAATTATAATCATAATCAATTTCTAACAACATAAAATTAGAATCATTTTAAATTCATAAGTAGCAAACAACATAATAATGGTATGATTACAAATAATAAAACCACAAGGGCATGATAGAATATAGATTCACCCGGTGGTATATTAGCAACAATGATGATGGTTAATATGACCAATACAATAGGAAAAATCATCCTTGTGTGAATCATCTTTACAAAAACTTTTTGAGAGTGGTAATCTGAGAAAATGAAGATTGATTTGTGAAAATGTGAAAACGGAGATGTTTATTTTATATTTGAAAAAATATGGTCGTTGTAACGTCGCCAGTTGACGTTAACAACCGTTATGTATATATGATCGTTGTAACGTCGTAAGTTGACGTTAACGACTGTTATGTACTCGTTATACTAATAATAATTTTAATAAAAGAATTTTATTAGTATAAATATGATTACTATAAAATATATTTAGTATAAATACGTTTAGTATAAATACGAAGATTAATAGAACAAACATATTATGCATAAATAATAAATTTAAGAATAAACATTAGTAAGCATAAAATAAATAATGATTAATTGTATAAGTAATCATAAATGTTAGATAACATAAATATAAATGTTAGTGAAGTTAATAAGAGTTAGATTACAGAAATATAATTCATGCGGTATAACCGACCATATATAACATAAATATAAATATAAATGTTAGTGAAGTTAATAATAGTTAGATTATAGAAATATAATTCAGGCGGTATAACCGACCATATATAACATAAATATAAATGTTAGTGAAGTTAATAAAAGTTAGATTACAGAAATATAATTCAGGTGGTATAACCGACCATATATAACATAAATATAAATGTTAGTTATGATGATAATAATATTTACCTTACTAATAAATAATAGAAGATATCATTAAAGATTTTTTTTTTATTATTATTACCTTGATTAGTGACTTGTGCTTGCTTAGATAAACCTTGATTATACGGAGCACTTCGTGCTGATAACGTGTTATAATTCAGTAGGCTTATAACTACCTTTAGTGGTTTATCAGCTTAGTGTTATAATTCAGTAGACTTATAAATACATTTAGTGGTTTATAAACTTATACTAAACTTATTATATTGTAAGAATGAAAGAAAGAAAGATGCAAAAGAAAGAAAGGAGTGATATATTGAGAAATGTGTGCATTGTTTACATTCAATTCATGCATATATATATATATATATAGTACTTAAACATTGAACTTTTGTGGTATATGATTGAAGTTAGTAGCCACCATTTGTTGACTTTTAGTATCATAACATGAAATTGACAGCCACTTTAATAAGATATTTCAAATTGTGTTAGACATAACTAAATTTAACTATAACACATACTTTTTAGATATATGGTTTTAAAAAGGTACACATCACTTAAATACCCATAAAAGTAATACATCTTCATATTTCTATTTGTTGTCGGTCTTTATCACTAAATTTAACTAAGAACTGAGTACGTATCTAAGGATCTTCCATCTTTGGAGTTTCAGTGTAAACAACTATACTCGTACCAGATTCAGTCAAACGCAATAAAACAAATTATACAAGTAAAGAACAAAAAAAAAAAAATATAAATATAAATATTTTTTTTGAAAGGCAAGAAAACTTTTATAGAACACAAAGAAAGAGTACAAGAGGGATCAAAACGAGAGCCCCAGACACAATATTACATAACAACACGAATATTACAAAGTGGGTTGCTAAGGGTGCAATGCCCAACTAAAAAACACCTCAAATCTAACTACGTAAATAGACACTCGGATCGTTCAACCATGATAACCACTCGAAATTCTTCCCACGTGCTCTTCTTGAGATCCATTCGAACGAGTTAATTCGAATCTCGTTCAATGTAATTGCACCATTCCATTTGTTGCCACGAAACACCATATTATTACGATTCTTCCAAATGAAATATGCGGCCACCCACTCCACGGCTTGCCAAACTTTTGATCCAAAACATGACATGCTAGCTGATGAAGCTTTGCCTCGAAGGATTTCGTTTATACTAAAGTTATTCATATTTCCGAGACCCCACCAACTATACACCCGATTCCAAACTTCCATAGCATTGTTACAAAAGATTAATGAATGTTCCACCGTCTCTAAGTCGTCATCGCAAAGCGGGCACCTCACGGTATGAAGGTCAATCCCTCGTTTATCTAGTTCAATTCTAACGGGCAATCTCTTTTGTGTTACACGCCATACAAAAATTTCTAATTTTTTTGGAATTAGATTATTTCGCATGGTTTCTTCATAGTTGTTGTTACCCGATAAAACCACCTCATCCAAAGCCGACGCTAAACTTTTAACAGTGAACTTTTCGTTGCTCGACATTGACCAAATCCAAGTGTCTATATTACCGCAATTAAAATTGAAGGAATTTAATAGATTGGACAAGCTAGATAACTCACCACATGTGCGCCCGGATGGGTTTCTTTGCCATTGCCAATTCGCATTCCATGTATCGTTGTACATAAGTATTCTGTCTGCTACGCGAGCATCTTGGTTCTGCTCCAATCGGTAAAGCCTCGGGAAGAGAAGACGCAACTTATTACCCCCGAGCCAAACGTCTTCCCAAAAACTGGTGCATCTTCCATTACCAACTGATTTGACCAACGAATTTCTGAATTGCACACCTTTAACACTGTATACCAAAACACTTGTAATGTCAGCTTATTGATTACACAACAATCTTGAATTGATAATTTGATAATAACTAATAAAAAACAAGGGTGATTCGATTTTGGTGTTCTTTAGGGTGAAGGAGGTGGTTTTGGTTAAGGATGAGAGAGTTTATAAAATTTAGAATTGGTATTTTAAAATAATGTAATTGGATTTTGAATATTAGTTTTGGTATATTGCAATCGGCATTAGAAAAAAAACGATTGTGGTGGTGATATGGTTTCTTAAACAACTTCCTAAAATCAAGGAAGTGATAAGGTTCAAAGTTGGGTGATGATATGTACACAACTCATTTTTTTTTATGTACACAACCATCATACTTTACAGTATTGTACAGTACAATACTGTAAAGCATATTAGTTGTGTACATAGCAAAAATAGGTTGTGTACATATCACTCTCATTCAAATTTGACTAACTACACTTAACTTTCGTTCATTCTAGTTAGATAAAGGACTAATGGTGTAATGGTTTTGGGAATGATCTTATAACGAATCTTAACCGTTATAACCTTTTAACTGACAATCTAACACTATTGGTAGTAGTTGGTGATCATTTAGTGGTTACGTAATCTTCACTGTTGATCATGCATCCATTCAATGAAAAACCATTTTTTTTTGGTAGTTTACTGTAGTTGGTTGAAAGTTGGGTTTATCAATTAATTATCAAATATCAACTAGCAATAAGCGTGTGTTGATTATTCTTTTGTTAGCATCAATTTGGTTTGTGGTGTTAGTTTATTTTTTTTTTGCGTTTTTGTTGCGGGTTTTGTTTTTGTGGTCCGGTTTGAATAATGTTTGGTTTAGTTAGATTATTCTCGATGTTTAGCGTTAGGGTTCATTTACTTATTTCGAGTCTTTTGGCTTTTTAGGTCCGAATGTATTTTTGTTCGTCTCTTTCATCTTTTATTGAAAAGACTTTGTTTTAATGTTATTGCTATATTAGCAAAAAGATAAAAAAAAAAAAAAAAAAAAAAACAGTAAGCTTACATATAAATGGACCATTTAAGAATTATTCATCTCATATGATCTATTATACTAGTTAGATGTTAACTAAAATATCATAAATGATGTAAAATACTTAGGAACAAGTTCACCTGGTGAAGTAGTTGAGTTTGGTGAAACAGTTCACCTTGGTGAATTGAACTTGGTGAAAAAGTTTAATTTAGTGAACAAGTTTTAACTTGGTGATAAAGTTTGTAGTGCGGAAAATTGTAGTAGAAAATGAGAGACAAGTGAGGAGGGAGTTAAGAGAAGAATAGAGTATAATTTTTATAGCGATTATAACAATTTTTCATATAATGAATTTTTCTCTTTAAAGTCCCGTAATTTTTTATTCAATTTCGGAGTTTTCACGTTAAATCTTGTACGGTAATTTCTTTACTATGTTTTCAACCGGGTGTTTGTGACTAGTTGAAACCGTTTTTCCAACAATACTTTAGGCGCTAAAACGCGTTGTACAGGGCGGAGTCACGATTTGACGATAGGGGAGACTTACTCGGCAATTATAAGAGGCAAACCAAATAAAACTAAAAGATGTCGACTTCCTATGTATAGCTTATTTTATTTGTTTAATACATATAATATAGATAACTACTTTACGAAACTGTAGTAACTATTTAACAATAAAAAATGATACTATAAAATTTGCATTATGAAAACTGATATGGACCATCTAAGTAATTGATAAGTTAACTTTTACTATATTAGGTTTGGAAGATAGGTAACTCAAACAACTGGATTAAATAATTAATTGGGGGACTTAGTTAAAATAATTAAATATGAGCTATCAAAATTTCATTGGAATTGGACATATTCGGGGGAGGCTGAACAACCATCTATTTCATCCCTGTCCCGCTACTTATTTGCTATGGAATAGTTTAAACTTACAAGCTCAAGTGGTAGTGGCCCGACATTCTTTGTTAGAGGTCGAAAGTTCGATTCCCGGGGTCTACAACATTGCACACAAAGTTATCCCTTAAATTTGAAATCCACCCAAGGTCATTTTTGGCACATTGTGTTGCGGTGACAACGGGGAGTAGGGTTTTACCGGCGAAGCCCTCAGATTGGTTCGGGTTTTCCACCATGGAAACAGTTGGGAGTGAGTTATGCAACTGTGGGAGATAATCGCGTGGGTGGTTTACTCCCCTATAGGTGATCACAAATTGCTGTTAAAAAAAAAAAAATAACACAATTTTTTAAAATATGGAGCCCATAATTTCTATGGACTCAAAAAGTTCAATCACTTTATAAGATATAAAACAATGCTAACTATAAGCCTTAGAAATGCTTAATGTAGTAAATTTGAAAGGCTTTATATATTCATCGACTTAAAATGGCTTATCTTCCTAAAATATATACTTAGTAGACTATCATTTGGCAAGTGGCAGATGTCTTAATTAACTATCTAAGTAGTAACTACACTCATCCTCTCATATGCAAATTTGTTGCTATACTTATGCAATATGCTATCATATTACGTTACGTGGATGTATATGATGTATGATATATATGTCTATGATGTATATGTGTATATGTATGTATGTATATTGTGTGCATTATGTGTATGTGCATATGAATCTATGTATACATGTATGTTTATACAATTATACACAACTCACTCTTAACTTCCTCTATAAATACTTGCTTTCACTATAAATACTTGTAGCTAGTGTCCCATAGTTATCAACTTTGAAAGGACAGTGGCATATTTATTATACAAAATTATAATATAACTTAACATATTTTTTCAAAATGGTGTCAAATGGTGCAAGGGAATTAAAATATCCCAAAATATTTTTATCCAATGTAGAGATAACCAGGAAAAGAAACCTAATTTGGGGACGTAAATGGAGGTCACTCGACATTAAAATGGCTGCCGGCATTTTGTCTGTCCATGTTTTAGCACTTTTTGCACCATTTACATTCACTTGGGGCGCTTTTTGGATTGCATTTTCAGGTTACTTTTTAACCGGAATATTGGGTATAACACTTTGTTACCATAGGCTTCTAGCTCACCATAGTCTTAAGCTACCTAAATGGCTTGAATACACTTTTGCTTATTTCGGAGTTCAAGCTATGCAGGTCCGATTATCGTCTCTTTTAATTTATTAGATTTCCAAATGTTTAGTGGCTTTCACAAAATATTTTAAAGTTTACATCTTTTTGGTTCATTATTTAATTTTTTAAGTGGTTCATTATATAATTTTTGGCATCTATTTTTGTAATGCTAATGAAATAGTGTTTGATAATGTAGAGGGATCCAATATATTGGGTGAGCATTCATAGGTATCACCATCAATATGTTGAATCTGAAAAGGATCCACATACTCCTACTTTTGGTTTTTGGTTTAGCCATATGGGTTGGCTTTTTGATAGTGGTTTCATTATGGAGAAGGTAAATAAATCAAGGATATTTATACCTTAATTAATGTAGTACCTTTATATGAATCTAGACCGAACCTTTTACGGTTACTAACTATGTCGTTAATCTACATCTTTCAGTACCAGGAACGTAAAAATGTGGAAGATCTAAAAAACCAAGCATTTTATAGGTTCATCAAAAGAACTTATGTGTGGCATATACTTGGGCTTGCGGTGCTTGTGTATGCTTGCGGTGGTTTTCCTTACCTTGTTTGGATCATGGTAATGACCAATTTGTATATACTTTCTTTTTATAAGTTTTGTGAACAGTTAATTAAAATACACTTTTTATATATAAAACCTTTTTATCTAAATACAATTTCGTTTTTGAAAAAATGCATTTTTACGCTGGCACGAGTTCACCTAAATTTTGTGAGAACTCATTGTGACTGGTAATCCCTCATGCAAGAGTCTTCTAGTTTTTACGGAATCTCTTTCTTACAAGTCAAGTAGCACAACAGCTGTATTTTATCTTATATATAGTCCAACACAGCGGGTCACTTTTTTGATTCAGTAAATCTTGATTGCTAAATTTTTACACGAGTTCGCACTCCCCTCGTGCGAACGAACTGTGATCGAGTTCTCACGAACATTTTATGTGACTTCTCACCAACTTCATGAGAATCATGCGATCTATATCTTGAACAACCATGTCAACTCACACAAATTTTGTGAAAACTCACCATTGTTCAGGATATGGAACGTATGAGTTTGCAACCTCTAGCGTGCACTCCAAACTCGTGCGATGCCAACTCTCGGGTATGATTAAAAATTTATCGGCAATTATCAAGGAAATATCTTGTCACAAAAATGGACAAATTCTTGCGAAGATATGGTGTAAAACCGTAATTTTTTAAAAAAATGTATTTTGTTATAAAATTTAATAAAAAAGTGTATTTCGGTCGATTTTCCATTTTTTGTAAAACATATGTTTTACATATATAGAGTACTTGCATGCAGGGTGTTAGGATCACATGGGTTTACCACATAACTTTCTTAGTGAACTCGGCTTGTCATATTTGGGGAAAACGAGCATGGAACACTGATGATCTATCTAAAAATAATTGGTACGAACATATCTTCTACTTTCAATATTTATATTTTAAATAAGTTGATTACTACGTTTTTTTAATTGCAATATATAAATACAAATATGTATATATACGATGAATACAGGTGGGTGGCAATAGTTAGCTTTGGGGAAGGGTGGCATAACAATCATCATGCATTTGAGTACTCAGCTCGACATGGGTTAGAATGGTGGCAAATTGATCCATGTTGGTACATGATTTACTTTCTTAAATCAATTGGGTTGGCCTCAAATGTAAAATTGCCGACTGAAGCGCATAAGATTAAGAAATCGTTTACTTCTGCTAGCAAATTCAGATGATCTTTCATCTTATTACGAGTAACGTATTATATCATAGGTCAATTGTCGTGAACATGCTTTTTAATTAATACTCTGGATTTTTGTCTTTGCTTGAGATTTCTAGAGTGTCATGAAAAGCCTTGTTGCTTAAATAACTAGAAATACACAATTTATTAAAGATGTATTTTAATTTTATGATCGAGTTGTGTTTACTTACCGCTACTTTATGGAGCATTTGGCGGCTTCATAACAACATTATTATCAAGAATAATAACTTCATAAAGTGTCATGTGTTTTATAGCATTGTCGTTTCGGATTTCAATTAGTTGTATTCTAAATATAAATTGGTTGTATTCTAAATATAAGAAGAATACAGTTATTTGGAGAGTGTGGTTGCAAAATCCCATAATCATTTTCTAATTTTGCTTTGCTAACTTTTTACTAGTTGTTTCTTAATAAAATTTCCTTGCTGTTGGTTGAACAAGAAAAGTTTTATTCAAATTGCATGCAACTCTTTTAAAACATATATGTATGTCCCGTAAGATCATTTGTAATTGGTAGGGTAGTGGATTTGTGATGTGAGTTTTTTTTTTTTTTTTCACTTTTTGGATGAATAGGCGCAATGTGAATTTTTGGTGTGGAGTAATGGTAATGTACGTTTTTGGTGTGTGTTGATAATGAAAGGGTTAAAGTCACAAATTGGCTATATACTTTCTTAAATGTTCCGATGTTGCCCATATACCCATTTGCGTTCCACTGTCGTCTACGAACTTTTAAAAGTAGATCCAGGTTCAATTATCACCAACATTACTTTGGGGCCTTACCTAGTTACCTTTAAAAAAAAATGTACCAATGTCAATATTTCGTTACTGGTTACTTGCCGAATCAGTAAAGTTAATTATTTAACTTTTTTTTTCATTTTATATGTCCCGATGTCGTCCATATACTTTCAGTTGTGTTCCGATGTCGCCCATATACTTTTAGTTTCTGTTCTTATGCATCACCGACGTGTCACGACTACTTAGAAGCAACGTCATCAATTGTTTTCGTTACAGGTAAAAACAGTATTGTGGGCGACATTGGTACATTTTTTTGAAAGTTTGTAGACGACAGTGGAAAGCAAATGGGTATATATGGGTGACATCGGGACATTTGAGAAAGTATATAGCCTTAACCCATAATGAGATGCTAATGTGACATTTTATTTTTATTTTTTGTACTATATTAATTTGTTTAACATTATGTATATGTAAAATAATAATAATAATAATAATAATAATAATAATAATAATAATAATAATAATAATAATAATAATAATAATAATAATAATAATAATAATAAATAATATAAAGGTCCATAATTTTAATTCCTAAAAAAATAAAAGAAAATACATAATACATTAATTATTAATTAACGGTACGGAAGTAGGGTGATAAGTACCAAACATGCTCGATTAAATATGCCTCCTGCTGATTGTGAACGTTACTATCTCTTATTTTCTTAACTCTTGCATCTCGATCCCTCACATTCCTTTTTAATCACTGTGGTCGATTAATTGGGTTAGCAATCATTCTTTCTTCTCTGCATCCAACCACAAAACCGTTATCTTCTTGAATCATGTTGTGCAATATAATACAAGCAAACATATGTCGTCTAATTTTATTGAAGTCCAAAGATCTCGCCGGAGTCTTTAACATTGCAAATCTACCCTTTAGTTGTGACGCCCCGTACTAAATCAACATGTACAGACCATCAACAACAGGATCATTACAAGGTCAAACACTATATGCGTTTTCAAAACAAGTTTGCATTCATGATAAAATGTGACGTCATAACCAACGTCAAATGTTTTACAACCAAAAGTATGCTTCTACGAATAGCAAGCAATAATAGTACGTGACCATAAGGTCGTTACAAATACATTGTTTCAAAAGTAATAAAGTTTGAATGCAAGATAAAACGTTTCATGCGGTGACAACTCTAACAAGCGCAGCGGGTATCTACAAGGCATGACTAGTACAACAGCGGAAGCAAGCAAGGGTATCTACAAGGCATGACTAGTACAACAGCGGAAGCAAGCAAACTTAAGCACCTGAGAAAAACATGCTTAAAAACATCAACAGAAAGGTTGGTGAGCTATAGTTTAAGTATAACAGTATGTAAGGTAGGCCACGAGATTTCAGTGTTTCAACAGCGTTTCAAAACAGTATGTAAAGTATATGTTTAACCGTGGGCACTTGGTAACTAACTTAACGTTTATAACCCCCTGAAAGTACACTTGGCGAGTGCGTATGTTTACGAAGTATTAAACACCCGTTAAATGCTAGCGCTACTAGCCCGAGTGGGGATGTCAAACTCTATGGATCCATATCTAAGATTCGCGTTCACCGGTTCAAAGACCAATGACTAAACGTTACCGAGCTAAGGGGAAAGTTTATGCCGTTGTATAACCCACACATATATAAAGTTTAAGTACTCGTACCTAGTATGTAAAACGTAAAATGCGCATGTATTCTCAGTTTTCAAAATAGTTAAAGTAAAAAGGGATGCTATAACTCACAGTGTAAAGTAGTAGTAAAGTTGACTCGGAAAAAGTAAGCAAGTATGTAGGTCCGGAAAGTCCTCAACCTAAGTTAAAAGTTACTAAGTCAGTAAAACGTCCCATTAGGTTTAAATGTATGTAAATTAGGTCTTAAGTACCATCATCATTCATCATTAAACAAAAAGCGTAAAGTAAGTTTTAAGTCAAGACTAGGGTTTGAAACAAGGGCTGACTTCGTTCAATCGCCACTGCCTCTATACAAACTGAAATGAGGTGAGACCAGTGGCCATGGCTCCGTATATGAGTCCCTTAGTTTCTGTAAAAATTCTAGAAACAAACTCGTCTTCATTTGACCGTGGCGACGGTCTAAGTGCGAGTAGGTCAGAATTTTCATCACAACGTTAAAAGAACATAGTGACGTTCGGAGGGCCATAGATCCTAAACCGTAACTCGGATTAAGACGAGTCTTAAATGAAAAATTATCTAGTCGAACAGAGATAACTGAAAATAAACTTTACAGTAGCCCAGGTATTCTGGTCAGATGTAACAACCCAAACCATCCAACGACAAAACCACGTGAAAATACAAAATAAAAAAAAAAATTGCTGAACTGCCACCTGGCGCGGCGTGCCATATAGGCCGCGCGGCGCGCCAAACCTGACTGTCCGGAAAGTCTTTAAATGCAAAAATGTTTGACTAGTTCCCGACGAATTTAGACAAAACGCTTTTAACCGCATGTTCAATATATAAAAACTAGCGCGTTCCATTAATAAAATTTAGTTTACGAAGCGGGGCCCACATTGACCCAAATTACCCCTTAAGTACCAAAATACAATTTTCGACCATACGACTTTTAATACAAAACAAAGCCGAGCATGGCGATTGGGGATACGCTACCCAATCCTAATAAATCCAAAAGCAAGCCTTCTACGCAAACTATGCAAGTCCTCTAATCCTCGCGCTTACCCGAGCCACCATCCGCATGCAATCTATAAAAAGAGTCAACAACGAGAGGGTAAGCTAACGCTTAGTGAATGATAATATACTACATACATATATATGTATAAAATGGACACGCCACACAAATATCAAATACCGCATACCGAGGCATCCATATAAGGCACTACACTAAGCATACTGTACGATCTCTAAGCAACGAGCTAAAGATACAACAACAATATAAGTTCACCAACGACGATGTGAACAACGCCAAATAGCTACGCCCGGAGGGTTAGCTACAACACAACAATACATTAATATATAACAATATAAACGAACAAGGTTAACACCTTAACCCAATACCGAGATCCAAATATCACAATGAAGATTGGCCGAACTACACGAGCCTTAGTAATCCGAAACCACACGAGATTACTATCTTCACAACATCGAGGTTGGCCGAACTACACGAGCCTTAGTAATCCGAAACCACACGAGATTACTACCTCAATAAGATGACCGAACTACACGAGTCACCATGAATCCGAACTACACGAGATTCATTTTTGATAAGATGACCGAACTACACGCGTCATCGTGAATCCGAACTACACGCGATTCACTTCTCCAACTCAAAACCCTTCGCCATTGGGGTTATATCATCCACATCACAACCACGTGTGATAGTGTACACACAAAACGTGTACCTCGCCAAAGGTGGTCAACCAAAACGCACAACCGTGCCAATTGGATCTAAACGCAAGTCTATCAAATCCACCTATATGTGAAGTGAGCTCTATAACCGAGAACCACTTCACCCGACCCGCACCCATCCTACACATACATATGCACATAGGATATTAACACTCACCTTGAAGTCTTGAAGAATGCTTCCAAGTAATCTGCAACTCGTCAATGGAAAGTACCTATTCCATTATCACAAATTCAACAACACACTTAGATTGGATTTACAAACCAACCCAATTCGACACTTAGTGCAAATTTGACCCAAATGCACTACCAAGTACAAACCGCGCCCAAACTAACCGATAATCACTCACACAAGTGAGAATGGTCCTAATATGCCAAATAAACCCGAACTCAAGTGTTAAACACGTGTCATACCCATTTTGACACTTAAACCCTAATTTTGACCCATAAGGTCAAAATCTCACCATTTACAAGTTTTGACACCAAAACACATTTAACTTGGTTTTATACTTCAACTTAATCCATTTCAAGTTTATAAACCTCATTAAATCGCCAAATGGGTCATAATCACCACCAAACCCTAATTTGACCCAAAGTCACAATTAGTCAACTAAATAACCTTAAATGGGTTTCAATACTTCCATAATCACTAACTTAAGTGATTAAACTCAATTTCAAGTCCTAAACATGGCCAATTAGTTCACCAACCCAAAATCCACCAACAATTAACAATAAACCCAATTACTAGCATCACTAAACCCATTTCATCATCTAAAAGGGTTTTTCATCAAACTAACTCAAACCCTAACTTGAATATCAAATCAAATAGATGAAATTCGGAGTTTGAGCTTACCAATACTATCAACGCGTAGCCAAGAACGAGAGGAACAACTTTAGAACCCGAGCTTTTGATCCAAACGGCCTCCTTCTTCTCCAAAACCCCAAATCTCTCTCTAGAATCTCTCTCTCTCTCTCTCTAGATAGTTGGGAGTGATGGATGGATGTGAAAATGATCCAAAACTGATCCAAACCAGCTAATATGGCTCACAAATCCGACCCCAAGTGAAATTACCCAAATACCCTTCATTAAAACCAATTAAAACAAAGGATTCTGTCAGCGCCAAATGGCGCGGCGCGCCCCAAATCCGCGCGGCGCGCGATCCTACTGGAACAGTTTCTTTTGCATTTTAATTTATATGCAATAAAACCCACACCCTTGAACACCATAATACACAAGTATACAAGATAAATATTCGGGTCTTACAACTCTCCCCCACTTAAACTCGATCACGTCCTCGTGATCCTCGTCACTTAACCAAACGGACCACACTCCACGGTCCTTAAACATACGTCCCAATCCGACTTTCCTAGGCAACTCTTCCCAATGAATCACCTCTAACAACCAAAATCGTCACACGCGATTTAACAAATCACAATCCGAGCACTAAAACCATGCTCAATCCCTCACATCGGGAAACTCAATCAATCTCGAACCGAGATATCAACCCTATAGTGTACCCTTTCCAAGTACAATGCTAAAAAAACAACCAAATATCGACCTAAGGTCAACAACCCGAAACGATGAAGACTGAACCAAACGAACTCTTACGGATTACACCAATCACTAAACATCCCTTGTAGTGCGCCATACGACCAATACACAACTACTGTAACATCATAATCCAACAGCTAGAACCGATAGCGCCCAAAACGACTATGGAAACGCAAAACCCAAGGTGTACGAAATCAACCATCGTCACACCCGTAACAAACATGTGAGCGAAACACGGCTATCGCCTCACTAATCCCACAACATGGTCCTCACGACCCCACCATCGACGTATAAAACGACCGATAGTTCCCGCAACATGGTCCTTACGACCCTACCATTGATGTATCAAACAACCAATAGATCACACGACACGAAGGCTGGCCGAAAACACACGCGCCCTAGTGAATCCGAACTACACGCGACTCACTACCTTCACCACAACAACAATCGGGAATGGCCGAACTACACGCGCCATAGTGAATCCGAACTACACGAGAGTCACTATCCCGGAGGAATGACCGAACTACACGAGTCAATTGTGAATCCGAACTACACGAGACTCACTCCTCAATACAATGACCAAAACCACACGAGTCATTTGTGAATCCGAACTACACGAGATTCACTTCCACAACATCGAGGTTGGCCGAACTACACGAGCCTTAGTAATCCGAAACCACACGAGATTACTACCTCAATAAGATGACCGAACTACACGAGTCACCATGAATCCGAACTACACGAGATTCATTCCAATAAGATGACCGAACTACACGCGTCATCGTGAATCCGAAAACACACGCGATCCACAATCTCAACACAGGAATGGTACTCGCATTTCCCACCGGTACTCGCATTTCCCGATAGTGTTACACCATACCGACATAACACTACTCCCTTGATGAAGTCAGCGGACCCCGAAGGTCATGCTCCACCAATCACAACACCGGATGAAGTCAGCGGACCCGAAGATCATGCTTCACCGATATAACACCACGCTCATGATGAAGTCAGCGGACCCCGAAGGTCATGCTCCACCAATCACAACACCGGATGAAGTCAGCGGACCCAAAGATCATGCTTCACCGATATAACACCACGCTCGTGATGAAGTCAGCGGGCCCCGAAAGTCATGCTCCACCAATCACGTATTCCCATGATGAAGTCAGCGGACCCTAAAGATCATGCTTCATCAAACAACCATACCATAATCGAGCAAGAACCACCTATACCAAACATAGGTACCAAACAATAATTCTCCACAAGAGAACCCGACACACACCTCCCTTAACCGGAGGATTTCACCTTGCTCGACAAACACGTCCATTATCTCTCAACGAGATTTACCACGTTACCACCTCGGTGATGATTCAAATCCAAACCATAAGTACAATTTATCCGAAATTGTACTCTACCACAAATCGACCCAACCAGGTCTCGACAACATTTTCCGGATCTACCAATAGCATCATCTGAAATCTCACACTAAAACTTCCTCGTGCGGGAGTGTAACTCCCGCACTTAGAACCACGTTCCATATCCACAACTCGTACAACCGCACAATGCTACCACAGGTAGACTTTACCAACAATTGGGCTCACACGACCCATTACCACATCTTGCTCCAACCTTGAGCACACGAAGGATTTTAACCAACCCTTAAACACTTTGTACAAAAAGTGTACCGCAACACAATCGGAGTCGAACACCACGCTAGTAGGTATAAAAGAGGCACCTAATGTCGCGTCATAAAGACTCCATTACCAACACACATCGAGATTTAAAACACTCGATCTCAAGGGTTCCAACCAACCGACGAACCACATGATTCGTCACTTCAACATCAAAGCGAACACGCGCTTAACAACCAAACACCAAAACCATTTCCGTGGCTTGGTAGAAACGTTTCCCAAATACTAAGGAATGCTTGGTTGCACCAAGTCTTACGCCCTTCGCCCGTCAATCAATCATCAACATAGGGTACTTCCATTAGGAACGTCACCCATTGCATAACATGCACAACAAAGGCACGCAACTCAAACTCAAACGGCATTTAATAAATAATCAAAAGACATATTTATCAAAATTAAACGTACCTTAACGTCTCCTGGCCGCACCCGTCCCGCTAACTTGGGACACTCCGACTTACGATGTCCTTCTTTTTGGCAATTGAAGCACACCATACCATCACCCTTTGGTACCGAACATTCCCAAGACTTGTGACCCCTCACGCCACAATTGTAACATCTAGCCGCACTAGAATCCGACATACCCGTTCGCGTACCACCCGTGCTCACACTCGGACCCTTAGCCCTCTTACTCGGAGCACCATAAGAAACGACCCTTCGCTCACTTGAAGGTTTACCCTTTTTCGATCGTGAATACGACTCGAAACCTCTAGCCAAGTCGAATAATTCCGAAAACGATTTCGCTTGACCCCGGCTAATTTTACTTTTCAAGTCATCATTCAAGGTCCGATAGAAATCTCCCATCAACAAACGATCATTCCCCAAATACTCCGGACAAAAACGAGCCTTCGCCATAAAGGTCGTCTTGAGAGTACTCAAATCCATAGATTCTTGTCGCAAATTTCGCAACTCATTACGCAATTCCCACAAATCGGCCGAAGTTCGGAACTCCTCGAAGAATTCCTCCTTAAAGTCGTCCCACGATAAAGCCATAAACGTCTCATCACCGACAAGATCAATCTTACCATCCAACCAATCCCTTGCCCTACCCCGCAACAAACTCGTAGCGAGTCTCGTCTTTCTCTCGGGAGGGCAATCAATAGTACGGAAACACCCTTCGACGTTCGAAATCCAAGTTGTGCTTACCAAAGGATCCGGCTTTCCGTCATACATCGGGGGTTTAGTCCTCATGAAGCTCTTAAGATAACGCTCCATTTCACCATTACTTTGAAGTTCGGAATACCTCCTTTCCATTCTTTCTTCTAACGCACCCATTTGCTCCACAACGGCGGCCGCAACCCTAGCGTTAAACTCCACGTCATTCGCCTTGGTCTCGTTTCGCGTCGTCATTCTAAAGAATGCAAAACGATTAGTCCACGAACGTGTAAAACCGTACGCACGACACAGCCCCTTCTTGCTAAACACTCATCGTACATCACTTGTTAGACACGATTTGCACCCGTAATAAGGTTTGCAAGTTCTTATTACGCACACATGCCGCATCGACTCGTTAGTACAACGACCGTCTCGCTCGATGATATACACAAACACAACCAAAATTCTACGCGGTACAAACACACGCGAGAATTATTATCAAACACAACAACATATTAATAATATCCGCATTACTAATATAAACGTTAGTCAACCTATAGCCAAGGCACTAACCAAACCCATTCCGACCCGTAATCCTACAAGTCCCGCAACAATTAAGCACACACACAAGTCTAAGTCTAGGCACCTATCTCAAGTCACCTAAATCTCTTAGACCATGCTCTGATACCACTTGTAACAACCAAAACCATCCAACGACAAAACCACGTGAAAATACAAAATAAAAAAAAAATTTGCTGAACTGCCACCTGGCGCGGCGCGCCATATAGGCCGCGCGGCGCGCCAAACCTGACTGTCCGGAAAGTCTTTAAATGCGAAAATGTTTGACTAGTTCCCGACGTATTTAGACAAAACGCTTTTAACCGCATGTTCAATATATAAAAACTAGCGCGTTCCATTAATAAAATTTAGTTTACGAAGCGGGGCCCACATTGACCCAAATTACCCCTTAAGTACCAAAATACAATTTTCGACCATACGACTTTTAATACAAAACAAGGCCGAGCATGGCGATTGGGGATACGCTACCCAATCCTAATAAATCCAAAAGCAAGCCTTCTACGCAAACTATGCAAGTCCTCTAATCCTCGCGCTTACCCGAGCCACCATCCGCATGCAATCTATAAAAAGAGTCAACAACGAGAGGGTAAGCTAACGCTTAGTGAATGATAATATACTACATACATATATATGTATAAAATGGACACGCCACACAAATATCAAATACCGCATACCGAGGCATCCATATAAGGCACTACACTAAGCATACCGTACGATCTCTAAGCAACGAGCTAAAGATACAACAACAATATAAGTTCACCAACGACGATGTGAACAACGCCAAATAGCTACGCCCAGAGGGTTAGCTACAACACAACAATACATTAATATATAACAATATAAACGAACAAGGTTAACACCTTAACCCAATACCGAGAACCAAATATCACAATGAAGATTGGCCGAACTACACGAGCCTTAGTAATCCGAAACCACACGAGATTACTATCTTCACAACATCGAGGTTGGCCGAACTACACGAGCCTTAGTAATCCGAAACCACACGAGATTACTACCTCAATAAGATGACCGAACTACACGAGTCACCATGAATCCGAACTACACGAGATTCATTTTTGATAAGATGACCGAACTACACGCGTCATCGTGAATCCGAACTACACGCGATTCACTTCTCCAACTCAAAACCCTTCGCCATTGGGGTTATATCATCCACATCACAACCACGTGTGATAGTGTACACACAAAACGTGTACCTCGCCAAAGGTGGTCAACCAAAACGCACAATCGTGCCAATTGGATCTAAACGCAAGTCTATCAAATCCACCTATATGTGAAGTGAGCTCTATAACCGAGAACCACTTCACCCGACCCGCACCCATCCTACACATACATATGCACATAGGATATTAACACTCACCTTGAAGTCTTGAAGAATGCTTCCAAGTAATCTGCAACTCGTCAATGGAAAGTACCTATTCCATTATCACAAATTCAACAACACACTTAGATTGGATTTACAAACCAACCCAATTCGACACTTAGTGCAAATTTGACCCAAATGCACTACCAAGTACAAACCGCGCCCAAACTAACCGATAATCACTCACACAAGTGAGAATGGTCCTAATATGCCAAATAAACCCGAACTCAAGTGTTAAACACGTGTCATACCCATTTTGACACTTAAACCCTAATTTTGACCCATAAGGTCAAAATCTCACCATTTACAAGTTTTGACACCAAAACACATTTAACTTGGTTTTATACTTCAACTTAATCCATTTCAAGTTTATAAACCTCATTAAATCGCCAAATGGGTCATAATCACCACCAAACCCTAATTTGACCCAAAGTCACAATTAGTCAACTAAATAACCTTAAATGGGTTTCAATACTTCCATAATCACTAACTTAAGTGATTAAACTCAATTTCAAGTCCTAAACATGGCCAATTAGTTCACCAACCCAAAATCCACCAACAATTAACAATAAACCCAATTACTAGCATCACTAAACCCATTTCATCATCTAAAAGGGTTTTTCATCAAACTAACTCAAACCCTAACTTGAATATCAAATCAAATAGATGAAATTCGGAGTTTGAGCTTACCAATACTATCACCGCGTAGCCAAGAACGAGAGGAACAACTTTAGAACCCGAGCTTTTGATCCAAACGGCCTCCTTCTTCTCCAAAACCCCAAATCTCTCTCTAGAATATCTCTCTCTCTCTAGATAGTTGGGAGTGATGGATGGATGTGAAAATGATCCAAAACTGATCCAAACCAGCTAATATGGCTCACAAATCCGGCCCCAAGTGAAATTACCCAAATACCCTTCATTAAAACCAATTAAAACAAAGGATTCTGTCAGCGCCAAATGGCGCGGCGCGCCCCAAACCCGCGCGGCGCGCGATCCTACTGGAACAGTTTCTTTTGCATTTTAATTTATATACAATAAAACCCACACCCTTGAACACCATAATACACAAGTATACAAGATAAATATTCGGGTCTTACATCAGACCCGAAAAACAGTAGGTTTAGTATTCCGGTGGGTTCTTGGTGCTCGATGCTCATCACGGTTCTCATCCTTGATGCATATAGCTTCAAGTGTACAACTCGTTGATGTGTTTGCATCATCTTTACTAAGTTTTGACCATCATAACATAAGTGTAAGTCTAAGATAAGTAGCACAACTCAATTAAGTGTTGCAAGTAGTTTGATGAACCAAAGTTACATCAAGATCTTAGATCCGACACATACATGAACTCTAAAAGTAATATTAAGCTACAAACTTGAAAGTAAACTAAATAATCAAGATTTTAAGTTGTAGAACATAGTTCTTAGTTAGATCTTGAAGATCCAAGACCCAAAAGTCTAGATCTAAAGTTACTAAGTTAAATCCTAAGTCATAACACTTGAATCTTTACTTTAATGAAACCATAAGTTATGAAACTTAGATTCTCATCTTGTAAAGTGTATGTAAGCTTACAAGCTCTTGTTTACAACAAAATAAGAAGTCCATAAGCTATAAAAACTTAGATCTATCAAAAGTATATGAAGTTGTAACTAGAAAGTTAAACTTCCATGTTCTTGAACTTACAAAGTTAACTTTGGTTCAAGAAAAATGAGATCAAGATTAACTAGTAATACTTGACCATGCTTACAACAATCACAACTTTAAAGCATGAACAAAAGGAAAAAATAAACTAATCTACAAGTTACAAGTCCATGGTTGTTCATACTTTAAAGATTCAAGCCAAGGCTTTGATCTTTAAGAAAGTAAACCTTAAGTTTACAACATGAACACAAGTATGGTTTTACAACTCATGAACTTTAAATCTTTAAAACATTAAGTGTAGAATCATAAACTAGAAAGTTTAGATTCTTTGTTCTTGGTTCTTTACAACAAAAGATGAAAGTAACCAAGATTAGATGAAGATACAAGTTATAGAACTTGATCTTTAACAAAGATAAACAACAAGTAAGTAATCAGCAACAAAGAACAAGTAGTCAAAACAAGCAAATGATGATGATGTATATGTATATATTTCGGTTTTGGTGGAGAAAAAAAGAAAGAAACAAAGTCTTGTTACTTACAATATTGAGAGAAAATGGAGAGAAAAAGAATGCAAGTAAGTTTGTGTGTGTAAAAGTGAGGAAGTATGAGTGAATGCAAGTAATTAAGTAATACAAAAAAAAAAGTTTTGAACTCCCCTTGTGACCATGGATGCCGTCGGTTTTCAAGGGAGCTAAGGGAGGGAAAAGTCTACTAGTTACTTGCATGTATTTACCTCAAAATGGTATAAAGTTAAGTTGTTATGGGAAAGTGTTGTAATGATACTTGTAACTAGTCTTTCACTCACTAATTAATCTAGTTCAAGTCTAAATGAAATACTTGCATAAAAGATGGGCTAACTTAGTCCATTAAGTGTGTAGAGTGTGCTTCTAAGTCCATGTACATTTATAAAGCCCAAGTATGTAAGTAAGTAACAATTAAATAAACAAAGCCCAAGTAATTAACTAGTAACCTTAGTTAATTAAAAATGATTAATAAAAATTAATCATGAATGTAAATAATATTCGAAATATTATTCGTGAAAAGTTCATGTGTCACAAAGACGAGTCGGGCATGTAAAGTCAAGCACGGTAGTAAGTAAATGTATAAAAATACATTCATTAAACACAAGCATTAATAATAAATATTATTAATTAAACGTTGAAAAATCCAGGGTCGTTACACTAGTACTCCGAATGTACACTCAATATCTTTCCTTGCACTTTCATGGAATCGTTTAAATTTTATATGTGGTTCGTTAGTTGGAGTATGAGGAGCTCTGACCAACATAGCCCAATTTAGGTATATACCGTCACCTATGTAATACTCTCTCTCTCTCTCTCTCTCTCTCTCTCTCGTAGTGACGTCTGTTTACATCAAATGGTGAAGGAGGAGTAGTGTCATCTTTTATAGTGTTGAACAACGATGAATAATTTATAACATTAATGTTGTTGTTTGCAGTTCTCAAACCAAAAAATGCATGCCATATCCACAAATCTTGAGAGACGACTTCTTCAAACATAAATGATAAGACTTTTTTTTATCACCCATAGTATATTGTCCTTGCCACGCAACAGGACAATTCTTGCATTCCCAATGCATACAGTCAATACTACAAAGCATACCCGGTAAACCATATTTTTGTGCATAAAAATTATAAACCCGAGAAATATCTTCGACAGTTGGTTTTCGCAAATACTCTCTAGAAAATAAATGAAATACGCATTTGCAAAAATTATCTTGATAGTCAGCGGACGTGTTCTCACCAATTTGTGTGTATCCATCAAACAAATTGAGTTCCATACGCCATTTGATGTATGGCGGATGAGCAATTTTGTAGTATTGTCAAACATTGACGACGGGACGTGCTTTTTTAATACAAAAGATATTGGGAATTGAACTACAGTTAAAGATGGATATACTGTAACATCCCGTTTTCCCGTACGTATCGAAAGGTACTTACTTAATCATTTGTACGTCTATAACTCGTTAGCTTATGCGTAAATGTATGAATATATGTGTGTGTGTGTGTATATATATATATATATATATATATATATATATATATATATATGCATATACTTGATAATGTGTGCATATATATAAGTTTAAACATGGGTTTTCTTAGCATTAAGTCATGTGAGACTATTGTGGAAGGCTAGGTGAATATAGGAAGCGGGTTTGGATTGTACAAATTAAATAACATCGAAAATTACTTAGAATGGTCGAGCTGTCCAGATGCAGCTTTAAGCCGCGCCGCGACAAATGGGTCCGCGCCGCGGCATAACAAGCAAACCTGGATCAGAAAGGGTGTTAAGAAAGGTCGATTTTTCCGTTGTACGTCGCGCCGCGACTAATTAAGCCGCGCCGCGGCAATACTGCTGGACAGACTCCGATTTTAGCTCAAATCAAATAAATTTAAGGGACAAATTGGTAATTTAACGTGTAGATCTGATGGGAGCATTAAATCTCCACCACTTGTTCATTTAATTCATTTCTTTTTCTCTTTTCTTTCCATTTTCTCTCCCAAAACACAAAACCCATTTAGATTAAATTTAAGATTTGGAGTTGGAGAATTGTGAATCAAACCTTGGAGCAAGATTTAAAGTTGTTCCTTGTGTCACTAGCTACGCGTTGATAGTCTCGGTAAGTTCTAACTCTAAGTTTGGAGTTTTAATTGGTTAATGGCTAGGGTTTTGGTTACTAGAGACTTGTATGACCCTTTTGGGGGTAAAATGGGTGAATTTGGGTTATGTAGTGGTAATGAAACCCTAATAGCCATAAACTAGGGTTTTGGTCTTATGATTTGAGGTTGTAAGTGTTAAATGGTGTTGTTAGTCACTAATACACTTTTAAATTAATGAAAGGATTATTAATGGGTAAGTTTGACTCGATTGTGAGTCTAAGTATTTAAAATGGGTCAAGTGAGGACTAGTTGACCTAATTAGGTAAAATGGACATGAATTACCCTAAGTTGTGCTAGTTGAAGTTTGTAGACTTCAATTCACTAGTTTTAGTGATTAAAGATGAGACATTGCCATTTATGGGCGGTTTGGATGTAGTTGAGTCATTTAATTCAACTTGGGTCATTAAATGCTCAAGTGTATGTAATGTGGCTAATTCCACTAGTTTGTGTAATTGAATGTGTACTTAATGAATTAGGTACATTGCTTTGAAGTTCGGAAATAATCATCATCCTTGTGTCAAGGTGAGTGGAATAAGTATACTTGTACGTATATGATGTGCTTATTTGTGCGTAAGGATATGTGTTGTCCTAGTTAGTGATATATGTGTTGTACACTAACGATTTATGAACGGATATGTGTTGTCTAATTTTAGCAATATATGTGTTGTACGCTAACGGTTTATTAAATGGATATGTGTTGTCCAAGTTGGTGATATATGTGTTGTACACTAACGATCTTATGAACGGATATGTGTTGTCCAAGGGTTGGTGATATATGTGTTGTGCACTAACGGTTGTTATAAACACCGATGGGAAATTTGAGTACCATTCCTTTTTGCTATTGGTTAACCATGGTTGTGTGAAATTGGTATTAGCATATCTAATATTGAACTATATGCTATTGGTATTGCTAGCTTCTTATAAATTGTGGATAGTAGTTTATGCAAGAGGTTTGCATGGTTGTCGTATTGCTAGCTTGTATGCGGTGTTGTGTAAGTGTTTGCAAATGAATAGGTTATATATGAACATGTATAATTATTACACTCACTAAGCATTAGCTTACCCCTCTCGTTGTTTATCTTTTTAGTTGCAGGTGCGGATAAGGGCAAAGGGGTTATCAGACATTAGGTGGCCTTTGATGATGTTTGTTGAAGTTTGAAAGTTGGCCTAACGTTTTGGATAGTTTAGTCCCAAACCATGCTCAAAGTGCCGTTTGGATTATAAACTATCGTTGTAGTGGGTCAAACTTGTATTGAACTTAATTAATGGCCTTCGTGCCTTTTGTAAACATTTAAATTGTTGTACGTTTAAATGGAACTTGTGGAATGGTTTACATATTTAATTGGCGCGTAAATGTGTATTATATAAAAAAAAATTATCGTATGGAATACGGGTTGGGTTGTTTCATATACCTTCGATATTTCAGAGAATAATTGACGACTCGTTCGATAACGTCGTTAAAATTGTTTAAGTGGATACTTTGGTGTTTTCCAAAAAAAAAAAAAAAATCCTTGTATAACTTTTCTGCCGCTTCTTCACGATCCCTTAAAATATCAAGACGGGTTCGAGGGATTCGTGAACTACTAGCCTCTCTAGCTGCTTCTTCTTTGTTAAATTATTAACAAACTGAATAATTTTTTCTTCATCGAAATCGGACTAAAGAAGGAACTCGGATATTTTGTATGTTTTATCCATTGTGAAAATTAAATATGTATGTAATTTTAGAGGATATGAAGATAATGAATTGTCTGTATAAAAATTAGTGAATATATTAAGGTATATATAGGAGAAATAATATTAGATTAATTTTTATTTATTTATTTATTTTTTAAATAAATGGCAACGACTAGAAAGTACCCCAACCAATTAAAAATGTTCAGTTAAAACTCACATACGTTACTTCTACCGTTGGAAATTAGCTGACGCCGGCCCAAAGTAGAAATCCAATGCTGTGTTGGGGACTGTGTTAGCAGCGTTGCAAACGGTCTAATACAGTAATAGTAATACATGTATTTCAGAATAGTGGTATAAGCTAACTCATTAATCAGCTGGCTGTGAGTTCTGTCATTTGAAATACTGTTTATGTCTATCGTAGTTGTATATACTATGAGTGTGTTTGGATGAAACTAGCTGGAGCTGGAGCTGGAGCTTATGGGCTAGAGCTGGAGCTTATTTTTAAAGCTGGTAGCTGGAGCTTATTATTTTTTATAACTGTTTGGTAAACTAGCTGGAGCTTATTTTTCAGTTCATAAGCTCTACTTTTTTTCATAAGCTACTACAAGTAGCTTATTTTTCCAGAGCTTATTATTTTCATAAGCTCTACTTTTTATGTCTACCAAACAAAGCTTATGACATGAAGCTTATTAAAATAATAAGCTCAAGCTCCAATAAGCTCTCATAAGTTCCAAGAAGCTTGTATGTCAAACACACTCTATGTGAGTTAGGTCGTAGATTTGTTCTTTTAATAAGAGTGCTCCCAACAAAGACATAACTTCCTCCAGGACTAACCAATAATTCAGCGTCACATCATCACCTCCTTCTCACCTCCTTTTTCAGGACTAAACCTGGACTAACCACTGCCAACCATGACACTCATCCTTCCATTTTTTTATTATTATTTTTTTATTTTTTATATTATCAAATAATTATTACTACTAATATTTATAAAATACATTTTAAATAATAAACATAAAACTACCATTTCATTAAAAAAAAAATTACAATAATTAAAAATTAAACATTACGACAATTAAAAACAAAAAACAAAAAATTACAATCCTTAAATTAATAATTTAAAAAATTACAATAATTAAAAAACTACTTGTGCAGTTGGTTTTCTCAAATATTCGGGCCCGAACAAGTGGTAAACACATTTGCAAAAATTGTTTAAACAATCATATGAAGTTTGCTCACCCATATGCAAATACTCATCAAAAACATCGGCCGAAGCGGCATAAGCTAGTTGGCGTATGGCGGATGTTACTTTTTGAACAATATTAAAACTAAGTAATCCCGTAGCATCACGTCTTTGAGTAAAATAAGTAAAATATGGTGGAACTGGAGTCTGAGAAAAGTTTAATATACCTTGACTTATACGAAGAAATAGAGGTTTGCTCATTCGATAATGATTACGGAAATAATCGTCCGGATATGTGGGATTGTCGGAAAAATAATCATTTCATAGTAACTGTGCACGCCCCTGACGATCTCTATGTAAATATCTTCTAGGTGCCCGTGGTATTGGTTCTACTTCTTCGTTATCACTCAATTCATCTAATAAATCAATTAGTTCGAGTGCTCGATTCGTAGTGGTCTTCGTGATCGATAATATCATATTTACCTCTTTTTGATCGGGATTTTCGTTATTGGAACTCATTTTGTTATTTGGGTGAACAAAATGATGAAAAAAGGTAGAATATATAAATTGAGAGTGGTGAAAATATAAAAGAAATATATATTTGAGTGTGTAAAATGAAGTAAATGGTTGGTGTTTATATAGTGTAAAATTGATTAAATAAAAAAAATATATATATACAACTAGCCGTTGCTAGCCGTTGTATAATTTTTATTAATTTTTTTTTCCTAACGGCTAAATGTCCCAAAAATCCGTCCACATATATGTTGTAAAAGAACGAGATCGTGGGCGACGGGCTGAGCGACCCCCTGGGCGCCGACCTGGGCGCGGTCCTGCCATCAAGGCCCTCGTGGGCGAGTTTTTGGGCGGAGGTGAGCGATGCCGGTTGGGACCGCTCTAAAAAGAGTAGTAGAAAACATAATGGACTTATTTATTTATTTATTTATTTTGTACTTGGTCCGATTTTAAGGAATCATATATGAAAATCCTCTATGGGCCATTTTACAATCTCAATTTGTGGGTCCAAAAACAGTCCAATATGTAAAGTACACCCAACTGTATAAAGGTTGTCTCAACTTCCAAGTTTCAACAAAACAATATTGTTGATACTTGACTGTATAAAGGTTGTCTCAACTTCCAAGTTTCAACAAAACAATATTGTTGATACTTGATATATATATATATATATATATATATATATATATATATATATATATATATATATATATATATATATATATATATATATATATATATATATTTTTTTTGATAATCTAAAATAAGTATTAAATCTAGAAATAATAATAGAGCATAATAAACGTATTTGACTTATAATTTCGGCTAAAACGAAGAAAAGTTTCATAACATTGATTTGTAGGAACCAGGTGGGAGTCGACACTTTGACAAAGGGTAGCATATATAGTAGCGTCCCTCCTATTGGTTCAAAGTTCGAACAATTCACATGTGTAAAGTTGTAGATCGGCAGGGGTTCTCCAATTACGTGTTTTTTTATGGTAACGCATTAAACTCACTTCGTAAAAATCGAATTTTTCTGCATTATATACACCGAATAAACTATATGAAACGAGAACGAGACATATTTCATTGTAGCAACATGTGCCAATATTATATATCATGAGACAAAATAAATGTATGCAGTTTAAGAAGAATTCCTCCGACTACTATTTTGTTTTAGAAGAGAAGAGTCTATCGGCTTATACAATCACAAATATTTGACAAGATTCTAGCTTGAATCCACAACCACATTTGCAAAAGAGTTGGCGGGTCCCAACTTCCAAAGTACAGAGTAATGAATACCATTCGTGCCAAAACGCGTTCGGTTTTAAGATTTGATATTGTCAACTATGTAAATGTCAAATGTAATCCCTTTTCTTTGTCATCAATTCAATACAATACTTTTTTTCTACAAATAATCAATTTATATTTTGTTTGTCGGTTTATTTTCTATAGGATGTTTATCTTAATTTTTTTGTTTGTAGGTTGATTATAGGTGTACGTTTGAAATATATTAAATCAGTAGTATTTACATTATTTCAAAATAGATAAATAAATATCTACTATCCTGTATAAAATAGCTTCATGGTAGGAATTTGAGTAAAATACAAAGATAAATAACTTGTGCTTCGTTGCGGGGTGGTTTAAGTCGATTAACGTTTGGTCAATTGAACGTTTAAAAAATAAAGAACTGAAAAAGGAAGGCGAAAAAAGGAAATGAAAAAAGTTTGATCGGTTAACGGTTGATTAGTTGAATAATTTAACGACTGGCGGTTAATTAATTGAACGTTTAAAAAACACTTAGTTAAAAAGAGGGTAACTGTTAATTAGTTTAACTTTTAAAAAATAAGGAAATGTGAAAAAAATGAAGTAAAAAAAATAATTGTAATTTTTTTTTTAAATACTAATTAATTACCCCAGGAGTTAGTAGCCTTGTCTATCGATGATCTACTTCTAGAAGGTAATTCTTCCGAGCCCGAAACGTTACGAAATAACCTAATACCTCAAAAATTAGGGATATTTGTGTGGAGGGCTTTAAAAAATAGACTACCGACTAGAGTAGAGCTAGAGAAACGAGGCATCTACCTTGAATCTTTACTTTGTCCATTATGTAACAAGGAGAACGAGACCGTGGAGCATGCATTATTTGCATGTGATCAAGCAAAACTGGTTTAGGAAGGTGTACTTAAATGGTGGGAAGTGAGTTCGGGTATGAATGTGGGGATAGAGAACCCGTTTCGTGGTACAAATATTGGTGGGAGGTCAACGATTGAAAAACGGATATGGCAAGCAATTGAATGGGTGAAGGGATATAGCATTTGGAAAAATAGAAATTTAAAAGTATTCTTTTTTTTTTTTTTTTTTTTTTTTTGAAAAGCAAGTAGGAATTATATTAATCAACGATATAAGTACAAAGGTGTCATTATGGCCACTTAAAAAACAACAAGAAAATACAGAAAACTACACACGAATTAGGTTGCAAAGATTGCAACTAGCACGATATGGGGTTAGAAAACCAATTATGCCACTCGAGCTTATGTCGATTTTGTCTCCTCGAAAGCCAGTCGAAAGATAGGGTTTGAATCTCCAAGATTAGTGAAGGGACCGCCCCAATTTTGTTCTTGAAAACCTTTTCATTACGATTCTTCCAAAGCAAATAACAAACAATCCAACAAACCGCTTGCCAAAAAAAAAATTGTTGTCTGTAGCTAGCGAACCAAAAGTCCCATTAAAGATATCGTCTGTAACAGCCCGAGTACAACCCGTAGTGGATATTGTCCGCTTTGCCCCGACACACGGTGGCTCACGGTTTTGTTTCTCGGGACTCACCCTCAAAACGCGTCCACTAGAGGAGGTATCCACACCCTTTATAAGGGGTGTTTCGTTCTCCTCCCCCACCGATGTGGGATGAGTTCTCACACTCTCCCCCACTCAGGACACTACGTCCCCGCAGTGCACATCGATGCGGGCCCCAGCTCTGATACCATCTTGTAACAGCCCGAGTACAACCCGTAGTGGATATTGTCCGCTTTGCCCCGACACACGGTGGCTCACGGTTTTGTTTCTCGGGACTCACCCTCAAAACGCGTCCACTAGAGGAGGTATCCACACCCTTTATAAGGGGTGTTTCGTTCTCATCCCAGTGTGAGAACTCATCCCACATCGGTAGGGGAGGAGAACGAAACACCCCTTATAAAGGGTGTGGATACCTCCTCTAGTGGACGCGTTTTGAGGGTGAGTCCCGAGAAACAAAACCGTGAGCCACCGTGTGTCGGGGCAAAGCGGACAATATCCACTACGGGTTGTACTCGGGCTGTTACAAGATGGTATCAGAGCTGGGGCCCGTATCGATGTGCACTGCGGGGACGCAGTGTCCTAAGTGGGGGAGAGTGTGAGAACTCATCCCACATCGGTGGGGGAGAAGAACGAAACACCCCTTATAAAGGGTGTGGATACCTCCTCTAGTGGACGCGTTTTGAGGGTGAGTCCCGAGAAACAAAACCGTGAGCCACCGTGTGTCGGGGCAAAGCGGACAATATCCACTACGGGTTGTACTCGGGCTGTTTTTTATGGTCAAGAAACAAGTCCACGATCATACACACATATATATACAAGAATATATATACACACACACTTATATATGCACTTATATATACATATATATACACACTTATATATATACATATATAATACATACACTAAACATGTCCAAAAAAATGGGTATTTGTTGGTTTTGATACGTCCACGATGTCGATTTAAGTGTATATGCATGTATATATGTAGAAAAGTGAATGTTGGGTCGGTTTAGGTTAATTGGTGATTAATTTGACCTAATTGGACCTAGTATGACTTAATTGGTCATAATTGACCTAGTTTGACTCAATTAGGTTAGTTTGACCTAATGTGACTTATTTTGGTCATAATTGACCTAGTTTGACTCAAATGGGTTAGATTGACCCGTTTTGACCTAGTTTGACCTAATTGGTGTTAATTTGACCCAATTGGACTTGGTTTGACTTATGTGGACTTAGTCGACCTAAGTGGACTTAATTTGGGTGTAGTATGACTCGGTTGACTAGATTGGTTTTAGTTTGACTTGTTATGACTTCCACTTAGTTAGATTGCATGAAAGTGGGCGTTAACTGAGAACATCGGACTGACCGTTAGAGTAACTGTCCGTTAACATGGTTGATGTATGGTGTTTATCTTATATATGATTTATATATACGTATAGTATAGTTAGTATTGTGGTATAGATTACTAACTTGTTCAGTGTTATCCTCAGGTGATACGGACGAGGAGAAGACTCGGTGATATTAGACTACCGAGTTCAGCTGGCTATCGGTGAGTGGGTCTATCAAAGGATAGAGTTTGAGTAGCAAGCCGCGCTACTGTCGTTTACTCTATTTTATTAGACTGTGGTTATATCCGATTGCCATGATTAGATATTTGATTGCCATGTTTAGATAATGGTTAACATGTTAGTGAATTATTACATGTTGATGATATTGTGTGATATTATGTGCACCGTGTTTGACGCCAGCCGGGCCTGGGGAGGCTGGGGACTCACAACCGAGCCTAGGGAGGTTAGAGTCCGTATGAGGTCAACCGTGCCTGGGGAGGTTGGGTCCAAAGGCTACTGATTGTGGAGTATAGTTTGAATGACGCATCTCCTGCGTCCGAATGACTATACTGTGAATCGAGTAGCGAGGACTATCGGTAGACTCTAGCCCGATCAACTAGGAGTCGTGTGCTCGTACAAGCCGCCGATCCTCATATTGTCATTGTCTTTGTTTGTATGCTGTTAGGACGTTAGCATACTTTTATGTGGTTGCTGGATTGATGCTTATACTTGATCCGTTAGATAGATTCCATTCACTTAGCAGTTATGCTAATTCCCCCTCATTTCCACCCTTGCAGGTTCAGTATGATTGCATGTTAGATACCAGGGTGAAGATGGGATGTCGGAAGATATGTTTGACGAGTCGGGCCTCTGATGTCGTGTCTTTTTATTACATCAGTCGAGTCGGGTTAAAAACCTGTTTTGTATATATATGGAATATTTATATTTAATAAGCTGTAATTGTAATATTAAACAGGTAATGTGTTTATCCGGTTGTCCGACTTACGAACGGGTCATGCCCGATTTTCTAAAAAAAAACGTCTTGTCCGCTGTGTTTTAAAAAAAAAAAAAAAAAATCAGGGTGTTACAACTTGGACTCTCCCACATCGGTGGGGGAGGAGAACGAAACACCCCTTATAAAGGGTGTGGATACCTCCTCTAGTGGACGCGTTTTGAGGGTGAGTCCCGAGAAACAAAACCGTGAGCCACCGTGTGTCGGGGCAAAGCGGACAATATCCACTACGGGTTGTACTCGGGCTGTTACAAGATGGTATCAGAGCTGGGGCCCGCATCGATGTGCACTGCGGGGACGCAGTGTCCTGAGTGGGGGAGAGTGTGAGAACTCATCCCACATCGGTGGGGGAGGAGAACGAAACACCCCTTATAAAGGGTGTGGATACCTCCTCTAGTGGACGCGTTTTGAGGGTGAGTCCCGAGAAACAAAACCGTGAGCCACCGTGTGTCGGGGCAAAGCGGACAATATCCACTACGGGTTGTACTCGGGCTGTTACATCGTCGAAGCCGAAAATTGACGTATTGTATCCCCACCAATTTAGAACTTTTAACCACATCTCTTGAGCGAATTGGCAAGAAAAAAGAATGTGTTCAACCGACTCTATACCCTCATCACAAACCGGACATCTCACGCTATGTAAGTCAATACCCCTTTTGTCTAGTTCAAGTCTAACCTTTTGTCTCGCTCGCCAAATCAAGTCTAACCGGAATACTCTATACCCCCACCAATTTAAAAGTATTCTCAAACGACAATTGGGCGACACCGAAGATAATCAATGAGATTCAAACTCAATCGTTCGAGTGGATTAAAAACCGTTCAAACTTGTTATACATTGGATGACAACAATGGTTACTTCATCCGAGTAGTCTAAGCTTTCCTCAAGTTCACAATCTTGATCCGGGTTAAAAAAAAGTCCTTTGTGTATTAGTACCGAAATCAATGCAAATGTATATGTATATAGTATGTGTATAGTGTGTGCTGTATGTGAAGCTATATGCTTCAAGAGGTAAATTGTTGCGAGTATTCTAATACAAAATTTGGCTTTCAAAAAAAAAAAAAAAAAAAAAAAAAAATTGTACTGGAAACTCACCCATTAGTGTGCATAGTTATGATATATACTCGGTAACTAGAATTAGTACAGCCCGCTTTGCCTAGCCTAATTTTTTCCACTGTTCCACCTCTTTTGACCAAAAAGGGATCGTTCATTAAATAAGAGATATTTGGAGATATTTGGTGAGATTATATTAAAAAACGAAAAAATGACAATACGACCTTCCGCTGTTAAATATACTATAAATATAAATATAAATGTTGCATGGTACGATATAATAATAATAATAAATAATGGTAAGAAAAAATAATAATACGTCGTTATTTGAATGTTAAAAAATATTATCTATGAATCTATGATGATGATTATTATAATTAACAAGTTCTTGTCCAACTAATATAGTGACAAAAATCAAAAATCAATTTATATTATATTATTATTATTATTATTATCTTATTAACGGTGGCAAAAGGAAAGCCGCAATTGAGATAAGTTGGTACCTGTTTTTCTACCTTTGACCAAAAATATATTTCATGGATTTGTTTATCAAAATAAAATTGTAAATTACACGTTTAGGAATATGAAATATTTTATTTTAAAAATAATCTATATACTCTATTTATGCTATTTTTTTTTTTTTAAAGGCAAGGTTTGTTGTTAGTTGTTAGACTCGAACTTGGGTCACTCTCGAATCCATGAAACATGGATACCAATGAAGCAAGGCCTCATTGGCTCTATTTATGCTATATACTCCATCCATCTGTCACATTCCAATAGTCCACTTATATTTTTCAAATTCTTTTGTATCAGAATATTTTTGTTTATGTTATATATTATTCGATGAAATTTATATGAATGAATTAATGTTTAAATATGTTTTCATTAGTATAATTTTCATCAAATAATAGATTAACACAAATAAAGTTATTTTAGGTCAAAGTTGAGTAAAAAAAGATCACAGAAGTCAAAACTGAACTATTGAAATAAGACGGAGGGAGTATTTAATTTAATTTAATTTGTATTTAAACAAATAAGCAAAAAATGTGAACGGGTATGTTAAACTTTTAAATTAACAGGAAGTTATTACCTTACATGTGCGCAATAAAATAAAGACTAAGATTATGTTTGATTTACTAGTAATTGATTTCATATAATTACTAGTAAAATGATCCGTGAAATCACGAGTTTGTTTAAGCGAAACAATTTGATAACATGTTTTAGGTAATAAGTGAATGTAAATGCTAAAGTCATTTATTTTAATGACCCCTACTTGTCGTTGTTCTTTTACAAATATATAGAGACATGTATTTTCGCATACATATGTAATGTAATTAATTTCGTAAAAAGAATCCATATTTGAATATTAATAATATAATAATTATAATAATTATTATTATATTAAAAGTAAATAATAATAATAAAGTTCGTTCAAAGTTGGGTATTTATATTTATATTTTTAATTATAATAATTATTATTATTATTATTAATAAATGTCTTTTAAATTGTTTAGAAAATTAAAATTACAATTTATGAGAGATTTGTATTTCCTTTTATAAAAGATTTCGTATTATTTTTTTAATTAAATTAATATATAATTATGACATCATCATTATGAAAATTAAAGAGTAATTAGCTTAATTATAACATCACCATTTTAGAGCTTTATATGATTATATAGATAGATAATGAAACTTAATATGAAAAATTATTAACCGGTATTTATTTTTGACTTTATCAATTAAGAGACATCAAAATTAAAAAAATATCAAAAGAAATGTGAATTTTCATTGAAGACCACAAATTTTATAACTGCTATTTTAACTACCAATATATAAAGTTAATTTAGTAAATTTATTTATTCAAACGGTTGTTCAGCCTAAAACGTCACTTACTTTTTTTCATACATCATATATTTATTCAGACAAAAAAAGCTTAATAAAATAATACTTATTATTTGAAAGAACAAAGATGACAATCGAAGTTAATAAGAACACTTGAACACACACATACACACACACACTCTCATATATATATATATATATATATATATATATATATATATATATATATATATATATATATATATATATATATATATATATATATATATATATATATATATATATATATATATATATATATATATATATATATATATATACGATTTAATGGCTTTAGGCCGAAGAGAATCACTTTTCAGGAAGAACAAAGATGACAGTCGAAGTTATTATTTTGACTACTCTTTGGATCATATGAAGGTATCGCAACTATGGATGATAATGGATCAATATGGATTAAGAGAGCCTATATCCATATTCATATCTATTTATTTTTTTAAATTCATATTCGTATCTATATCTATTTAAATATAATTCATCCATCCATATACATATCCATAGGATTATGCGTGTTAATGTATTTCCGTTGAATGTTGTAGTTTTTTTTTTAAATATTTCTATTATCAAATGAACTAATAAAAGTATTTTTAACAAGTATAAATATAACGTATTATTATAAAAGTTTATACATAAAAGCATGTAATCGATGTCATAAATTGAGCAAAGTATATATGTTTTAACTATACGTTACGTGTAATAGTCTAGTCCTTTATACTGTAATATATAAGGATATGTATATTTTGGTTTATTATTGACATTTTTACATTCCTCGTCCCTGTGGTTTGACACAAATAACACTCCTCGTCCTTATACTTTTTTTTTTTTTGCTTTCCTCGTCCCTAATGTATTTACTTTATACATTCCTCGTCCTTCCGTCCATTTGCTGTTAGTTTCTGCGGTTAAATCATGTCATGTGCCAGACATGTGAGGGTACTTTCGTCTTTTTCATATTTCTTCTCCATTTTCATTCTCTTTCATCTTCTTTCTCAAAGTATGAACCCTAAAAAATCAAATCCAAATCAAAATCCAAATCAAGATTCCTAACTAAATTAAAATCCAAATCAATAAAACCATAAAATCTCATATGATTTTCAAAAGTATCCCCATGCCAGATTTTGACTACTGATCCATTTTCTTCAACCATCATTAACATCGAACACAAACTTTGTAACTTTGTAATCAAACAGAAACTTTGTAAACTAAGCAAAATAAGCAATTAAAATTAACTTTTGAATGTAAAATAAGTTATCATTCAAGACTAATATTTATCATCTTTTTTAATTGATTTTTGCAAAAATAATCATATCAACCCTTTAAAACAAATAGACAAATTAAATCGATGGTTATTGTAAAAGTTCTGAAACGAATCAATTTGGAAACTGAAATAATTCAGTTTGACGATAAACGTAAAAACTAAAATAATACCCAATATTCAGGTGGCTGCATCTTAAGGTTGTAATCAAATTATATTCTTCAAAATCAAAATTAGTAAGACGGTGACTGACTCAAAATCGATCTCCATCAAATGCAAGATCCGCCGTGAACCACCAAACTTTGCAACCTGACAACCTTTGTCATTTCCGGCATTATATCAACAAACCTCCGCCGTCTTCACCTATATCCGCCACTTATGGCGGAGAACAACCTCCCTCAGACGCCACTGTAAACGAGGTCGGTACTTGGATCTTCCGGTGACTCGCTGTAAAATGAAGGTGGGTACTTGGATCTGTGATGATGATGATGTTGTTTTAATGATCAGTGATGTGCAAGAACTAGAATATCAAGTTAAGTTGTAAAATTGAGCTTCAAACTTGAGGTTTGAATTGATTCAGATGAATGCCGAGCAGATGATGAGATTGAAGATGAATTATTTTTGAATCTGTTGTATGATGACGATGTGCACATGATTGTTGATATTTGTTATAATCTGGTGAGACGTTGATGAAGTATTAAATCTCAGAAAATGATATTGAGAGAGAAGGATGAAGATATGATTTTGGGGAAGTTGGTTGGTTAGGTAAGAGAGAATTGACACAACAAAGACTAAAATACCCTCGCGTGCCTTGCACATGACTTAACTTAACGGTAAAAACTAACAATAATTGGACGGAAGGATGAGGAATGTATAAAGTAAATACATTAGGGACGAGGAAAGCAAAAAAAAAAAGAATAAGGACGAGGAGTGTTATTTGTATCAAACCACGGGGACGAGGAATGTAAAAATGTCTTTATTATTTTAATAGTTAATAACGTGTAAAGTACGTATGTATGTTTCTATACAATCCATATATTCGATGATATTTTACTAATTCATATTATATATGTACAAGGATATGTATATTGATATATTTTAGTAAATATGTACTATATATTTATATGGTTATATGTATTTAGGGTGGTAAATGAGTATATCCGATCTACTATTTTTTACATCATCCATACATATTGATCCATTTATCATCCATTTATATTATTCATATCCGCTTTAATAGATCGGCTCAGATAATATCAGGTAGATCGAAAATCCATACCATCCCTAATCGCAACTGTGTTTTATTTCATGATATTAAAGCTCAGCAAATGTAATATCTTACCTCTATGTTTGGATTTGTTGTAGCCACTGTTGTAAACGGCGTCCGTTGCATCCGTTTCAACGCCCGTTGTGGCGTTTTGGTGACAAAACCATTTTGACCCCGTCCCGTTTTCTTATAAGTCGGTCAACGGTCAAATGCAGGAAAAATTGGGTCAACGGCGGTCAAAAGTCAGAAATTCTGTTAAAATCGGTCATAAGTCTATTAAAATCGGTCATAAGTCGGTCAAATCAATCAAAATTGACTTGGTTTAGTATTCCATTTTGTATTATATTAACGCTAATATCAATTATAGGTACAAACTTGTCAACGAAGGTTTTTTAGCTCTAAAATATGTGTAAATATATATTTATATATATAAAAGTCAACATTAGTCAACATCCATTTCGACCCCATCTCGGCCCCTTTTTTCGTTGCGACGTTTTGATGTCGCTACCGTTTCGGCCCCGTCTCGCGTTTTTTCAACCTTGGTTGTAGCTACCAAAAAGTCAGATTAGATTGGTGTTTATGAATGCAAAATCTTTTTGAATTTTCTGTAATTTCTTTTAAAAACACCTTGTTAGTTTTATAAATTTTGTTTGTTAAAAAAAATATACTCCGTATTACTTGTGAATAAATATTGATATATTCATTATCTTTTGCGGATTTATATAAATTTACTAAATTTATTTATATACTTCTATATATTACAACACATAATAATAACAGTGGCGAATCTAGGATGAAATTTTATTGAGGTCCTCAAATTCTTTTCCAAAGATAATTATATTTGAAGGGTTTTTTAGTGGTTGTTTACCTCAAAAAAATCATAAAATCTAAAAATAATTGGGACCCTATAGCTAAATTTAATAGTGTCCTATACAATTTGAAGTATACAAGGTAAAAAAAATTGTAAGATAGTGGGGTCATACGACCCCACACCAATGCAAGTAGAGGCGCCATTGAATAACAATATATATAAGAAATAAGAAATATATAACGTGAATATAATGATTGTACATGACGGTTACACACATCATGTGGTGGTTAATTGATTCCACAACAATTTTTTGTACTTTAATGATAACTAGTTGTGGAGCCCTCGCTTCGCGTCGGGGGCTCTGTTTTGAATGCGAGTTAAAAAAAAAGTCTTGACCTATTTTGTAAAAATGAATTTTTTTTGACATCTTTTGATAGCATTGAAGGGTTGTTCTTTTTACGAAAGTTGCTTCTTTTATCGTTGGAGACAAACAAAAATGTTGCACAGTAGTAGCGTGGTGAGTGTTATTATTGAGTATTTTTGGTGGTAGTAATTGGATAAATAATATTTTAGAATATAGGTATAAAGTAAGGGGTTCGATTTGTATTTTAATAGAAGTTAGGGGGTTAGGTGTGTGAAAAATGAAAAATTAAATAGTACTATTTATAACTAATGAAATGTCCCGTTCATATTGATTATAAACGTTCCATATTAATTGATTTCGTCGCGAGGTTTTGACCTCTATATGAGACGTTTTTCAAAGACTGCATTCATTTTTAAAACAAGCATAACCTTTATTTTATCGATAAAGGTTTAAAAAGCATTACGTAGATTATCAAATAATGATAATCTAAAATATACTGTTTACACACGACCATTACATAATGGTTTACAATAAGAATATATTACGTCAAAAATAAGTTTATTGAATGCAGTTTTTACACAATATCATACAAGCATGGACTCCAAATCTTGTCCTTATTTTAGTATGCAACAGCGGAAGCTCTTAATAGTCACCTGAGAAGAAACATGCTTAAAACGTCAACAAAAATGATGGTGAGTTATAGGTCTAACCTATATATTTATCAAATCGTAATAATAGACCACAAGATTTCATATTTCAATATACATCCCATACATAGAGATAAAAATCATTCATATGGTGAACACCTGGTAACCGACATTAACAAGATGCATATAAGAATATCCCCTATCATTCCGGGAAATCCTTCGGACATGATAAAAACGAATTCGAAGTACTAAAGCATCCGGTACTTTGGATGGGGTTCGTTAGGCCCAATAGATCTATCTTTAGGATTCACGTCAATTAGTAGATCGGTTTACTAATTCTTAGGCTACCAAGCAAAAGGGGCATATTCGGCTTCGATCATTCACCCATACAATGTAGTTTCATTTACTTGTGTCTATTTCGTAAAACATTTATAAAACTGCATGTATTCTCATCCCAAAATATAAGATTTTAAAAGTGGGACTATAACTCACTTTCACAGATTTTTACTTCGCCGGGAAGTAAGACTTGGCCACTGGTCGATTCACGAACCTATACAAATATGTACATATATATCAAAGTATGTTCAAAATATATTTACAATATTTTTTTAATACGTTTTAATGTTTTAAGCTTATTAAGTCAGCTGTCCTCGTTAATAACCTACAACTAGTTGTCCATAGTTAGATGTACAGAAATAAATAAATATAAATTATCTTGGATCAATCCATGACCCAGTGTAGACAAGCCTCGGGCTATATCACAACTCAAACTATATATACTATTTTGGAATCAACCTCAACCCTATATAGCTAACTCCAACATTACTGCATATAGAGTGTCTACGGTTGTTCCAAAATATATTATATAGATGGGTCGATATGATATGTCAAAACATTGTATACGTGTCTATGGTATCCCAAGATTACATAATATATATTAGAATATATGAATAATACAATATAAGTTTGTTAAGTTATGATTTGTATAGAATTGTTACAATATTTCCCGTAGCTACAACAATAAAAAAAATATCCAATCTTGTCTTACCCATAACTTCTTCGTTTTAAATCCGTTTTGAGTGAATCAAATTATTATGGTTTAATATTAAACTCTATTTTATGAATCTATACAGAAAAAGTATAGGTTTATAGTCGGAAATATAAGTTACAAGTCGTTTTTGTAAGAGGTAGTCATTTCAGTCGAAAGAACGACGTCTTGATGACCATTTTGAAAAACATACTTCCACTTTGAGTTTAACCATGATTTTTGGATATAGTTTCATGTTTATAAGAAAAATCATTTTTCCAGAAGAACAACTTTTAAATCAAAGTTTATCATAGTTTTTAATTATCAAACCCAAAACAGCCCGCGGTGTTACTACGACGGCGTATGTCCGGTTTTATGTTATTTTTCATGTTTCCAGGTTTTAAATCATTAAGTTAGCATATAATATAGATATAGAACATGTGTTTAGTTAATTTTAAACAAGTTAGAAGGATTAACTTTATTTGTGAACAAGTTTAGAATTAACTAAACTATGTTATAGTGATTACAAGTTTAAATCTTCGAATAAGATAGTTTTATATGTATGAATCGAATGATGTTATGAACATCATTACTACCTTAAGTTTAGTAGGTAAACCTACTGCAAGTGACAAGAAAATGATCTAGCTTCAAAGGATCTTGGATGGCTTGAAAGTTCTTGAAGTAGGATCATGACACAAAAACAAGTTCAAGTAAGATTTTTACTCGAATTAAGATAGTTTATAGTTATAGAAATTGAATCAAAGTTTGAATATGATTATTAACTTGAATAAGAAAGATAACCTACTGTAAATAACAAAGGTTTCTTGATCTTAGATGATTACTTGGAATGGATTAGAAAGCTTGGATGTAAACTAGTAAACTTGAAAGGATTTTCGAAGTGTTCTTCCTAAGATGATTATAGCTTGATTCTTGAAGTAATTTTTGATGAAGATGATGATTAGCTACTGGAAAAATTCGTTCATAAGTGTGTGTGTGTGTGTGTTGAGAGAGAATTAGAAAGAGAATTGGAAGTGAAATGGAGTGAATGATGAGTGGTAAGTGGTGAGTGGGGTTAAAAGGAGTTCTAGTTAGTTGACTAATTCATGGTAGAAGTTAAAATTGATTACATGACATAATCAAGAGTGGAATCCCATGCTAGTTCCTATTAGGATATACCCACATTAAGTACGTCTAGAAGCTGTGTATAATACGGGTATGAATACGACTAGAATTCTTGATGAAAAAAGAATGGGAATGTAATTGTACCCATTTTCTTTAAGTATTAGTGTTTTGATATATGTCTTAAAGTCTTCCAAAAGTATATTAATACATCTAAATACACTACATGTATATATATTTTAACTGAGTCGTTAAGTCATCGTTAGTCGTTACATGTAAGTATTATTTTGAAACCTTTAAGTTAACGATCTTATTTAATGTTGTTAACCCATTGTTTATTATATCTATTGAGATGTTAAATTATTATATTATTATGATATTATGATATATTAATATATCTTAATATGATATATATACATTTAAATGTCGTTACAACGATAATCGTTATATATATGTCTCGTTTCGAAATCCTTAAATTAGTAGTCTTGTTTTTACATATGTAGTTCATTGTTAACATACTTATGGAGATACTTACTTATCATAATCTCATGTTAACTATATGTATATCCATATATATATATATATATATATATATATATATATATATATATATATATATATATATATATATATATATATGTATGTATCGTCATGTCATTTTTACAAGTTTTAAGGTTCGTGAATCGCCGGTCAACTTGGGTGGTCAATTGTCTATATGAAACTCATTTCAAATAATCAATTCTTAACAAGTTTGATTGCTTAACATGTTGGAAACACTTAATCATGTAAAAATAAATTTCATTTAATATATATAAACATGGAAATGTTCGGGTCACTACAGTACCTACCCGTTAAATAAATTTTGTCCCGAAATTTTAAGCAGTTGGAGGTGTTGTCGTATATTCTGGAAATAAGTGCGGGTATTTCTTCTTCATCTGATCTTCTCGTTCCCAGGTGAACTCGGGTCCTCTACGAGCATTCCATCAAACCTTAATAATTGGTATCTTGTTTTGCTTAAGTCTTTTAACCTCACGATCCATTATTTCGACGGGTTCTTCGATGAATTGAAGTTTTTCGTTGATTTGAATTTCGTTTAACGGAATAGTGAGATCTTCTTTAGCAAAACATTTCTTCAAATTCAAGACGTGGAAAGTGTTATGTACAGCCGCGAGTTATTGATGTAACTCAAGTCGGTAAGCTACTGGTCCGACACGATCAATAATCTTGAATGGTCCAATATACCTTGGATTTAATTTCCCTCGTTTACCAAATCGAACAACGCCTTTCCAAGGTGCAACTTTAAGCATGACCGTCTCTCCAATTTCAAATTCTATATCTTTTCTTTTAATGTCGGCGTAGCTCTTTTGTCGACTTTGGGCGGTTTTCAACCGTTGTTGAATTTGGATGATCTTCTCAGTAGTTTCTTGTATTATCTCCGGACCCGTAATCTGTCTATCCCCCACTTCACTCCAACAAATCAGAGACCTGCATTTTCTACCATAAAGTGCTTCAAACGGCACCATCTCAATGCTTGAATGGTAGCTGTTGTTGTAGAAAACTCCGATCCTTTGGGTATTTCATCCTTTAAGTTTCCCTCTTTTAAAACTCCTTGTTGCGCCTCCTTTATTTGAGTAGTAAGGTTAGTGTGAATCATTATATTCATAGATTTTACACGAATGGGTTCTCTATCCTTTCTGCTCAAGGCGTCGGCTACCACATTTGCCTTCCCTGGGTGGTAACGAATCTCAAAGTCGTAATCATTCAATAATTCAATCCACCTGCGCTGCCTCATGTTCAGTTGTTTCTGATTGAATATGTGTTGAAGACTTTTGTGGTCGGTATATATAATACTTTTGACCCCATATAAGTAGTGCCTCCAAGTCTTTAATGCAAAAACAACCGCGCCTAATTCCAAATCATGCGTCGTATAATTCTGTTCGTGAATCTTCAATTGTCTAGACGCATAAGCAATTACTTTCGTTCGTTACATTAATACACAACCGAGACCTTGCTTTGAGGCGTCACAATATATCACAAAATCATTATTCCCTTCAGGTAATGACAATATAGGTGCCGTAGTTAACTTTTTCTTCAACAATTGAAACGCTTTTTCTTGTTCATTCTTCCATTCAAATTTCCTCCCTTTATGCGTTAATGCAGTTAAGGGCTTTGCTATTCTGGAAAAGTGTTGGATGAACCTTCTGTAGTAACCAGCTAGTCCTAAAAACTGGCGTATGTATTTCGGAGTTTTTGGGGTTTCCCACTTTTCAACGGTTTCAATCTTTGCTGGATCCACCTGAATACCTTCTTTGTTCACTATGTGACCGAGGAATTGAACTTCTTCCAACCAAAATGCACACTTTGAAAACTTAGCGTACAGTTTTTCCTTTCTTAACAACTCTAGCACTTTTCTCAAATGTTCTTCGTGCTCTTGGTCATTCTTTGAGTAAATAAGTATGTCATCGATGAAAACAATGACAAACTTGTCAAGATATGGCCCACACACTCGGTTCATGAGGTCCATGAACATAGCTGGTGCGTTAGTCAATCCAAACGGCATAACCATAAACTCGTAATGACCGTAACGCGTCCTAAAAGCAGTCTTCGGAATGTCATCCTCTTTTACCCGCATTTGGTGATATCCAGAACGTAAATCGATCTTCGAATAAACCGATGAGCCTTGTAGCTGATCAAATAAGTCATCGATTCTCGGTAATGGGTAACGGTTCTTGATGGTAAGTTTATTCAACTCTCGGTAGTCGATACACAACCTGAATGTACCATCTTTCTTCTTGATAAACAGAACAGGAGCTCCCCATGGTGATGTACTTGGTCGAATGAAACCACGCTCTAAAAGTTCCTGTAGCTGACTGTGTAATTCTTTCATTTCGCTGGGTGCGAGTCTGTATGGAGCACGAGCTATTGGTGCAGCTCCTGGTACAAGGTCTATTTGAAATTCAACGGATCGATGTGGGGGTAATCCCGGTAATTCTTTTGGAAATACATCGGGAAATTCTTTTGCGACGGGAACATCACTGATGTTCTTTTCTTCAGGTTTAACTTTCTCGATGTGTGCTAGAATGACGTAACAACCCTTTTTTATTAGTTTTTGCGCCTTCAAACTACTAATAAGATTTAATTTCGCGTTGTTCTTTTCTCCGTACACCATTAAAGGTTTTCCTTTTTCACGCATAATGCGAATCACATTTTTGTAACAAACGACCTCTGCTCTCACCTTTTTCAACCAGTCCATGCCAATTATTACATCAAAACTTCCTAACTCGACTGGTATTAAATCAATTTTAAACGTTTCATCCCCCAGTTTAATTTCTCTCTCCCGACATATATTATCTGTTGAAATTAATTTACCGTTTGCTAATTCGAGTAAAAATTTACTATCCAAAGGCGTCAATGGGCAACTTAATTTAGCAAAAAATTCTCTACTCATATAGCTTCTATCCGCAACCGAATCAAATAAAACATAAGCAGATTTATCGTCAATAAGAAACGTACCCGTAACAAGATCCGGGTCTTCCTGTGCTTCTGCTGCATTAATATTGAAAACTCTTCCACGGCCCTGCCCATTAGTATTCCCCTGATTCGGGAAATTTCTAATAATGTGGCCCGGTTTTCCACATTTATAACAAACAGCGTTGGTATTACTTGCTCCGGCACTATTCGTTTCGGCATTACTTGTTCCGACATTATTTATTCCTTTAGTTCTGTTAAAATTTGGTCCGTAGACCTCATACATTGTCGCGCTATGACCATTTCTTTTACACCTATTGCAAAATGTCGTGCAAAACCCCTGATGATTTTCTTCACACCTATGACATGGCTGTTTTTGGTTTTTGTTGCCGTTGTTGTTATTGAGTATGTTGTTGGGATTGTTATTGTTGTTGAAACGGTTGTTGTAGTTGTTGTTGTTGTTGGGATGTTTGTTGTAGTTATTGTTAGGAATGCGGTTATTGTTGCGATTGTTGTTGCGGTTGTTGGGATAGTTGTTGCGATTGTTGTTGTAATTGTTGTTGTTGTTGTACTGGTGACTCTTGTCACCGTTTTCCTCCCACTTCCTCTTGAGTTGTTTCGTGTTGGCTTCTTCGGCCGCCTACTCTTTAATTCTTCCCTCAATCTGATTTATGATTTTATGAGCCATTCGACTTGCCTTCTGTATAGAAGCGGGCTCGTGTGAACTTACATCTTCTTGATACCTTACTGGTAACCCTTTTATAAACGCGTCGATCTTCTCTTCTTCATCTTCGAATGCTCCCGGACACAATAGGCACAACTCTGTGAATCGTCATTCATATGTGGTAACGTCGAACCCTTGTGTTCGTAATTCTCTAAGTTCTGCCTTGAGTTTATTAATTTCGTTTCTAGGACGGTACTGCTCGTTCATCAATTGCTTGAATGCCGACCATGGTAGTGCGTAAGCAGCATTTTGTCCTACCTGTTCAAGATAGGTGTTCCACCACGTTAACGCAGTACCTGTGAAGGTATGCGTAGCGTACTTAACTTTGTCCTCTTCAGTACACTTATGGCAAACACCGATTCGACCTTCTCGGTCCACCGTTTCAATCCAATTGGTCCTTCGGTTCCATCAAATTCCAAAGGTTTGCAGGCAGTGAATTCTTTGTAGGTGCATCCTACACGATTTCTTGCGCTGTTTGAAAGGACCCGTTCATATACATTATAAATGATTCATAATAGTTGATTACATTGCGAGGTATTTGACCTCTATATGATACATTATACAAACATTGCATTCGTTTTTAAAAGACAATCTTTCTTTACATCGAAAATTGACAGGCATGCATACCATTTCATAATATCCACTATCCAACTATAAATTGATTTAATAATAATCTTTGATGAACTCAATGACTCGAATGCAACGTTCTTCGAAATATGCTATGAAAGACTCCAAGTAATATCTTTAAAATGAGCAAATGCACAGCGGAAGATTTCTTTAACACCTGAGAATAAACATGCTTTAAAGTGTCAACCAAAAGGTTGGTGAGTTCATTAGTTTATCATAATCATTTATTTCCATCATTTTAATAGACCACGAGAATTTCATTTCCAGTTCTCATAAATATACGTCCCATGCATAGAGACAAAAATAATCATTCATATGGTGAACACCTGGTAACCGACATTAACTAGATACATATAAGAATATCCCCTATCATTCCGGGATCCTCCTTCGGACATGATATACATTTCGAAGTACTAAAGCATCCGGTACTTTGGATGGGGTTTGTTAGGCCCAATAGATCTATCTTTAGGATTCGCGTCAATTAGGGTGTCTGTTCCCTAATTCTTAGATTACCAGACTTTAATAAAAAGGGGTATATTCGATTTCGATAATTCAACCATAGAATGTAGTTTCAATTACTTGTGTCTATTTCGTCAAACATTTATAAAAGCGCATGTATTCTCAGTCCCAAAAATATAAAGGGTAAAAAGGTAAATGAAACTCACGCATATAAATATTGTAAAACAGTTAATAAAGCATCTGCATGTATTCTCAGCCCAAAAAATGTAATGAGTAAAAGGGATCAAATGAAACTCACCATACTGTATTTTGTAGTAAAAATACATATAACGTCATTGAACAAGTGCAAGGTTGGCCTCGAATTCACGAACCTAAATTAATTATATATATTTATGTGTTGGTCAATATTTGTCTAACAAATTAGGTCAAGTCATAGTGTACCACAATCCTAATGCTCGAGACTAATATGCAAAAGTCAACAAAAGTAAATTTGACTCAAAATAATTTCCAAAAATCTATACATGATTAATATATAGTTTAAATATCGTCGTTTTATATTTTTAAATATTTTTAAAAGATTTAATAGAGTAAATAATATAATTTATTTATTAATAAATAAAGTTTTATATTAAATTTATATAATAAAATATACTTTTATATATATTAAGTAATAAAATTTATAGGGTTCATTTAATATCATAAAGATAATATGATAGGTATTATTAAAGTAAGTTATTACACATAGTAAAATATGTTTGTATCACATATTTATTTGATAAAATAATATCTATAATGTTAGTAAGTAAAAGTTGTATTATTTTGTAATAATAATTATTATTATAAAAATATCAATATTTATAATTACCAAGATGACATTATGATAAAACGATAATTCTAATTATGATAACTTTAATATTTACAATAATTTTTAATATTATCTTTAAAATAATAATTCTATTTAAAATAATAATAATAATGATATTTTATAGTAACAATGATATTTCTATTAAAATGATAATTTTTGTTAAAATGATAGTTTTAATACTAACGATACTTTTAATAATAATAGTAATGTTAAAAATAATAAGAATGATAATTTTATCTAAATCAATATCATATAATATTTTAATTTCATCATGATACTCTAACCCATTATTTCCTAATCGTTTCGTTTAATAGCTTTTAATCGTCTTTTATATCGTGTTCATAATAATGATAATAATAGTAATCAAAATATTTAGGTGTTACAAATATTTGTTTTAATTACACTAATATTAATAATGATAGTTACTATAACATTATTAACGATAATACTAATAATTATCTTAATGATAATATAGTAATAATAATAATAACAATAACAATAACCATTTTTAAATAATGATATATATTAATAATGATAATAATAATAATAATAATAATACCAATAATAATAATAATAATAATAATAATTGGATAATAATAATAATAATACTAATTATAACTTTAACGATAATAACGATAGTAATAATAAAATAAAATAAAAATAACATTTTTTAATGATAAATCCCTTTTATTGATAAAGATAATAATAATGATAATAATAAGATAAAACTAGAACGACGATAAAAACGACGATAATAATAATCATTTTTTAATAAAAATATCGAAAATTCAATTGATTATAACTTCTAATCCGTTCATCGAAACCATTCGATATCTAAAGGAAAAGTTCTTAATTTTTCGCTATCTTTCCAAGGACATGCATATCTTATACCTTATCTCAACCGCAAGTGTAACTAATTCAAGATTCAACCTAACCTGTCTAAGGGCAATATCAAAAGTACAAGCATGCATAATCCTAAATACTCGAGCACTAGTCAGGGATACACTATTAGTATGTAAAAGTTAAATTATGAGTACTCACGTATCAATATTGAGATTCAATATTGTAGGAAAGGTACATAGACGCAACGGAAATGATAAACACTATATTGACCTCACGAGCATACCCATGAACCATACTCAATCACCTCCATAGCTATAACCCATAATTTCTTTAATCCTATCCCACTCGAAAAACAACTTCGAAATCACTCGGACAGCACTCCGTCGTAATATTTTATGTATACTAATAATATCTTGAAATAATACGGAGTAAATATATATATGTAAATCGATTGAGAGAGTTTAGAGAAAAATATTTTCAAGTTTCTATGAAATAATGAAACATATTGAATTCTATTTATAATAGATTTTTGAATTATTATAGTGAATTATTAAAGTATGCATTATTAAAGTGAATTATTAAAGTATGAATTATTAAAATGAATTATTAAAGTATGAATTATTAAAGTGAATTATTAAAGTATGAATTATTAAAGTGAATTATTAAAGTTAAAGTAAAGTAAAAATAAAGTAAAGGTAAAGTTTAAGTATAGTAAAAGTATAAAACTATGTACGTATAATATGCGTATAAATATATATAATATTAATTTAAATCGTTATATATACGTAAAAAAATAAAATATAAATATCGTTATCTTTATCATACTAGTTAAGTAATGAGTTGTCAAAAGTGGTTCTAGATATTTATATACGTTTTAATAATAAAGTTCTTTTTAAACTGAAAACGTTTTTGTACGTTTGAAACTAAATAGATCAATCGAGTCTTTATGAGATTCAATCTTCCACTATCCTTTGTCTAGTTCTCAATGATTCACAATTTATTCTTATTTATCAATCACTTTACCATTTTCCGAATATTGTTAAAATCGAAAGATTTCTCAAATCAACGTGGGCCTTTCAACAGAGACTTGTAATCATAATTCAATATATCTGATAATTCAATCATTTGATCTTATCTTCTAATTTCATTGATAAACATTTTGAAACAGATACAATCATATAAAGTATTTAATCTAATATTTTTGTTTACATTTCAAGTTATAATATATACACATATGCATATATAATCATATTCGTTTAATGGTTCGTGAATCGTTGGAACTTGGTCGAGGTTGAATGAATGTATGAACATAGTTTAAAATTCTTGAAATTTAACTTAACGAATATTGCTTATCGTGTCGGAAACATATAAAGATTAAAGTTTAAATTTGGTTGGAAATTTCCGGGTTGTCACACTGTTAGCCGCATTGCTAGATTCAGAGTTATTGTTGGTATGTAGTGCAGCCTGTACTGCAGCTATGTTTGCAGCAAGAAAAGTACGAAATTCCTCTTCGCTCATATTCATGGTTTGTCGAGTAGTCGGTGCCATTTCCTTCAAAATAGTCAACTGAATCGAGTTAATCATACAGAATATTAAGAGTAGTCAATAGTATTTCGTAGCATAATATGAACTCATTTATAAAAGCTTTTTCTTCATATTAGCGTTTTATAAGTTTAAATTCGGGTACTACCTACCCGTTAAGTTCATACTTAGTAGCTAATATACAATTCAACTACTACAATTCCATATGAAAAACTGATTATAATAATATATCACATACAAATATTCTTCAAACTTACAACTTCGCTATATTACATATAACATGAAATATATTACACTTTGATACAGGACAATTTTGAAGATAAATCTAGTTAATACGCAAGTTGTTCAGCAAAGGAAATAAAGACACGTAATTCATAAGTCCAGAAACAAGTCATGCATTCCGGTTTTACTAAGACGACTTCCCATCCTTGGTCTTGTGGAAAATAACCGTTATGACCATTGACTAGGCAGCATGTTGTAATGTCGTCAAAAGGACGAGGGTTTCGTAATGTCCAACAGCCCCGTAATAATCTAAAAACCTTGTTTCTCACCCCAACTACTGAATCCGTCACTTGTGGAAAGGTTTTATTTAAAAGTTTTAACCCGATATTCTTTTTCTCACTTTGGTAAGAAGCGAACATCACTAACCCGTAAGTATAACATGCTTCTTTATGTTGCATGTTAGAAGCTCTTTCTAACTCGCGAAATCCAATGTTGGGATATGTTGAGTCAAAATAGGTTCTTAACCCGTAGCGTAAAATTGCATTTGGGTTCCCCGCATTTAATGCTTTAAAGAAAACACGGCGTAACTTACGGTCTTCCCAATGTGATATACCCCACCTATCAAAGGAAAGCCTTTTATAAATTAAGGCATTTCTGGAAAGTCTTTCAAATGTTTGACAAGTTAATTTCGCCATAACTAAATGTGCTGATGAACTCTGACCGACTCTAGACAAGATTTCCTCAATCATATCCTCTGGTAGGTCTTCTAAAATATTCGGTTGTCTACCTTTAACGTCCATTTTGTTTTTATACTGTAAAATAGACAAGGATTAGATTCATAAAAGATAATTAACAAACAATACAAGCAATTTTTACATAGAACATAAAAGTACAAGCACACTATAATACATATAATACACAACATGATTACAACTCCCTAATCTGAATCACTGGTTTCTTATTCTTCGGACTTGGTTCGCTTTCCTAATTTTCCAGGGATATATGGTGTTCCTCTAATACGAGCCGTCGTTTTCCACAATGGTTTAGAAAAACCTGGTGATTTAGAGGTTCCCGGAATATTGTTACACTTTAGGAAATACGGATGTTGCCGATACATATAAATCTCATCGGGGTTGGAATCGGGTTTCTCTATTTTTTTTACCTTTTCCCTTATTATTTTCTTTTGCTATATTAAATTGGGTCGAGGTGATTTCTATAACATCATCGGAATCCTCATCGGGATCCGATTCATCGGAAAATTGGTAATCTTCCCAATATTTTGCTTCCTCGGCAGAAACACCATTGACCATTTTTAACTTTGGTCCGTTGGTTGAGGATTTTCTTTTATTTAAACGATTTACTGTAGGTATCACTATTTCTTCCTCTGGAACCTCTTCTTCTTCTTGTTCCTCCTCTTCCGATTCATCCTCTTCTGGTTCCTCTTCTTCCGGTTCCTCCTCTTCCGGTTCCTGGAATTTATGAATCTTCCCAAAATATATTCGACTCTTCATTATTATTAGGCGAATCAATGGGATTTGTACTAGAGGTAGACATCTATCACACAATATCAAACACATTAAGAGGTTAATATATCACATAATATTTACATGTTAATAATATATAGTTTCCAATAAAAGTGTTAAGCAATCATTTTTAAAGAAAACATGGTCGAAGTCCAGACTCACTAATGTATCCTAACAAACTCGATAAGACACACTAATGCAAATTTCTGGTTCTCTAAGACCAACGCTCGGATACCAACTGAAATATCCCGTTCATATTGATTATAAACGTTCCATATTAATTGACTTCGTTGCGAGGTTTTGACCTCTATATGAGACGTTTTTCAAAGACTGCATTCATTTTTAAAACAAGCATAACCTTTATTTTATCGATAAAGGTTTAAAAAGCATTACGTAGATTATCAAATAATGAAAATCTAAAATATACTGTTTACACACGACCATTACATAATGGTTTACAATAAGAATATATTACATCAAAAATAAGTTTCTTGAATGCAGTTTTTACACAATATCATACAAGCATGGACTCCAAATCTTGTCCTTATTTTAGTATGCAACAACGGAAGCTCTTAATAGTCACCTGAGAATAAACATGCTTAAAACATCAACAAAAATGATGGTGAGTTATAGGTTTAACCTATATATTTATCAAATCGTAATAATAGACCACAAGATTTCCTATTTCAATATACATCCCATACATAGAGATAAAAATCATTCATATGGTGAACACCTGGTAACCGACATTAACAAGATGCATATAAGAATATCCCTTATCATTCCAGGAAATCCTTCGGACATGATAAAAACGAATTCGAAGTACTAAAGCATCCGGTACTTTGGATGGGGTTCGTTAGGCCCAATAGATCTATCTTTAGGATTCGCGTCAATTAGTAGATCGGTTTACTAATTCTTAGGCTACCAAGAAAAAGGGGCATATTCGGCTTCGATCATTCACCCATATAATGTAGTTTCATTTACTTGTGTCTATTTCGTAAAACATTTATAAAACTGCATGTATTCTCATCCCAAAATATTAGATTTTAAAAGTGGGACTATAACTCACTTTCACAGATTTTTACTTCGTCGGGAAGTAAGACTTGGCCACTGGTCGATTCACTAACCTATACAAATATGTACATATATATCAAAGTATGTTAAAAATATATTTACAACATTTTTTAATACGTTTTAATGTTTTAAGCTTATTAAGTCAGCTGTCCTCGTTAATAACCTACAACTAGTTGTCCATAGTTAGATGTACAGAAATAAATAAATATAAATTATCTTGGATCAATCCACGACCCAGTGTATACAAGCCTCAGGCTAGATCACAACTCAAACTATATATATTATTTTGGAATCAACCTCAACCCTGTATAGCTAACTCCAACATTACTGCATATAGAGTGTCTACGGTTGTTTCAAAATATATTATATAGATGGGTCGATATGATATGTCAAAACATTCTTTACGTGTCTATGGTATCCCAAGATTACATAATATATATTAGAATACATGAATAATAAAATATAAGTTTGTTAAGTTATGATTTGTATAGAATTGTTACAATATTTCCCGTAGCTACAACAATCAAAAAAATATCCAATCTTGTTTTACCCATAACTTCTTCGTTTTAAATCCGTTTTGAGTGAATCAAATTGCTATGGTTTCATATTGAACTCTATTTTATGAATCTATACAGAAAACATATAGGTTTATAGTCGAAAATATAAGTTACAAGTCATTTTTGTAAGAGGTAGTCATTTCAGTCGAAAGAACGACGTCTTGATGACCATTTTGAAAAACATACTTCCACTTTGAGTTTAACCATGATTTTTGGATATAGTTTCATGTTCATAAGAAAAATCATTTTCCCAGAAGAACAACTTTTAAATCAAAGTTTATCATAGTTTTTAATTATCAAACCCAAAACAGCCCACGGTGTTACTACGACGGCGTATGTCCGGTTTTACGGTGTTTTTCGTGTTTCCAGGTTTTAAATCATTAAGTTAGCATATCATATAGATATATAACATGTGTTTAGTTGATTTTAAAAGTCAAGTTAGAAGGATTAACTTTATTTGCGAACAAGTTTAGAATTAACTAAACTATGTTCTAGTGATTACAAGTTTAAATCTTCGAATAAGGTAGTTTTATATGTATGAATCGAATGATGTTATGAACATCATTACTACCTTAAGTTTAGTAGGTAAACCTACTGGAAGTGACAAGAAAATGATCTAGCTTCAAAGGATCTTGGATGGCTTGAAAGTTCTTGAAGTAGGATCATGACACAAAAACAAGTTTAAGTAAGATTTTTACTCGAATTAAGATAGTTTATAGTTATAGAAATTGAATCAAAGTTTGAATATGATTATTACCTTGAATAAGAAAGATAACCTACTGTAAATAACAAAGATTTCTTGATCTTAGATGATTACTTGGAATGGATTAGAAAGCTTGGATGTAAACTAGTAAACTTGAAAGGATTTTCGAAGTGTTCTTGAAGTGTTCTTCCTAAGATGATTATAGCTTGATTCTTGAAGTAATTTTTGATGAAGATGATGATTAGCTACTGGAAAAATTCGTTCATAAGTGTGTGTGTGTGTGTGTGTGTGTTGAGAGAGAATTAGAAAGAGAATTGGAAGTGAAATGGAGTGAATGATGAGTGGTAAGTGGTGAGTGGTGAGTGAGGTTAAAAGGAGTTCTAGTTAGTTGACTAGTTCATGGTAGAAGTTAAAATTGATTAGTCATACATGACATAATCAAGAGTGGAATCCCATGCTAGTTTCTATTAGTATATACCCACAGTAAGTACGTCTAGAAGCTGTGTATAATACGGGTATGAATACGACTAGAATTCTTGATGAAAAAAGAATGGGAATGTAATTGTACCCATTTTCGTTAAGTATTAGTGTTTTGATATATGTCTTGAAGTCTTCCAAAAGTATATTAATACATCTAAATACACTACATGTATATACATTTTAACTGAGTCGTTAAGTCATCGTTAGTCGTTACATGTAAGTGTTGTTTTGAAACCTTTAAGTTAACGATCTTATTTAATGTTGTTAACCCATTGTTTATTATATCTAATGAGATGTTAAATTATTATATTATCATGATATTATGATATATTAATATATCTTAATATGATATATATACATTTAAATGTCGTTACAACGATAATCGTTACATATATGTCTCGTTTCGAAATTCTTAAGTTAGTAGTCTTGTTTTTACATATGTAGTTCATTGTTAACATACTTATGGAGATACTTACTTATCATAAACTCATGTTAACTATATGTATATCCATATATATATCGTCATGTCGTTTTTACAAGTTTTAACGTTCGTGAATCGCCGGTCAACTTGGGTCGTCAATTGTCTATATGAAACTCATTTCAAATAATCAATTCTTAACAAGTTTGATTGCTTAACATGTTGGAAACACTTAATCATGTAAAAATAAATTTCATTTAATATATATAAACATGGAAAAGTTCGGGTCACTACAACTAATAAGATAAATTTTGTCTATTAGTTAGAAAATATAATACAGTATAGATATAAAATAAGGGGTTCGATTTGTATTTTAACAGAAGTTAGGGGGTTAGGTGTGTGAAAATTGAAAAATTAAATAGTACTATTTATAACTAATAAGACAAATTTTGTCTATTACTTACATTGGTAATTCTAAATTTTGTTGTTGGTAAAATCTTATCGTTAAAGTCAAATATAATCACGATGTACAATCTTAATAATCATCACGCTAAAGTCAAATATAATCATCATTTACAATGTTTTTATGCATCTTAACGACGACTCTAAATGTTGTCGTTAGTGAATTCCTAAAAAAAAAAAAAAAAAAAAAAAGTTTAAAAATTTGTCAAATAGATGAATGAGACGCAGCAAGTATCAAATTTCTTCTCATTTTTCAATGCCCTCTTTCCCCTCTTTCCCCTTCCCATAATTCATCCTTTACTCCACTATCACACACTTCCCCTTCATTTTATGTGGTCAATATATTCTCCAAAAACCATTCAGTTCACAGCAACCAATAAGTTTAATTAACCGCCAACAAATCAAAATCAAAATCAAAAACAATATGGTTATCGTTGAAGAAAGATTCGTAGTCGAAAAGGAAACTCATCTAACCGTCATGAAAACTTCCCTTTTCTTCTCCGGCGACGGTTTCGCCGTTTACGACTGCAAAGGTCAACTCGTCTTCCGAGTCGACTCGTACGGTCCCGACTCTCGTGACTCAGGCGAACTCGTCCTTATGGACCACAACGGCCGTTGCCTCCTCACCGTACGCCGCAAGGTACACCACTTAACCTAATTAATTAATTACAGTACATCCTAGTAATAATTCAACTATGTAATAATTCAATTTAAATTGATGTAAACAGAGGCCGAGTTTACATCAACGGTGGGAAGGTTTTTTAGGCGAACGGAGAGAAGGAGAGAAGCCGATATTTAGCGTGAGGAGATCGTCTATAATTGGAAGATCGAACATGACGGTGGAATTGATCGGTGACCGGAGCAATGAGTATAATATTGAAGGTCATTTTGGTAATCGGAACTGTGCGATTTACAATTCAGGTAAAGAGATAATGGCGGAGATTAGGCGGAAGGTGGATGCTACTACAAATGTGATGCTTGGTAAGGACGTATTCTCGCTTACATTGAAACCGGGATTCGATGGTGCTTTTGCGATGGGGTTGGTTTTGGTTCTTGATCAAATCAACGGTGATGATGAAGGAGATGATAATGACGATGATGTTGTTGATATAGACCCTACCGCAGAGGATTGTAATATTTCGTCAAGAGTTGTTGAGTAATTACTACAGTACTCGTATTATTTTTGTTTATTACAGTATACTCCGTAATTCATACTCTCAATTATAATTTTATTTTTATATTAATATCTATATCTATATCTATATTTAATATTTAATATTTATATTTATTTATTTACATTTATATTGAAATTGAAATATAAATGATGGTTGAATATGTCTACGTAAATGGTACCTTCCAAAAAATGGTACCCTTAAGTATCTGGTTTCGTGTGATGACACCGAGTTGGTGTAATTGAGTGGCGTTTGTATGATCTTTTACGAAGGTCTCAAAAGTTTTGTAAGCCCTCAAAATCAGCCAGGCTTATCTAAAGCTATGTAGGGGTCCGTTCCGGAAATTACCAACACTTGTGAAAAGTGAAAAAATAATACCGGACGAAAATAAAAATGAGTCGTAGTACACGTTAAAATTTTTAGTACATATAGGTAATATTAGTTTTTTTTTTTTTTACTTACAATTTATTTAACAATTTACAATTATAGTATTACAACTTTAATTGATAATTTTTATATAGTTTAATTAACTATTTTGAGAAAACTGTGTGTGTATATATATATATATATATATATATATATATATATATATATATATATAGGGGCATGATCAATGGGGAAGTAACCAATCGGGGGAAGCGGGGGGAAGCAAAATTTTTTTTTTTTGTTTTTTTTTTGGAATTTTTTTTTTCCGGCATCAAGATCACACGAAAATATGAACATTTAGAAGAGACACTTCGTGATGAATGTTATTATTTAGACGGGAAAACGATCGACAAAAATAACATTCAAGATAATATTGTTCGTGAAGAATATGAACGTTTTTTTTTTTTTTTTTTTTTTTTTTTTCATATTTTGTGAAGAATATGAACATTCAAGATAACATTCAAGATACCGCAACCCGCAGGCGCACCACATATGTATGCGGGCAATCATTATTGTGCGTATGCGTGTTCTTGTGTGCGGTGTGCGGCGTGCGATTGCCTTTGTTTCCGGTACGGCGGTTGCTTAGCTGTCAAGTAAGTATCTTTTCTATAATTATATCCGTGATTCGGGGGAGTCAGTTATGGATGAGATTATCATGATCTGGGACGATTCTAGAATTAGGGTTTGCCTATAAATTCAAACCCTAATCATCAATCACCGGACACGGCACATTACGTAACCATTACATACGATACACATTACGTAAAACAGCATCATTCAGCATCTTTTCAAGGTTAACAGATTAGTCTTTTGTAAGCTAGTACCTGCGACCTTATTTGGGGCCTCTTGATCGACGACCGTTATCGGAGGTGGACTTAATCACTTGGCCACCCCGCCGACATCATCATGTCGGCCAGGGTTATTCACGGTAGCCGGACCGGAGAGCCACGTTCTAAGATCCTTAAACCCCTCTTTATGTATTGAGCAGGCATATTAAACCCCACGGTTAAATATGCATGATCAAGTGGTGCTTTCATTGAGAGTCGAATTAATTCAAGACTGTTTAATTGCTTTTTCTTTTAAGGTTTTGAATTGTATGACTCGTTATTTACAAAATTTTTGAATTTTTTCTTTAACATTATCATGACTTCCGAGGAATCATCGGAACATACCCAAACAGATGTTCAGAACGCACCGTCTGGTAGTCAACAGACACCGGTTATTGAAATGTCCCGTTCTTATTGATTAAAAACGTTCCATATTAATTGATTTCGTTGCGAGGTTTTGACCTCTATATGAGACGTTTTTCAAAGACTGCATTCATTTTTAAAACAAACCATAACCTTTATTTCATAAATAAAGGTTTAAAAAACTTTACGTAGATTATCAAATAATGATAATCTAAAATATCCTGTTTACACACGACCATTACATAATGGTTTACAATACAAATATGTTACATCGAAATCAGTTTCTTGAATGCAGTTTTTACACAATATCATACAAACATGGACTCCAAATCTTGTCCTTATTTTAGTATGCAACAGCGGAAGCTCTTAGTATTCACCTGAGAATAAACATGCTTTAAACGTCAACAAAAATGTTGGTGAGTTATAGGTTTAACCTATATATATCAAATCGTAACAATAGACCACAAGATTTCATATTTCAATACACATCCCATACATAGAGATAAAAATTATTCATATGGTGAACACCTGGTAACCGACATTAACAAGATGCATATATAAGAATATCCCCATCATTCCGGGATACCCTTCGGATATGATATAAATTTCGAAGTACTAAAGCATCCGGTACTTTGGATGGGGTTTGTTAGGCCCAATAGATCTATCTTTAGGATTCGCGTCAATTAGGGTGTCTGTTCGCTAATTCTTAGATTACCAGACTTAATAAAAAGGGGCATATTCGATTTTGATAATTCAACCATAGAATGTAGTTTCACGTACTTGTGTCTATTTTGTAAATCATTTATAAAACCTGCATGTATTCTCATCCCAAAAATATTAGATTTTAAAAGTGGGACTATAACTCACTTTCACAGATTTTTACTTCGTCGGGAAGTAAGACTTGGCCACTGGTTGATTCACGAACCTATAACAATATATACATATATATCAAAGTATGTTCAAAATATATTTACAACACTTTTAATATATTTTGATGTTTTAAGTTTATTAAGTCAGCTGTCCTCGTTAGTAACCTACAACTAGTTGTCCACAGTTAGATGTACAGAAATAAATTGATAAATATTATCTTGAATCAATCCACGACCCAGTGTATACGTATCTCATTATTGATCACAACTCAAACTATATATATTTTGGAATCAACCTCAACCCTGTATAGCTAACTCCAACATTCACATATATAGTGTCTATGGTTGTTCCGAAATATATATAGATGTGTCGACATGATAGGTCGAAACATTGTATACGTGTCTATGGTATCTCAAGATTACATAATATGCAATACAAGTTGATTAAGTTATGGTTGGAATAGATTTGTTACCAATTTTCACGTAGCTAAAATGAGAAAAATTATCCAATCTTGTTTTACCCATAACTTCTTCATTTTAAATCCGTTTTGAGTGAATCAAATTGCTATGGTTTCATATTGAACTCTATTTTATGAATCTAAACAGAAAAATTATAGGTTTATAGTCGGAAAAATAAGTTACAAGTCGTTTTTGTAAAGGTAGTCATTTCAGTCGAAAGAACGACGTCTAGATGACCATTTTAGAAAACATACTTCCACTTTGAGTTTAACCATAATTTTTGGATATAGTTTCATATTCATAATAAAAATCATTTTCCCAGAATAATAACTTTTAAATCAAAGTTTATCATAGTTTTTAATTCACTAACCCAAAACAGCCCGCGGTGTTACTACGACGGCGTAAATCCGGTTTTACGGTGTTTTTCGTGTTTCCAGGTTTTAAATCATTAAGTTAGCATATCATATAGATATAGAACATGTGTTTAGTTGATTTTAAAAGTCAAGTTAGAAGGATTAACTTTTATTTGCGAACAAGTTTAGAATTAACTAAACTATGTTCTAGTGATTACAAGTTTAAACCTTCGAATAAGATAGCTTTATATGTATGAATCGAATGATGTTATGAACATCATTTCTACCTCAAGTTCCTTAGATAAACCTACTGGAAATGAGAAAAATAGATCTAGCTTCAAAGGATCCTTGGATGGCTTGAAATTTCTTGAAGCAGAATCATGACACGAAAACAATTTCAAGTAAGATTTTCACTCGAAATAAGATTGTTATAGTTATAGAAATTGAATTAAAGTTTGAATATGATTATTACCTTGTATTAGAAAGATAACCTACTGTAAGTAACAAAGGTTTCTTGATCTTGGATGATTACTTGGAATGGATTTAGAAAACTTGGAAGTAAACTTGCAATCTTGGAAGTATTCTTGATTTTATGAAACTAGAACTTTTGGAATTTATGAAGAACAATTAGAACTTGAAGATAGAACTTGAGAGAGATCAATTAGATGAAGAAAATTGAAGAATGAAAGTGTTTGTAGGTGTTTTTGGTCATTGGTGTATGGATTAGATATAAAGGATATGTAATTTTGTTTTCATGTAAATAAGTCATGAATGATTACTCATATTTTTGTAATTTTATGAGATATTTCATGCTAGTTGCCAAATGATGGTTCCCACATGTGTTAGGTGACTCAAATGGGCTGCTAAGAGCTGATCATTGGAGTGTATATACCAATAGTACATACATCTAAAAGCTGTGTATTGTACGAGTACGAATACGAGTGCATACGAGTATAATTGTTGATGAAACTGAACGAGGATGTAATTGTAAGCATTTTTGTTAAGTAGAAGTATTTTGATAAGTGTCTTGAAGTCTTTCAAAAGTGTATGAATACATATTAAAACACTACATGTATATACATTTTAACTGAGTCGTTAAGTCATCGTTAGTCGTTACATGTAAATGTTGTTTTGAAACCTTTAGGTTAACGATCTTGTTGAATGTTGTTAACCCATTGTTTATTATAACAAATGAGATGTTAAATTGTTATATTATCATGATATTATGATATATAATATATCTTAGTATGATATATATACAGTTAAATGTCGTTACAACGATAATCGTTACATATATGTCTCGTTTCGAAATCATTAAGTTAGTAGTCTTATTTTTACATATGTATTTCATTGTTAATACACTTAATAATATATTTACTTATCATTTAACATAATTAACCAAGTGTATCAATACCTTAATATGATTCATATGTACCTAGAACGACGTTGTTATAACGATAATCGTTATATATATCGTTTTCGAGTTTCTTAAATTAATAGTCTCATTTTTATGTATATAACTCATTGTTAAAATATCTAATGAGATACATACTTATAATAAAATCATGTTAACTATATATATAACCATATATATTTCATCGTATAGTTTTTACAAGTTTTAACGTTCGTGAATCACCGGTCAACTTGGGTGGTCAATTGTCTATATGAAACCTATTTCAATTAATCAAGTCTTAACAAATTTGATTGCTTAACATGTTGGAAACACTTAATCATGTAAATAACAATTTCATTTAATATATATATAAACATGGAAAAGTTCGGGTCACTACAGTACCTACCCGTTAAATAAATTTCGTCCCGAAATTTTAAGCAGTTGGAGGTGTTGACGTATCTTCTGGAAATAAATGCGGGTATTTCTTCTTCATCTGATCTTCACGCTCCCAGGTGAACTCGGGTCCTCTACGAGCATTCCATCGAACCTTAACAATCGGTATCTTGTTTTGTTTAAGTCTCTTAACCTCACGATCCATTATTTCGACGGGTTCTTCAATGAATTGAAGTTTTTCATTGATTTGGATTCGTCCAACGGAATAGTGAGATCTTCTTTAGCAAAACATTTCTTCAAATTTGAGACGTGGAAAGTGTTATGTACAGCCTCGAGTAGTTGAGGTAGCTCCAGTTGGTAAGCTACTGGTCCGACACGATCTATAATCTTGAGGGTTCCAATGTACCTTGGATTTAGTTTCCCCCGTTTACCAAATCGAACAACGCCTTTCCAAGGTGAAACCTTAAGCATGACCATTTCTCCAATTTCAAACTCTATATCTTTTCTTTTACTGTCCGCGTAGCTCTTTTGTCGACTCTGGGCGGTTTTCAATCTTTGTTGAATTTGGATGATTTTCTCGGTAGTTTCTTGTATTATCTCCGGACCCGTAATCTGTCTATCCCCCACTTCACTCCAACAAATCGGAGACCTGCACTTTCTACCATAAAGTGCTTCAAACGGCGCCATCTCAATGCTTGAATGGTAGCTTTTGTTGTAGGAAAATTCTGCTAACGGTAGATGTCGATCCCAACTGTTTCTGAAATCAATAACACAAGCTCGTAGCATGTCTTCAAGCGTTTGTATCGTCCTTTCGCTCTGCCCATCAGTTTGTGGATGATAGGCAGTACTCATGTCTATACGAGTTCCCAATGCTTGCTGTAATGTCTGCCAGAATCTTGAAATAAATCTGCCATCCCTATCAGAGATAATAGAGATTGGTATTCCATGTCTGGAGACGACTTCCTTCAAATATAGTCGTGCTAACTTCTCCATCTTGTCATCTTCTCTTATTGGCAGGAAGTGTGCTGACTTGGTGAGACGATCAACTATTACCCAAATAGTATCATAACCACTTGCAGTCCTTGGCAATTTAGTAATGAAATCCATGGTAATGTTTTCCCATTTCCATTCCGGGATTTCAGGTTGTTGTAGTAGACCTGATGGTTTCTGATGTTCAGCTTTGACCTTAGAACACGTCAAACATTCTCCTACATATTTAGCAATATCGGCTTTCATACCTGGCCACCAAAAATGTTTCTTAAGATCCTTGTACATCTTCTCCGTTCCAGGATGTATTGAGTATCTGGTTTTATGAGCTTCTCTAAGTACCATTTCTCTCATATCTCCAAATTTTGGTACCCAAATTCTTTCAGCCCTATACCGGGTTCCGTCTTCCCGAATATTAAGATGCTTCTTCGATCCTTTGGGTATTTCATCCTTTAAATTTCCCTCTTTTAAAACTCCTTGTTGCGCCTCCTTTATTTGAGTAGTAAGGTTAGTGTGAATCATTGTATTCATAGATTTTACTCGAATGGGTTCTCTGTCCTTTCTGCTCAAGGCGTCGGCTACCACATTTGCCTTCCCCGGGTGGTAACGAATCTCAAAGTCGTAATCATTCAACAATTCAATCCACCTACGCTGCCTCATATTCAGTTGTTTCTGATTAAATATGTGTTGAAGACTTTTGTGGTCGGTATATATAATACTTTTGACCCCATATAAGTAGTGCCTCCAAGTCTTTAATGCAAAAACAACCGCGCCTAATTCCAAATCATGCGTCGTATAATTTTGCTCGTGAATCTTCAATTATCTAGACGCATAAGCAATCACCTTCGTCCGTTGCATTAATACACAACCGAGACCTTGCTTTGATGCGTCACAATAAATCACAAAATCATCATTCCCTTCAGGCAATGACAATATAGGTGCCGTAGTTAGCTTTTTCTTCAATAATTGAAACGCCTTCTCTTGTTCATCCTTCCATTCAAATTTCTTCCCTTTATGCGTTAATGCAGTCAAGGGTTTTGCTATTTTGGAGAAATCTTGGATGAATCTTCTGTAGTAACCAGCCAATCCTAAAAATTGACGTATATGCTTCAGAGTTTTTTGGGGTTTCCCACTTTTCAACGGTTTCGATCTTTGCCGGGTCTACCTGGATACCTTCTTTGTTCACTATGTGACCGATGAATTGAACTTCTTCCAACCAAAATGCACACTTTGAAAACTTAGCGTACAGTTTTTCTTTCCTCAATACTTCTAGCACTTTTCTCAAATGTTCTTCGTGCTCTTGATCATTCTCTGAGTAAATAAGTATGTCATCGATGAAAACAATGACAAACTTGTCAAGATATGGCCCACACACTTGGTTCATAAGGTCCATGAACACAACTGGTGCATTAGTCAATCCAAACGGCATAACCATAAACTCGTAATGACCATAACGCGTCCTAAAAGCAGTTTTTGGATTATCATCCTCCTTTACTCGCATTTGATGATATCCAGAACGTAAATCGATCTTTGAATAAACCGACGAGCCTTGTAGTTGATCAAATAAGTCGTCAATTCTCGGCAGTGGATAACGGTTTTTGATGGTAAGTTTGTTCAACTCTCTGTAGTCAATACACAACCTAAATGTATCATCCTTCTTCTTGACAAACAAAACAGGAGCTCCCCACGGTGACGTGCTTGGTCGAATGAAACCACGTTCTAATAGTTCTTGCAGTTGGCTTTGCAGTTCTTTCATCTCGCTGGGTGCGAGTCTATAAGGAGCACGAGCTATTGGTGCAGCTCCTGGTACAAGATCTATTTGAAATTCAACAGATCGATGTGGAGGTAGTCCCGGTAATTCATTTGGAAATACATCGGAAAATTTTTTTGCGACGGGAACATCATTGATGCTCTTTTCTTCAGTTTGTACATTCTCGACGTGTGCTAGAACAGCATAGCAACCTTTTCTTATTAGTTTTTGTGCCTTCAAATTACTAATAAGATGTAGCTTCATGTTGCCCTTTTCTCCGTACACCATTAAGGGTTATCCTTCTTCTCGTACAATGCGAATTGCATTTTTATAACATACGATCTCTGCTTTCACCTTCTTCAGCCAGTCCATGCCAACTATTACATCAAAACTCCCTAACTCTACTGGTATCAAATCAATCTTAAATATTTCGCTACCCAGTTTAATTTCTCGATTCCGGCATATATTATCTGCTGAAATTAATTTACCGTTTGCTAATTCGAGTAAAAATTTACTATCCAACGGCGTCAATGGACAACTTAATTTAGCACAAAAATCTCTACTCATATAGCTTCTATCCGCACCCGAATCAAATAAAACGTAAGAAGATTTATTGTAATAAGAAACGTACCCGTAACAAGCTCCGGGTCTTCCTGTGCCTCTGCCGTATTAATATTGAAAACTCTTCCGCGGCCTTGTCCATTCGTGTTCTCCTGGTTCGAGCAATTTCTAATAATGTGGCCCGGTTTTCCACATTTATAACAAACTACATTGGCATAACTTACTCCGACACTACTTGCTCCGCCATTACTCGTTCCGACACCATTTGTTCCTTTCGTTCTGTTAACCCCTGGTCCGTAGACCTCACACTTCGCCGCGCTATGACCATTTCTTTTACACTTGTTGCAAAATTTGGTGCAGAACCCCGAGTGATACTTTTCACACCTTTGGCATAGCTGCTTCTGATTGTTGTTGTTGTTGCGGTTGTTATTGTTGTTGGGATGATTGTTGTTGTTGCTGTTGTTGTTGTTGTTGTTGTTGTTGTTGTTGTTGTTGTTGTTGTTGTTGTTGTTATTGGGTCATTTGTTGTAGTTGCGATTGATGTTGCGATTGTTGGGATAATTGTTGCGATTATTATTGTAATTGCTGTTGTTGTTGTATTGGTGATTCTTATCACCGTTTTCCTCCCACTTTCTTTTGACTTGCTTCACATTGGCCTCTTCAGTCGTCTGTTCTTTAATTCTTTCCTCAATCTGGTTCACTAGTTTGTGAGCCATTCTACATGCCTGTTGTATTGAGGCGGGCTCGTGTGAACTTATATCTTCTTGGATTCTTTCCGGTAATCCTTTCACAAACGCATCGATCTTCTCTTCCTCATCTTCGAACGCTCCCGGACACAATAGGCACAATTCTGTGAATCGTCTTTCATACGTGGTAATATCAAATCCTTGGGTTCGTAACCCTCTAAGTTCTGTCTTGAGCTTATTGACCTCGGTTTTGGGACGGTACTTCTCGTTCATCAAGTGCTTGAATGCTGACCACGGTAGTGCGTACGCATCATCTTGTCTCTCTTGCTCTAGATAGGTATTCCACCATGTTAACGCAGAACCTGTGAAGGTATACGTAGCATACTTCACTTTGTCCTCTTCAGTACACTTACTTATGGCAAACACCGATTCGACCTTCTCGGTCCACCGTTTCAATCCGATCGGTCCTTCGGTACCATCAAATTCCAAAGGTTTGCAGGCAGTGAATTCTTTGTAGGTGCATCCTACACGATTTCCTGTACTGCAAGATCCAAGGTTATTGTTGGTATGTAGCGCAGCCTGTACTGCGGCTATGTTTGAAGCTAGAAAAGTACGGAATTCCTCTTCATTCATATTCACGGTGTGTCGAGTAGTCGGTGCCATTTCCTTCAAAATAGTCAAATGGAACAAGTTAATCATACAGAATATTAAGAGTAGTTAATAGTATTTCGTAGCATAATATGAACTCATTTATAAAACCTTTTTCTTCATATTAGCGTTTTATAAGTTTAAATTCGGGTAGTACCTACCCGTTAAGTTCATACTTAGTAGCTAATATACAATTCAACTACTACAATTCTATATGAAAAACTGATTATAATAATATTTCGCGTTCAAACTTTTATACAATATTTTACAAACTTACAATACCGCTTATTTTACATAACGCATGAAATATAGCACACAATAACTTTGATACAAGATAGTTGTGAAGATAATTCTAGCTAGTACACAAGTCATTCAGCAAAGGCAATAAAGACACGTAATTCATACATCCAGAAACAAGTCATGCATTCTGGTTTTACTAGGACTACTTCCCATCCTTGGTCTTATGGAACATAACCGATATGGCTGTTGATAAGACAGCGTGTTGTAACGTCGTCAAAGGGACGAGGGTTACGTAATGACCAACAGTCTCGTAATAACCTAAAAACCTAATTTCTTACCCCAATTACCGACTCCGTCACTTGTGGGAACGTTTTGTTTAATAGTTGTAGCCCGATGTTCTTTTTCTCACTTTGGTGAGAAGCGAACATTACTAACCCGTAAGCATAGCATGCTTCTTTATGTTGCATGTTAGCCGCTTTTTCTAAATCATGAAGTCCTATATTCGGGTACATTGAGTCAAAATAATTTCTTAACCCGTTGCGTAAAATAGCATTTGGGTTCCCTGCAATATATGCGTCAAAGTAAACACATCGTAACTTATGGGTTTCCCAATGTGATATCCCCCATCTTTCAAACGAAAGTCTCTTATAAACCAAGACATTCTTGGAACGTTCTTCGAATGTCTTACAAACTGATTTCGCCGTAAATAGTTGTGCCGAAGAATTCTGACCGACTCTAGACAAGATTTCATCAATCATGTCTCCGGGTAGGTTTCTTAAAATATTGGGTTGTCTATCCATTTTGTGTTTTTATACTGTAAAATAGACAAGAGTTAGATTCATAAAAAATAAAAATACTTATTAATACAAGCAATTTTTACATATATCATAAAGCATAAGCACACTATATTACATATATTACACCACACGAATACAACTATCTTATTCCGACTCGCTCGTTTCTTCTTCTTCGGTTTTGGTTCGTTTTACCAAGTTTCTAGGGATATATGATGTTCCCCTAATACGAGCTGTCGTTTTCCACAACGGTTTAGAAAAACCTGGTGGTTTAGAGGTTCCCGGGTCATTGTTACAACTTAAGGGCTTCGGGGGTTGACGATACATATAAAGTTCATCGGGGTTGGAATTAGATTTCTCTATTTTTATGCCCTTTCCCTTATTATTTTCTTTTGCCTTTTTAAATTCAGTTGGGGTAATTTCTATAACATCATCGGAATTCTCATCGGAATCCGATTCATCGGAGAATTGGTAATCCTCCCAATATTTTGCTTCCTTGGCAGAAACACCATTGACCATAATTAACCTTGGTCGGTTGGTTGAGGATTTTCTTTTACTAACCGTTTTATTATTTCTCCCACCGGTTCTATTTCCTCCTCTGGTTCCTCCTCTTCCAGTTCTGATTCTTCTTCCGGTTCTGATTCTTCTTCCGGTTCTTCTTCGGGAACTTGTGAATCAGTCCAATATATATTCGACTCTTCGTTATTATTAGGTGAGTCAATGGGATTTGTGCTAGAGGTAGACATCTATCACACAATATCAAACATGTTAAGAGATTAATATATCACATAATATATACATGTTAATAATATATAGTTTCCAACAAAAATGTTAAGCAATCATTTTTAAAGAAAACACGTTCGAAGTCCAGACTCACTAATGCATCCTAACAAACTCGATAAGACACACTAATGCAAATTTCTGGTTCTCTAAGACCAACGCTCTGATACCAACTGAAATGTCCCGTTCTTATTGATTAAAAACGTTCCATATTAATTGATTTCGTTGCGAGGTTTTGACCTCTATATGAGACGTTTTTTAAAGACTGCATTCATTTTTAAAACAAACCATAACCTTTATTTCATAAATAAAGGTTTAAAAGCTTTACGTAGATTATCAAATAATGATAATCTAAAATATCCTGTTTACACACAACCATTACATAATGATTTACAATACAAATATGTTACATCGAAATCAGTTTCTTGAATGCTGTTTTTACACAATATCATACAAACATGGACTCCAAATCTTGTCCTTATTTTAGTATGCAACAGCGGAAGCTCTTAGTATTCACCTGAGAATAAACATGCTTTAAACGTCAACAAAAATGTTGGTGAGTTATAGGTTTAACCTATATATATCAAATCGTAACAATAGACCACAAGATTTCATATTTCAATACACATCCCATACATAGAGATAAAAATTATTCATATGGTGAACACCTGGTAGCCGACATTAACAAGATGCATATATAAGAATATCCCCATCATTCCGGGACACCCTTCGGATATGATATAAATTTCGAAGTACTAAAGCATCCGGTACTTTGGATGGGGTTTGTTAGGCCCAATAGATCTATCTTTAGGATTCGCGTCAATTAGGGTGTCTGTTCGCTAATTCTTAGATTACCAGACTTAATAAAAGGGGCATATTCGATTTTGATAATTCAACCATAGAATGTAGTTTCACGTACTTGTGTCTATTTTGTAAATCATTTATAAAACCTGCATGTATTCTCATCCCAAAAATATTAGATTTTAAAAGTAGGACTATAACTCACTTTCACAGATTTTTACTTCGTCGGGAAGTAAGACTTGGCCACTGGTTGATTCACGAACCTATAACAATATATACATATATATCAAAGTATGTTCAAAATATATTTACAACACTTTTAATATATTTTGATGTTTTAAGTTTATTAAGTCAGCTGTCCTCGTTAGTAACCTACAGCTAGTTGTCCACAGTTAGATGTACAGAAATAAATTGATAAATATTATCTTGAATCAATCCACGACCCAGTGTATACGTATCTCATTATTGATCACAACTCAAACTATATATATTTTGGAATCAACCTCAACCCTGTATAGCTAACTCCAACATTCACATATAGAGTGTCTTTGGTTGTTCCGAAATATATATAGATGTGTCGACATGATAGGTCGAAACATTGTATACGTGTCTATGGTATCTCAAGATTACATAATATGCAATACAAGTTGATTAAGTTATGGTTGGAATAGATTTGTTACCAATTTTCACGTAGCTAAAATGAGAAAAATTATCCAATCTTGTTTTACCCATAACTTCTTCATTTTAAATCCGTTTTGAGTGAATCAAATTGCTATGGTTTCATATTGAACTCTATTTTATGAATCTTAATAGAAAAAGTATAGGTTTATAGTCGGAAAAATAAGTTACAAGTCGTTTTTGTAAAGGTAGTCATTTCAGTCGAAAGAACGACGTCTAGATGACCATTTTAGAAAACATAATTCCACTTTGAGTTTAACCATAATTTTTGGATATAGTTTCATGTTCATAATAAAAATCATTTTCCCAGAATAATAATAACTTTTAAATCAAAGTTTATCATAGTTTTTAATTAACTAACCCAAAACAGCCCGCGGTGTTACTACGACAGCGTAAATTCGGTTTTACGGTGTTTTTCGTGTTTCCAGGTTTTAAATCATTAAGTTAGCATATCATATAGATATAGAACATGTGTTTAGTTGATTTTAAAAGTCAAGTTAGAAGGATTAACTTTTATTTGCGAACAAGTTTAGAATTAACTAAACTATGTTCTAGTGATTACAAGTTTAAACCTTCGAATAAGATAGCTTTATATGTATGAATCGAATGATGTTATGAACATCATTTCTACCTCAAGTTCCTTAGATAAACCTATTGGAAATGAGAAAAATAGATCTAGCTTCAAAGGATCCTTGGATGGCTTGAAAGTTCTTGAAGCAGAATCATGACACGAAAACAATTTCAAGTAAGATTTCCACTCGAAATAAGATTGTTATAGTAATAAAAATTGAATCAAAGTTTGAATATGAGTATTACCTTGTATTAGAAAGATAACCTACTGTAAGTAACAAAGGTTTCTTGATCTTGGATGATTACTTGGAATGAATTTAGAAAACTTGGAAGTAAACCCATTGTTAACCCATTGTTTATTATAACAAATGAGATGTTAAATTGTTATATTATCATGATATTATGATATATAATATATCTTAGTATGATATATATACAGTTAAATGTCGTTACAACGATAATCGTTACATATATGTCTCGTTTCGAAATCATTAAGTTAGTAGTCTTATTTTTACATATGTATTTCATTGTTAATACACTTAATAATATATTTACTTATCATTTAACATAATTAACCAAGTGTATCAATACCTTAATATGATTCATATGTACCTAGTACGACGTTGTTATAACGATAATCGTTATATATATCGTTTTCGAGTTTCTTAAATTAATAGTCTCATTTTTATGTATATAACTCATTGTTAAAATACCTAATGAGATACATACTTATAATAAAATCATGTTAACTATATATATAACCATATATATGTCATCGTATAGTTTTTACAAGTTTTAACGTTCGTGAATCACCGGTCAACTTGGGTGGTCAATTGTCTATATGAAACCTATTTCAATTAATCAAGTCTTAACAAGTTTGATTGCTTAACATGTTGGAAACACTTAATCATGTAAATAACAATTTCATTTAATATATATATAAACATGGAAAAGTTCGGGTCACTACAGTTATGACTACGGGGGTGGCTATTCAGGCGGGGTACACGATGTACCCTCCACCTATATCCGGCGAACCCTTTCAGAGGTACAAGCCGATATATTCAGACGGGGTTACACCGCCATGAGCAAACTTACCAGTCAAAACCACGCGGTTGGACTTTTTCATCAGTGGATCCAAGGGTCATCTTTGCAGGCACTAGCGGTGGAACAACGGGGCCGCATGTGGTTTGCTGCGGCCAGGTACCTATTTATAGTACCACTGTTTCAATACCTCTGCATACGCAGAGCATTCAGCAGAATTCGTCATTTACACCGTTGCAACCTTGGCAACCACCGCGCCCAGTTTCACAATTTTAACTCCTGCGGATGCGCAGGCGTTACTTAATAGTTGGGGGTTTGGTGTCATCCCAGATGCAAACTCTCATTGGGCGCCGATAACAGCGCATCAGCAAAGCACAGCGCATACAGTTGGTTTTTTAAGTGTGTATCCTCAAGTTTCGAAGATATCTGCGCCACAGGTTTTGATTCCTTTATAGCCACCTGTGTACTCTGCGTCTTCAAGTTATCCATCTTTTCCAACGCAGCAGCCTTGGTTATATCCGCAGACTGTAGTGACCCGAACTTTTCCATGTTTATATATATATTAAATGAAATTGTTATTTACATGATTAAGTGTTTCCAATATGTTAAGCAATCAAACTTGTTAAGACTTGATTAATTGAAATAGGTTTCATATAGACAATTGACCACCCAAGTTGACCGGTGATTCACGAACGTTAAAACTTGTAAAAACTATACGATGACATATATATGGTTATATATATAGTTAACATGATTTTATTATAAGTATGTATCTCATTAGGTATTTTAACAATGAGTTATATACATAAAAATGAGACTATTAATTTAAGAAACTCGAAAACGATATATATAACGATTATCGTTATAACAACGTCTTACTAGGTACATAAGAATCATATTAAGATATTGATACACTTTGTTAATTATGTTAAATGATAAGTAAATATATTATTAAGTGTATTAACAATGAAATACATATGTAAAAATAAGACTACTAACTTAATGATTTCGAAACGAGACATATATGTAACGATTATCGTTGTAACGACATTTAACTGTATATATATCATACTAAGATATATTATATATCATAATATCATGATAATATAACAATTTAACATCTCATTTGTTATAATAAATAATGGGTTAACAACATTCAACAAGATCGTTAACCTAAAGGTTTCAAAACAACATTTACATGTAACGACTAACGATGACTTAACGACTCAGTTAAAATGTATATACTTGTAGTGTTTTAATATGTATTCATACACTTTTGAAAGAATTTAAGACACTTATCAAAATACTTCTACTTAATAAAAATGCTTACAATTACATCCTCGTTCAGTTTCATCAACAATTCTACTCGTATGCACCCGTATTCATACTCGTACAATACACAGCTTTTAGATGTATGTACTATTGGTATATACACTCCAATGATTAGCTCTTAGCAGCCCATGTGAGTCACCTAACACATGTGGGAACCATCATTTGGCAACTAGCATAAAATATCTCATAAAATTACAAAAATATGAGTAATCATTCATGACTTATTTACATGAAAACAAAATTACATATCCTTTATATCTAATCCATACACCAACGACCAAAAACACCTACAAACACTTTAATTCTTCAATTTTCTTCATCTAATTGATCTCTCTCAAGTTCTATCTTCAAGTTCTAAGTGTTCTTCATAAATTCCAAAAGTTCTAGTTTCATAAAATCAAGAATACTTCCAAGATTGCAAGTTTACTTTCAAGTTTTCTAAATCCATTCCAAGTAATCATCCAAGATCAAGAAACATTTGTTACTTACAGTAGGTTATCTTTATAATACAAGGTAATAATCATATTCAAACTTTAATTCAATTTCTATAACTATAACAATCTTATTTCGAGTGGAAATCTTACTTGAAATTGTTTTCGTGTCATGATTCTGTTTCAAGAACTTTCAAGCCATCCAAGGATCCTTTGAAGCTAGATCTATTTTTCTCATTTCCAGTAGGTTTATCCAAGGAACTTGAGGTAGTAATGATGTTCATAACATCATTCTATTCATACATATAAAGCTATCTTATTCGAAGGTTTAAACTTGTAATCACTAGAACATAGTTTAGTTAATTCTAAACTTGTTCGCAAATAAAAGTTAATCCTTCTAAATTGACTTTTAAAATCAACTAAACACATGTTCTATATCTATATGATATGCTAACTTAATAATTTAAAACCTGGAAACACGAAAAACACCGTAAAACCGGATTTACGCCGACGTAGTAACACCGCGGGCTGTTTTGGGTTAGTTAATTAAAAACTATGATAAACTTTGATTTAAAAGTTGTTATTCTGGGAAAATGATTTTTATTATGAACATGAAACTATATCAAAAAATTATGGTTAAACTCAAAGTGGAAGTATGTTTTCTAAAATGGTCATCTAGACGTCGTTCGTTCGACTGAAATGACTACCTTTACAAAAACGACTTATAACTTATTTTTCCGACTATAAACCTATACTTTTTATGTTTATATTCATAAAATAGAGTTCAATATGAAACCATAGCAATTTGATTCACTCAAAACGGATTTAAAATGAAGAAGTTATGGGTAAAACAAGATTGGATAATTTTTCTCATTTTAGCTACGTGAAAATTGGTAACAAATCTATTCCAACCATAACTTAATCAACTTATATTGTATATTATGTAATCTTGAGATACCATAGACACGTATACAATGTTTCGACCTATCATGCCGACCCATCTATATATATATATTGCGGAACTACCATAGACACTCTATATGTGAATGTTGGAGTTAGCTATACAGGGTTGAGGTTGATTCCAAAATATATATATAGTTTGAGTTGTGATCAATACTGAGATACGTATACACTGGGTCGTGGATTGATTCAAGATAATATTTATCGATTTATTTCTGTACATCTAACTGTGGACAACTAGTTGTAGGTTACTAACGAGGACAGCTGACTTAATAAACTTAAAACATCAAAATGTATTAAAAGTATTGTAAATATATTTTGAACATACTTTGATATATATGTATATATTGTTATAGGTTCGTGAATCAACCAGTGGCCAAGTCTTACTTCCCGACGAAGTAAAAATCTGTGAAAGTGAGTTATAGTCCCACTTTTAAAATCTAATATTTTTGGGATGAGAATACATGCAGGTTTTATAAATGATTTACAAAATAGACACAAGTACGTGAAACTACATTCTATGGTTGAATTATCGAAATCGAATATGCCCCTTTTTATTAAGTCTGGTAATCTAAGAATTAGGGAACAGACACCCTAATTGACGCGAATCCTAAAGATAGATCTATTGGGCCTAACAAACCCCATCCAAAGTACCGGATGCTTTAGTACTTCGAAATTTATATCATATCCGAAGGGTGTCCCGGAATGATGGGGATATTCTTATATATTCATCTTGTTAATGTCGGTTACCAGGTGTTCACCATATGAATGATTTTTATCTCTATGTATGGGATGTGTATTGAAATATGAAATCTTGTGGTCTATTGTTACGATTTGATATATATAGGTTAAACCTATAACTCACCAACATTTTTGTTGACGTTTAAAGCATGTTTATTCTCAGGTGAATACTAAGAGCTTCCGCTATTGCATACTAAAATAAGGACAAGATTTGGAGTCCATGTTTGTATGATATTGTGTAAAAACTGCATTCAAGAAACTGATTTCGATGTAACATATTTGTATTGTAAACCATTATGTAATGGTCGTGTGCAAACAGGATATTTTAGATTATCATTATTTGATAATCTACGTAAAGCTTTTTAAACCTTTATTTATGAAATAAAGGTTATGGTTTGTTTTAAAAATGAATGCAGTCTTTGAAAAACATCTCATATAGAGGTCAAAACCTCGCAACGAAATCAATTAATATGGAACATTTTTAATCAATAAGAACGGGACATTTCAGTTGGTATCCGAGCGTTGGTCTTAGAGAACCAGAAAATTTGCATTAGTGTGTCTTATCGAGTTTGTTAGGATGCATTAGTGAGTCTGGACTTCGACCGTGTTTTCTTTAAAAATGATTGCTTAACATTTTTGTTGGAAACTATATATTATTAACATGTATATATTATGTGATATATTAATCTCTTAACATGTTTGATATTGTGTGATAGATGTCTACCTCTAGCACAAATCCCATTGACTCACCTAATAATAACAAAGAGTCGAATATATATTGGATTGATTCACAAGTTCCCGAAGAAGAACCGGAAGAAGAATCAGAACCGGAAGAAGAATCAGAACCAGAAGAGGAGGAACCGGAGGAGGAAATAGAACCGGTGGGGGAAATAATAAAACGGTTAAGTAAAAGAAAATTCTCAACCAACCGACCAAGGTTAATTATGGTCAATGGTGTTTCTGCCAAGGAAGCAAAATATTGGGAGGATTACCAATTCTCCGATGAATCGGATTCCGACGAGAATTCCGATGATGTTATAGAAATTACCCCAACTGAATTTAAAAAGGCAAAATAAAATAATAAGGGAAAGGGCATAAAAATAGAGAAATCTAATTCCAACCCCGATGAACTTTATATGTATCGTCAACCCCCGAAGCCCTTAAGTTGTAACAATGACTCGGGAACCTCTAAACCACCAGGTTTTTCTAAACCGTTGTGGAAAATGATAGATCGTATTAGGGGAACATCATATATCCCTAGAAACTTGGCAAAACGAACCAAAACCGAAGAAGAAGAAACGAGCGAGTCGGAATAAGATAGTTGTATTCGTGTGGTGTAATATATGTAATATAGTGTGCTTATGCTTTATGATATATGTAAAAATTGCTTGTATTAATAAGTATATTTTTTTTTATAAATCTAACTCTTGTCTATTTTACAGTATAAAAACACAAAATGGATAGACAACCCAATATTTTAAGAGACCTACCCGGAGACATGATTGATGAAATCTTGTCTAGAGTCGGTCAGAATTCTTCGGCACAACTATTTATGGCGAAATCAGTTTGTAAGACATTCGAAGAACGTTCCAAGAATGTCTTGGTTTATAAGAGACTTTCGTTTGAAAGATGGGGGATATCACATTGGGAAACCCATAAGTTACGATGTGTTTACTTTGACGCATATATTGCGGGGAACCCAAATGCTATTTTACGCAACGGGTTAAGAAATTATTTTGACTCAATGTATCCGAATATAGGACTTCATGATTTAGAAAAAGCGGCTAACATGCAACATAAAGAAGCATGCTATGCTTACGGGTTAGTAATGTTCACTTCTCACCAAAGTGAGAAAAAGAACATCGGGCTACAACTACTAAACAAAACATTCCCACAAGTGACGGAGTCGGTAATTGGGGTAAGAAATGAGGTTTTTAGGTTATTATGAGACTGTTGGTCATTATGTAACCCTCGTCCCTTTGACAACGTTACAACACGCTGTCTTATCAACGGCCATAACGGTTATGTTCCACAAGACCAAGGATGGGAAGTAGTCCTAGTAAAACCAGAATGCATGACTTGTTTCTGGACGTATGAATTACGTGTCTTTATTGCCTTTGCTGAACGACTTGTGTACTAGCTAGAATTATCTTCACAACTATCTTGTATCAAAGTTATTGTGTGCTATATTTCATGCTTTATGTAAAATAAGCGGTATTGTAAGTTTGTAAAATATTGTATAAAAGTTTGAACGCGAAATATTATTATAATCAGTTTTTCATATAGAATTGTAGTAGTTGAATTGTATATTAGCTACTAAGTATGAACTTAACGGGTAGGTACTACCCGAATTTAAACTTATAAAACGCTAATATGAAGAAAAAGCTTTTATCAATGAGTTCATATTATGCTATGAAATACTATTAAATACTCTTAATATTCTGTATGATTAACTTGTTCCATTTGACTATTTTGAAGGAAATGGCACCGACTACTCGACACACCGTGAATATGAATGAAGAGGAATTCCATACTTTTCTAGCTTCAAACATAGCCGCAGTACAGGCTGCGCTACATACCAACAATAACCTTGGATCTAGCAGTACAGGAAATCGTGTAGGATGCACCTACAAAGAATTCACTGCCTGCAAACCTTTGGAATTTGATGGAACCGAAGGACCGATCGGATTGAAACGGTGGACCGAGAAGGTCGAATCGGTGTTTGCCATAAGTAAGTGTACTGAAGAGGACAAAGTGAAGTACGCTACGCATACCTTCACAGGTTCTGCGTTAACATGGTGGAATACCTATCTAGAGCAAGTGGGACAAGATGATGCGTACGCACTACCGTGGTCAGCATTCAAGCACTTGATGAACGAGAAGTACCGTCCCAGAACCGAGGTCAATAAGCTCAAGACAGAACTTAGAGGGTTACGAACCCAAGGATTTGATATTACCACATACGAAAGACGATTCACAGAATTGTGCCTATTGTGTCCGGGAGCGTTCAAAGATGAGGAAGAGAAGATCGACGCGTTTTTGTAAGGATTACCGGAAAGAATCCAAGAAGATATAAGTTCACACGAGCCCGCCTCCATACAACAGGCATGTAGAATGGCTCACAAACTAGTGAACCAGATTGAAGAAAGAATTAAAGAACAGACTGCTGAAGAGGCCAATGTGAAGCAAGTCAAAAGAAAGTGGGAGGAAAACGGTGATAAGAATCACTAATACAACAACAACATCAATTACAACAATAATCGCAACAATTATCCCAACAATCGCAACATCAATCGCAACTACAACAAACGGCCCAACAACAACAACAACAACAACAACAACAACAACAACAATAACAGCAACTACAACAATCATCCCAACAACAATAACAACCGCAACAACAACAACAATCAGAAGCAGCTATGCCAAAGGTGTGAAAAGTATCACTCGGGGTTCTGCACCAAATTTTGCAACAAGTGTAAAAGAAATGGTCATAGCGCGGCGAAGTGTGAGGTCTACGGACCAGGGGTTAACAGAACCAAAGGAATAAATGGTGTCGGAACGAGTAATGGCAGAGCAAGTAGTGTCGGAGCAAGTTATGCCAATGTAGTTTGTTATAAATGTGGAAAAACGGGCCACATTATTAGAAATTTCCCGAACCAGGAGAACACGAATGGACAAGGCCGCGGAAGAGTTTTCAATATTAATGCAGCAGAGGTACAGGAAGACCCGGAGCTTGTTACGGGTACGTTTCTTATTGACGATAAATCTACTTACGTTTTATTTGATTCGGGTGCGGATAGAAGCTATATGAGTAGAGACTTTTGTGCTAAATTAAGTTGTCCATTGACGCCGTTGGATAGTAAATTTTTACTCGAATTAGCAAACGGTAAATTAATTTCAGCAGATAATATATGCCGGAATCGAGAAATTAAACTGGGTAGCGAAATATTTAAGATTGATTTGATACCAGTGGAGTTAGGGAGTTTTGATGTAATAGTTGGCATGGACTGGCTGAAAAAGGTGAAAGCAGAGATCGTATGTTATAAAAATGCAATTCGCATTGTACGAGAAGAAGGAGAACCCTTAATGGTGTACGGAGAAAAGGGCAACACGAAGCTACATCTTATTAGTAATTTGAAGGCACAAAAACTAATAAGAAAAGGTTGCTATGCTATTCTAGCACACGTCGAGAAAGTACAAACTGAAGAAAAGAGCATCAATGATGTTCCCGTCGTAAAAGAATTTTCCGATGTATTTCCGAAAGAATTACCGAGATTACCCCCACATCGATCTGTTGAATTTCAAATAGATCTTGTACCAGGAGCTGCACCAATAGCTCGTGCTCCTTATAGATTCGCACCCAGCGAGATGAAAGAACTGCAAAGCCAATTACAAGAACTTTTAGAGCGTAGTTTCATTCGACCAAGCACATCACCGTGGGGAGCTCCTGTTTTGTTTGTCAAGAAGAAAGATGGTACATTCAGGTTGTGTATCGACTACCGAGAGTTGAACAAACTTACCATCAAGAACCGCTACCCACTACCGAGAATCGGTGACTTATTTGATCAACTACAAGGCTCGTCTGTTTATTCAAAGATTGACTTACGTTCCGGGTATCATCAAATGCGGGTGAAAGAAGATGATATTCCAAAGACTGCTTTCAGAACACATTACGGTCATTACGAGTTTATGGTCATGCCGTTTGGTTTAACTAATGCACCAGCTGTGTTCATGGATCTTATGAACCGAGTGTGTGGACCATACCTTGACAAGTTTGTCATTGTTTTCATTGATGACATACTTATTTACTCAAAGAATGACCAAGAACACGGTGAACATTTGAGAAAGGTGTTAGAAGTATTGAGGAAGGAAGAATTGTACGCTAAATTTTCAAAGTGTGCTTTTTGGTTGGAAGAAGTTCAATTCCTCGGTCACATAGTGAACAAATAAGGTATTAAGGTGCATCCGGCAAAGGTAGAAACTGTTGAAAAGTGGGAAACCCCGAAAACTCCGAAACACATACGCCAGTTTTTAGGACTAGCTGGTTACTACAGAAGGTTCATCCAAGATTTCTCCAAAATAGCAAAACCCTTGACTGCATTAACGCATAAAGGGAAGAAATTTGAATGGAAGGATGAACAAGAGAAGGCGTTTCAATTATTGAAGAAAAAACTAACTACGGCACCTATATTGTCATTGCCTGAAGGGAATGATGATTTTGTGATTTATTGTGACGCATCAAAGCAAGGTCTCGGTTGTGTATTAATGCAACGGACGAAGGTGATTGCTTATGCGTCTAGACAATTGAAGATTCACGAGCAAAATTATACGATGCATGATTTGGAATTAGGCGCGGTTGTTTTTGCATTACAGACTTGGAGGCACTACTTATATGGGGTCAAAAGTATTATATATACCGACCACAAAAGTCTTCAACACATATTTAATCAGAAACAACTGAATATGAGGCAGCGTAGGTGGATTGAATTGTTGAATGATTACGACTTTGAGATTCGTTACCACCCGGGGAAGGCAAAAGTGGTAGCTGACGCCTTGAGCAGAAAGGACAGAGAACCCATTCGAGTAAAATCTATGAATATACTGATTCACACTAACCTTACTACTCAAATAAAGGAGGCGCAACAAGGAGTTTTAAAAGAGGGAAATTTAAATGATGAAATATCCAAAGGATCGGAGAAGCATCTAAATATTTGGGAAGACGGAACCCGGTATAGGGCTGAAAGAATTTGGGTACCAAAATTTGGAGATATGAGAGAAATGGTACTTAGAGAAGCTCATAAAACCAGATACTCAATACATCCTGGAACGGGGAAGATGTACAAGGATCTTAAGAAATATTTTTGGTGGCCAGGTATGAAAGCCGATATTGCTAAATATGTAGGAGAATGTTTGACGTGTTCTAAGGTCAAAGCTGAGCATCAGAAACCATCAGGTCTACTACAACAACCTGAAATCCCGGAATGGAAATGGGAAAATATTTCCATGGATTTCATTACTAAATTGCCAAGGACTGCAAGTGGTTATGATACTATTTGGGTAATAGTTGATCGTCTCACCAAGTCAGCACACTTCCTGCCAATAAGAGAAGATGACAAGATGGAGAAGTTAGCACGACTGTATTTGAAGGAAGTCGTCTCCAGACATGGAATACCAATCTCTATTATCTCTGATAGGGATGGCAGATTTATTTCAAGATTCTGGCAGACATTACAGCAAGCATTGGGAACTCGTCTAGACATGAGTACTGCCTATCATCCACAAACTGATGGGCAGAGCGAAAGGACGATACAAACGCTTGAAGACATCTACCGTTAGCAGAATTTTCCTACAACAACAGCTACCATTCAAGAATTGAGATGGTGCCGTTTGAAGCACTTTATGGTAGAAAGTGCAGGTCTCCGATTTGTTGGAGTGAAGTGGGAGATAGACAGATTACGGGTCCGGAGATAATACAAGAAACTACCGAGAAAATCATTCAAATTCAACAAAGATTGAAAACCGCCCAGAGTCGACAAAAGAGCTACGCGGACAGTAAAAGAAAAGATATAGAGTTTGAAATTGGAGAAATGGTCATGCTTAAGGTTTCACCTTGGAAAGGCGTTGTTCGATTTGGTAAACGGGGGAAACTAAATCCAAGGTACATTGGACCATTCAAGATTATAGATCGTGTCGGACCAGTAGCTTACAAACTGGAGCTACCTCAATAACTCGCGGCTGTACATAACACTTTCCATGTCTCAAATTTGAAGAAATGTTTTGCTAAAGAAGATCTCACTATTCCGTTGGACGAAATCCAAATCAATGAAAAAATTCAATTCATTGAAGAACCCGTCGAAATAATGGATCGTGAGGTTAAGAGACTTAAACAAAACAAGATACCGATTGTTAAGGTTCAATGGAATGCTCGTAGAGGACCCGAGTTCACCTGGGAGTGTGAAGATCAGATGAAGAAGAATTACCTGCATTTATTTCCAGAAGATACATCAACACCTCCAACTGCTTAAAATTCCGGGACGAAATTTATTTAACGGGTAGGTACTGTAGTGACCCGAACTTTTCCATGTTTATATATATATTAAATGAAATTGTTATTTACATGATTAAGTGTTTCCAACATTTTAAGCAATCAAACTTGTTAAGACTTGATTAATTGAAATAGGTTTCATATAGACAATTGACCACCCAAGTTGACCGGTGATTCACGAACGTTAAAACTTGTAAAAACTATACGATGACATATATATGGTTATATATATAGTTAACATGATTTTATTATAAGTATGTATCTCATTAGGTATTTTAACAATGAGTTATATACATAAAAATGAGACTATTAATTTAAGAAACTCGAAAACGATATATATAACGATTATCGTTATAACAACGTCTTACTAGGTACATATGAATCATATTAAGATATTGATACACTTGGTTAATTATGTTAAATGATAAGTAAATATATTATTAAGTGTATTAACAATGAAATACATATGTAAAAATAAGACTACTAACTTAATGATTTCGAAACGAGACATATATGTAACGATTATCGTTGTAACGACATTTAACTTTATATATATCATACTAAGATATATTATATATCATAATATCATGATAATATAACAATTTAACATCTCATTTGTTATAATAAATAATGGGTTAACAACATTCAACAAGATCGTTAACCTAAAGGTTTCAAAACAACATTTACATGTAACGACTAACGATGACTTAACGACTCAGTTAAAATGTATATACATGTAGTGTTTTAATATGTATTCATACACTTTTGAAAGACTTCAAGACACTTATCAAAATACTTCTACTTAACAAAAATGCTTACAATTACATCCTCGTTCAGTTTCATCAACAATTCTACTCGTATGCACCCGTATTCATACTCGTACAATACACAGCTTTTAGATGTATGTACTATTGGTATATACACTCCAATGATCAGCTCTTAGCAGCCCATGTGAGTCACCTAACACATGTTGGAACCATCATTTGGCAACTAGCATAAAATATCTCATAAAATTACAAAAATATGAGTAATCATTCATGACTTATTTACATGAAAACAAAATTACATATCCTTTATATCTAATCCATACACCAACGACCAAAAACACCTACAAACACTTTCATTCTTCAATTTTCTTCATCTAATTAATCTCTCTCAAGTTCTATCTTCAAGTTCTAAGAGTTCTTCATAAATTCCAAAAGTTCTAGTTTCATAAAATCAAGAATACTTCCAATATTGCAAGTTTACTTCCAAGTTTTCTAAATCCATTCCAAGTAATCATCCAAGATCAAGAAACCTTTGTTACTTAAAGTAGGTTATCTTTCTAATACAAGGTAATAATCATATTCAAACTTTAATTCAATTTCTATAACTATAACAATCTTATTTCGAGTGGAAATCTTACTTGAAATTATTTTCGTGTCATGATTCTGCTTCAAGAACTTTCAAGCCATCCAAGGATCCTTTGAAGCTAGATCTATTTTTCTCATTTCCAGTAGGTTTATCCAAGGAACTTGAGGTAGTAATGATGTTCATAACATCATTCTATTCATACATATAAAGCTATCTTATTCGAAGGTTTAAACTTGTAATCACTATAACATAGTTTAGTTAATTCTAAACTTGTTCGCAAATAAAAGTTAATCCTTCTAACTTGACTTTTAAAATCAACTAAACACATGTTCTATATCTATATGATATGCTAACTTAATGATTTAAAACCTGGAAACACGAAAAACACCGTAAAACCGGATTTACGCCGTCGTAGTAACACTGCGGGCTGTTTTGGGTTAGTTAATTAAAAACTATGATAAACTTTGATTTAAAAGTTGTTATTCTGGGAAAATGATTTTTATTATGAACATGAAACTATATCCAAAAATTATGGTTAAACTCAAAGTGGAAGTATGTTTTCTAAAATGGTCATCTAGACGTCGTTCTTTCGACTGAAATGACTACCTTAACAAAAACGACTTGTAACTTATTTTTCCGACTATAAACCTATATTTTTTATGTTTAGATTCATAAAATAGAGTTCAATATGAAACCATAGCAATTTGATTCACTCAAAACGGATTTAAAATAAAGAAGTTATGGGTAAAACAAGATTGGATAATTTTTCTTGTTTTAGCTACGTGAAAATTGGTAACAAATCTATTCCAACCATAACTTAATCAACTTATATTATATATTATGTAATCTTGAGATACCATAGACACGTATACAATGTTTTGACCTATCATGTCGACCCATATATATATATATATATTGCCGAACAACCATAGATACTCTATATGTGAATGTTGGAGTTAGCTATACAGGGTTGAGGTTGATTCCAAAATATATATATAGTTTGAGTTGTGATCAATACTGAGATACGTATACACTGGGTCGTGGATTGATTCAAGATAATATTTATCGATTTATTTCTGTACATCTAACTGTGGACAACTAGTTGTAGGTTACTAACGAGGACAACTGACTTAATAAACTTAAAACATCAAAATGTATTAAAAGTATTATAAATATATTTTGAACATACTTTGATATATATGTATATATTGTTATAGGTTCGTGAATCAACCAGTGGCCAAGTCTTACTTCCCGACGAAGTAAAAATCTGTGAAAGTGAGTTATAATCCCACTTTTAAAATCTAATATTTTTGGGATGAGAATATATGCAGGTTTTATAAATGTTTTACAAAATAGACACAAGTACGTGAAACTACATTCTATGGTTGAATTATCGAAATCGAATATGCCCCTTTTTATTAAGTCTGGTAATCTAAGAATTAGGGAACAGACACTCTAATTGACGCGAATCCTAAAGATAGATCTATTGGGCCTAACAAGCCCCATCCAAAGTACTGGATGCTTTAGTACTTCGAAATTTATATCATATCCGAAGGGTGTCCCGGAATGATGGGGATATTCTTATATATGCATCTTATTAATTTCGGTTACCAGGTGTTCACCATATGAATGATTTTTATCTCTATGTATGGGATGTGTATTGAAATATGAAATCTTGTGGTCTATTGTTACGATTTGATATATATAGGTTAAACCTATAACTCACCAACATTTTTGTTGACGTTTAAAGCATGTTTATTCTCAGGTGAATACTAAGAGCTTCCGCTGTTGCATACTAAAATAAGGACAAGATTTGGAGTCCATGTTTGTATGATATTGTGTAAAAACTGCATTCAAGAAACTGATTTCGATGTAACATATTTGTATTGTAAACCATTATGTAATGGTCGTGTGTAAACAGGATATTTTAGATTATCATTATTTGATAATCTACATAAAGCTTTTTAAACCTTTATTTATGAAATAAAGGTTATGGTTTGTTTTAAAAATGAATGCAGTCTTTGAAAAACGTCTCATATAGAGGTCAAAACCTCGCAACGAAATCAATTAATATGGAACGTTTTTAATCAATAAGAATGGGACATTTCACAGACGCAGGGTCAACCTTGGCAAAATGTTCAAGGGCAGGCAAATCTTGCAAGTCAATTCATGCAGGCCGCACCTCCTGATATGGTTCACTTATTTTCACAACCTGATTTTGTTCAGTACATGATGAAGCATTTCTTTGCGAACTTGAAAGGGGATCCTGTTAAACCACCCTTCGAGCTACCGACTACCTTTGACAAGTTTCCTCCGCATATAACCGCATACCCGTTTCCATCAGCACCAAAGATACCTAGCACGTTGGGTACTTACAATGGCCTGACCGATCCAGATGATTTTTTTACAGTGTTTCGAAGGCGCAATGCGCACTCAAGGCTGGGTGGATCCGGTTGCGTGTCAGATATTTCCTATGACACTACAGGGTATTGCTCGTGAGTGGTTTAATAAGTTGCCGGCGGGTAGTGTTGCCGGGTTTATGGATCTGCGGACAAAGTTTTAACTGCAATATCAGAATCAGAGACAACGCAAGCGCACTCACATTGAATGCCATGACATCGTGCAGAAGCCCAAGGAATCTTTGGGCGAATTTCTCACAAGGTATACTAATGAGTGCCTGCGCATACCAGATCTTAAGCCAGAGCAGCAGATTTCAGGGCTCATACATGGTATAAATTCAGAGCGTCACCCGACGCTGGTTAAGCGTTTACGCCATACAGTGCCAGCAACTTATACTGAAGCACTTAAAGAATGCCATGATTATATGCGGAGTGGCAAAGACAACGATATTCCCACCGCTAGCTCACGAAACGAAAAAAAGATGATAATGATCGATCGCGTGATCAAGGTCGCGGAAGTAACTCTCGCGGACGATATCACAGCGGTGGTCCTATCAGGAGTGACAAGGGGAAGTCCAGTGGCAATTATCGAAACAATAATCAGCGCGGTATCAATAATCAGAACTATGCGCTGCTCAAAAGTTTGTCCAAATCGCCCAAGGAAATTTTGGCAACGGAGCCAATATGCGCGACCTTCGCGGTTCCAACTCCACTTACAGAATTTGGCAAGCGGGACAAAACAAAGTATTGTGAATTTCATGACGACTATGGTCACGATACCAATCGGTGTAAAAACTTGATGGAACGGGTTCTGGAAGCGCTTCGCGCGGGCAAATTGGATCATTTAAAACCACCTAAAAAGGATAAGGGAAAGGCCGCAGAAGAGGCTTCGAAGTCTAAGACTTTCGCGTGGCAGAAAGTTGACAAAGCGAAAAATGCCGACTTAACCATTAACATGGTTGACGCAGAGAAAATCAGCCAGCGGAGAAAGTACAATGATCACCAGGATTGGGAGCTTCTCCCAATCACTTTCCCTCCTGTAATGTCAATTGATTGTATTAATGAGCCCATTATCATCAAATGTCGCATCCCTGATTGCGGAATCCAGATTAAGCGCATGCATGTTGACACTGGCAGCGGTGTCGATATAATGTATGAGCATTGTTATCGTTTCCTTTCGGCAGAAGTCAAAGCGCAGTTACGCCAGCCTGATATTACGCTATCAGGGTTTTACGGAGAAAACTCGTGGCCACTAGGCCGGATAGAATTAATGATAGAGCTTGCGGATGACAGGAACCCGCAGATGATCAGGCATGAATTGGTCGATTTTTATGTGGTTCGTTCAACTTCACGATATAACGCACTGCTAGGGAGAAACTTCATACGTCGTTTCAACATCATACCATCGGTAGTGCATGGTTTGATTAAGTTTCCCACAGTAGGAGGCATCACCACAGTTGCGTCACATCAAGCAACCGAGTTGTGTGGCTCTGTCGCGTCTGTAAGCGCTCCTAGCTTAGAAGAGCAATTTGCAAACTGTGCAGTAATAGCTAATCGCTTGCATCCGGATAAGCGAATTAAAATCGGCGCAGGCTTGTCAGCCGAAATGAAGGGCAAGTTGCATGGAATATTGTCAGCTAACGCAGATATTTTCGCATGGTGCGAGTCAGACATGACCGGGGTTCCGCGGGATATTGCAGAACATAAGTTAAACGTTAATCCATCATTGACACCCGTTAGGCAAAAGAAGCGGCATATGGCTCTAGACCGCAGTGATTGGTTGTGCGCAGAGGTGGACAACCTTGTCAAAGCAAACATTCTGCGGGAAGTGCGTTATCAGACATGGGTTGCAAATCCTGTGTTGGTAAAAAAGGCTGACGGTAACTGGCGAATGTGCGTTGATTTCAAAGACATTAATAAGGCATGTCCTAAGGACAACTACCCTCTCCCGGAGATAGACTGGAAGGTAGAATCACTGTCGGGATTTAGGTACAAGTGTTTTTTGGACGCATACAAGGGTTATCACCAAATCTTAATGGCTGCGGAAGATGAGGACAAGACTGCTTTTCATACGCCGCAGGGTATTTATTGTTACACGAAGATGCCTTTTGGTTTAAAGAATGCGGGCGCGACCTATCAGCGTGTAATTGACGCAGCATTCAAGCACCAAATCGGTAGAAATCTTGAAGCGTACGTCGACGACTTGGTAATTAAAAGTAACACTGAAGAAGACATGCTCGCGGACATCCTGGAAATGTTTGCATCTCTGCGCAGGATCAACATGAAGCTTAACCCGCTTAAATGTAGTTTTGGGGAAGAGGAAGGCAAGTTTTTAGGTCATGTGGTGACAGCGCGGGGTATCAAGGCCAATCCCAAAAAGATTGAAGCCATTGATAATTTGCCATCTCCGAAGACAAAGAAAGATGTGCAGAGTCTAACGGGGAAGCTTGCGGCTATCACACAGTTTCTGTCGAAAGCCGCAGAACGACAGTTACCATTCTTCAATACTTTGAAAAATTGTTTGAAGAAAAAAGACTTCGTATGGACTCAGGAAGCAGAATCAGCCTTTCAGGATATGAAAAAGGTGCTTGCAGAATTACCAACACTTACTGCGCCAGTATCAGGAGAAACGTTAACGCTGTACCTCGCGGCATCGAAGGAAGCTGTCAGCTCAGTCCTCATCGCGGATCGCAGAAAGGTAATCCATTAATTTACATGCTTTATTTATATCGCAGAAATTTAACGACTGAGGTTTTTCTCAGACGCAAATGCCGGTCTACTTCGTAAGCAAGCCGCTGACATCAAGCGAAGTAAACTACTCACCAATAGAAAAGCTTGTATATGCGCTGGTCCATACGGCGCGGCGTTTGCGCCGATATTTTCAAGCACATCCAATCGTGGTTCTAATTGATCAACCAATCAAACAGGTTGGTAAACGCCTACTTTGCGGCAATGACCGGGGTTACCGCATTGACTAACGCAATCATTTTTCTTTCAGGTGTTATACAAGCTTGAGATTTCTGGCCGAATGGCTAAGTGGGCAGTTGAAATAGGTGAACATGAGATAAATTTTTCTTCGCACAGTGCGGTTAAGGGTCAAATACTTGCTGATTACCTAGCAGAATTTCCTGCGGATGTCGAGGCGTCAGCAGAACATCAGGATCCACCTGCACCAACTTTGTCACTATGGGAATTGTACACCGATGGTGCGTGCAGCGCATCTGGTGCAGGTGTGGGTATAATTTTAACAGGCCCAGATGGCGAAGAGCATATATACGCACTGCGGTTTAATTTTGCTATTACAAACAACGAAGCAGAGTATGAGGCTCTGTTAGCAGGTATGCGCATTGCACATAAGTTAAATGTTAAAATTTTGCACGCTTATGTGGATTCAAAGCTAGTATGCAGTCAAGTCAGCGGAGATTTCGAAGCGCATCACATAGCCATGCAGAAATATCTATCACTTGTTCACAACCTCGCTGACCAGTTTGAAGCTTTTCAAATCTCCCAGATAATGCGGGGGCAAAATAAGAAAGCGGATGCGCTAAGCAAACTGGCTGCCTTGGCTTTTGATCATATGGGGAAGAAAGTTCTAATAGAAGAACTCAGTGCGAAATCCATTGTTATGATGCCTTTAGTGGCACCAGTTGAGGAACCAAGCTCAACATGGATGACGCCCATCGTGGCTTTTCTGCGGGATGGCACATCTCCTGCGGATTCTGCTGATGCAAAGAAAGTCCGCGTTAAGGCACCGCTGTATGCCCTTGAGGGTGACGTCCTATATCGAAAGAATTATTTGGGACCGCACTTAAGGTGCATTGGCCCGAAAGAGGCAGAGGAAGTTGTACGCGAGGTGCATGAAGGTGCATGCGCACTCCATTCGGGGCACAGGTCCATTGTGTCAAAAATAATGCGGCTAGGATATTATTGGCCTACCATGTACGCGGATACTGCGCACATAGTTAAGCAATGTGAATCATGCCAAATACATGCACCTATTAGCGGAGCACATGCCCATCCAATGATACCAGTCTCCTCACCGTGGCCATTCTGCAAATGGGCAATCGACATAGTCGGACCATTCCCAAAAGGCCGAGGTAATTTTATCATTTATTTTCTAAACATGTTACTCACATCAGTACCTTACGCACATTCTGCACACGCAGGAAACATCATATTCTTGATTGTTGCAATCGACTATTTCCCAAAGTGGGTCGAAGCGAGACCGCTGGCAGCAATCTCATGAAAAAGGGTACGAAATTTTGTATGGGAAGACATCGTCTGTCGATTTGGTATACCAAATGAAATTGTCAGTGATAACGGTACGCAGTTCGCGGGTGACCCTTTTCGCAGCTGGTGCGCGGAGCTTAATATTAAGCAAACTTTTACATCTGTTGCGCATCCACAGGCGAATGGCCAGTGCAAAGTTACCAACCGGGATATAGTAGCTGGAATCAAAGCTAGGTTGGGTCATGGTCGTGTTGGTTGGGTGGATGAACTACCGAAGGTTTTATGGGCGCATAGAACAACACCCAAAGCAAGCACTAGTGAGACCCCGTTCAGTTTGGTCTATGGATCAGAAGCTGTTGTACCCGCAGAAATTGGGGTACCAACGTTCCGCATACAAAATTTTGATGAGCAAAATAACTCTGAAGCTTTGCGGGAAAATCTTAATTTGCTGGAAGAGCGCAGACTCTCTGCGGCTGTCAACGAAGCAAAAAATTGCAAAGTACTATAATCAGCGTGTGCGTTCGCGCTCTTACAAGTGCGGTGACTTGGTTTGGCGTCAGAACGACGCAAGTCATGCGGAAGATACTGGGAAACTGGGCCCCCGTTGGGAAGGTCCATACAGGGTAGCGAAGGCAAACAATACCGGGGCGTACCATCTCGAGACATTAGATGGAAAACCTGTGAAACGCACTTGGCATGTGACGTTATTGAAAAAATGTTATATGTAGCTAGGTGGACCTGATCACTCCAGTTTATTGTAGCACATTATTTTTTCTATGTAATTTCCGTCCGTTGTAATTGTGATTAAATATTTACTCGCGCATACTTTTGTTGTTTAAATCTTTTTTGTATGCGGTTCCTGCCTACTTAAGGGGTGTCCTCTAGCCCCTGTGCGGCAGAAGCCTGTTTGGTTACAAGGCTAGACGCTAACGGTAGGCAAAGGGAATTGGTTTTCCCCTAGCCAAGCGCCACGCAGACTAGATGGCTGCAAAGTCGACTTAAAAAATTACAAGCATTGGTTTGCTTGTGCGTAATTACTCTCGCATTGGTTTGCTTGAGGAACTCTTAAGCATAAAGACATTGGCTTGTTTTTAGTTGCGTTGCTTACCATACAGCTACCGTGCACCTCTAGTACATGACAAAGCAAAAACACAGTGGCTTCTGAGTCTAAATTGTTAAAGTATTGGTTTATTTTACGCAGTACCATCCGCATACGCATGAGTTTTGGTTAACTATGCGCATGGGTATGCGGTTCACATTTTGTTTTGATTCGCGATATATAAACAAATAAACACACTACGCATGCATATCAGAAATATATATACATCAAATTAAGTTGTTACATCAAAGGTAATTGTTTGTAATGCTTGCCCAACACAGGACTTAGGGCTGCAAAAATACAAGTACCTACCTAAGCATAGGACTTACGGCTCAATCCAATACAAACTAATAATCCTCCTTTAAAAACCCATCGATCGACATGTTCGGGTCCGCAGCAAATGCGTTGATTAGGGGGATAGGGATGGACTTGATGGCTTCTTCCGCTTCCATTAACGCTGCAGCCGTTCCCTCTTTTAGCTTCTTTTGAACGATGTCGGGGAACGGCGGTGTTAGACCGCAAGCTTGGATTACCTCCTGCACAGCCTTGTTGATTTCATGGTCCCTGATCGCATCAACGTAGGCATTGAACTTGTCGGACACAGGCTCTGAGTCCATCACCTTTTGCGCAATGGTAGGGAGTGCGGTGCGCAGCTTCGCTAGATCCGTCTCTGCCAGCTCGCGGTTGGTTACCGCGTCATCCCTTTCCCTCGTCACTTTTTCAAGCTCCGACCGCAAACGTTCTGCATCCCCCTTCGCCTGCTCAACCGCACCAACCAGCTCACGGCTCTTTTTTCTTTCCTCAATCAGCGCAGTTTTGGTTTCATTTGCAGTCGACTCAACCGCCTTGCACACCTCCTCAGCAGCATCCCTATCCTTCTTGACCTAATCTACACCCACCTGCAGAAGCCCCAGCTCTACCTCTTTGCGCAAAGCTAGCTGGTATATGCTGGAAGAGCGGCGGGCCTGATCCGCAAACATGCCGAAAAATACCAGGCCGTTTTGAATGAAGGCATTGTGCGCCTGGTTAAACGGTAGAGCGGCCAGTTGCTCGCGGAATTCGGCCGGAAAGATTTGCTGCAGGAACGCAGACTGCTCTGCGGCATTTTCCGCAGAAGACTGTGTGAGTTGGCTAAGGTTGGCAAGGCGGAAGCTACCTTGCAGAGGAGTTGGTGTGGAATCGGAATCCACGTGTATTGTCTTATCCTTTGATGTGGCAGTAGCTTGGAGGTCTGGGTTGACCCGCGGGGTGGACGGTTGCGTCTCATCCACATGCTCTGCATATCAGTAAATAGTTATAATGTGAACTTTAGTATGCGGTAAACGCGCAAGGAATGGACGCTTACTAGTAATGGGGGGTAGTAGTTCTGCGGAGCGTGGCTCGATTGGAACAAAGTTATCGTTCCGCATGTCCTCCCTTTGTTTGGGAGTCATCTTCTTCTTCTTCTGCTGAGCCGCAGAGGTCTCAGCTGCTTTACGTTTGTTGCCAGATGCCGCAGGCGATTGCTCCGCATTTTCGCTAGCTTTCTCCTGCTCTAGCTGTACGTTCATGTCTTGCTTGCGGAAGGAGATTCCCGCAATCTCTTCCGCAGTCAGCACCTTCTTCATCCTCATTTCTGCAAAGATACGCGCATGCGTTAGATAATATACATACAAAAACAGTTTAGTACGTGTTTATACTATCCCTACCCTTTCCATCCGGTCCGACTATGGCTGGGCGCACATCCTCCCATGGCCAATGTGCGGATATCTTCCCTAGCCGCAGCATCACGTTCCCATATGATCGATGCACTAGCTACGCGTTTGCACACTCTGCTAATAGTTTCCTTTCGTCGTCATTCAGGGTGGGGGTCTTGTTTACATCCTTCTCCACTTTCTCGAACCATATCAGCGTTTGCGAGAAGTTTGCACTCACCACAGTTTGGTCGATGAAAAAGAATGTCTCTTTCCAATTCCCCGCATTCGATTTTGGGGTCTTGGTGAAGTTTTGACGAGCGAAGAAGGTGAACCATGATTTGTGGTGGTTGGCTAGTCGGTATAAATGGCAAAACACCTTCACCAGGGGCACTTTGTTGAGTGCAACGCACCACATCTCGAACAAGACTATTTTTCCTATAGCGTAAGGATTTAACTGACCTAATCCGACCTTAAAGTGATCTAGCACATCCAGAAAGAAATCGGTGGGAGGAACCCTAAAGTTGCCATGCTTAAAAGCATGTTCGTAAATAGCCACCTTTTTCTCCGGTGGCTCGTGGGCTCGCTGATTGGACAAAGGGGGCACCGGATTGTACTTGGCTAGGGGGGGTACTGTTTCACTAAGTAATCTATGTGCTTCTGCTCTATAACAGACTCTACGCTATCTACATACGTCTCGTTAGCTTTAGTCATTTTCTAGGAGTAATCGGATGAATACTAACCTTTAAATGGTGGCCGGAATGTTTGATTTTTGATCGGAATTCAAATTGGCAGCGTAACGAGGAAGCTTGATGCAAGAAAGTGGAAGTGATCTGCAAAATGGGCTATTTATAGGGAAGATTGAGGGTCATGGGATGGAGTGGTGTGATCATGGCTGTACACGTGTAACGCAATCGACGGGTAGCATTTTATTTACGCGCGTGGATGCCAGTTGGGTATGATTACATATACGCGCGTGGTTGGCACGAGCCTGCCACACTGCCACTTTATGTCATGTCAGCCGAATGGGCTTCTGCGAGTGTGACAGGCATTTATGGCATCGAGACGCACGCGATATATTAAAGGCTAGCCGTTTTCTTGTTTTTTCTTTTTCTTTTTCGCTTAATAGTTTGATATCATACGCCTCGCGCCATATAACATCAAACTGGGGGGACATAATGATACCGCAACCCGCAGGCGCACGACATATGTATGCGGGCAATCATTATTGTGCGTATGCGTGTTCTTGTGTGCGGTATGCGGCGTGCGATTGTCTTTGTTTCCGGTACGGCGGTTGCTTAGCTGTCAAATAAATATCTTTTCCATAATTATATCCGTGATTCGGGGGAGTCAGTTATGGATGACATTATCATGATCTGGGACGATTCTATAATTAGGGTTTGCCTATAAATACAAACCCTAATCATCATTCACCGGACACGGCACATTACGTAACCATCACATACGATACACATTACGTAAAACAGCATCATTCAGCATCTTTTTAAGGTTAACAGGTTAGTCTTTTGTAAGCTATTACCTACGACCTTATTTGGGGCCTCTTGATCGACGACCGTTATCGGAGGTGGACTTAATCACTTGGCCACCCCGCCGACATCATCATGTCGGCCAGGGTTATTCACGGTAGCCGGACCAGAGAGCCACGTTCTAAGATCCTTAAACCCCTCTTTATGTATTGAGCAGGCATATTAAACCCCACGGTTAAAATATGCATGATCATATATATATATATATATATATATATATATATATATATATATATATATATATATATATATATATATATATATATATATATAGGGGTAGGATCAATGGGGAAGTAACCAATCGGGGAAGCGGGGGGAAGCAAAAAAATTTTTTTTCATTTTTTTTTGGAATTTTTTTTTCCGGCATCAAGATCACACGAAAATATGAACATTTAGAAGAGACACTTCGTGATGAATATTATTATTTAGACGGGAAAACGATCGACAAAAATAACATTCAAGATAATATTGTTCGTGAAGAATATGAACGTTTTTTTTTCCATGTTTTGTGAAGTAAAATTTAGCCCGATTTAGAGTTTAGGGTTTAGGGTTCGGTGTTTTGGGTTTATGTGTTTTGGGTTTATTCCATAAACCCAAAACATCAAACCCTAAACCCTAAACCCTAAACTCTAAACCGTTCGTGTTAAAAACTAAATCTAAACCCTAAATCTAAACGCTAAATCTAAACCCTAAATCTAAACCCTAAATCTAAACCCTAAACCCTAAATTTCTAAACCCTAATATCTAAACCCTATAAACCCTAATATCTAAACTCTAGTATCTAAACCCCAATAGTTAAAACCTCAACATACGCTCGAAAAACACGATAATTGTTATATATTACTTCTTCGAGCGTTTTCCCGCCAAAATAAAAACATTTATCACAAAGTGTCTCTACTAAATGTTCTTATTTTCATCCCATCTATAATGTTAGTGATGTCAAAGCAGAGGGGTATAAAATACTATTAAATTTTAGCAGAAAATACTATTAAATACGATACAATTTTACACAAGATATTTATTTATTTATAGAATGGATATACTTAAACCTTGCTACAACACTTATAGGCAGTGTACCTAATCGTACAGTAGTGTAGTTTTTAGTAAGTCCGGTTCGTTCCACAGGGAAATCTTTAAACAAAGCTCAACGCTATATTAGTTTACTTTTATAAAAATACAAATATATATATATAAGTAATATTATTATTATAAAGGGGGGTTTTTACCGTTTAATGACCGGTTTGTCGATTTTGAGACTTTAGTCGCAGTTAAAACCTAATGTAAAATATAAAATAAATACAAGACTTAAATTAAAGCGTAAAGTAAATAATGATAATGAAATTGCGAATAATAAAAGTGCGATAAAATAAACTTGCGATAATTAAAAAGTACGATAATTAAAAGTGCGATAAAATAAAATAAATAAAAGTGCGATAATTAGAAGTGCAATTAAATATAAAATAAAGGAAATTAAATATGAAATAAAAGAATTATGCTTATTTAAACTTCCGTAATCATGATGTTTGACGTGTTGATTTTAGTTTTATGCCCATGGGTTAATTGTCCTTTGTCCTGGATTATTTAATATGTCCGTCTGATTTTTGTCCATAACAGTCCATCAGTCATAAATATAAAGTGCGAGTGTCCTCATCAAATTATTATTATACCCGAAGTTAAATATTCCAACTAATTGGGGATTCGAATTGTAACAAGGTTTTAATACTTTGTTTAATGAATACACCAGGTTATCGACTGCGTGTAAACCAAGGTTTTACTACTTTGTTAACAATTACACCAATTACCCTTGAATGTAATTTCACCCCTGTTTTAATTATTCTAGTGGCTATTAATCCATTCCCGTGTCTGGTTAAATGAACGATTATTCGTACATATAAATACCCCGCCCATCGTGTCCGATCGAGTGTATATGGTAATTTATAGGGACGCCCTAATTGTAAATCTTTATATTAACATTAACAAACTTTCATTTAGTTAAACAAATATAAAGCCCATTAATAGCCCATAGTCTAATTTCCACAAGTGTCGTTCTTTTGTCCAAACCCCAATTATGGTACAAAGCCCAATTACCCAATTTTAGTAATTAGCCCAACATCATGATTACTTCGTTTTAAATAAGCATAATAATAACTTAGCTACGAGACATTAATGTAAAAAGGTTGAACATAACTTACAATGATTAAAAATAGCGTAGCGTTACACGGACAGAATTTCGACTTACACCCTTACAACATTCGCTAACATACCCTTATTATTAGAATTAAAATTAAAATTAAAATATAAATTATATATATATATATAAGTTTTACGTATGAAGAGGAAGAAAAAGATGATTAAAACTCGGCAGAAAACTGGCTTTATATAGGACCTGACCAGCAATTTCACTCCATGCGACTCGCATGGATTTGTGCCTCTGGCCATGCGAGTCGCATGGCCACCCTGGATCCAGCCAAATTGATTTGTTTTCTTCTTGCCGACGTAATATAATAATAATATATATAATATAATATATAATTATATATAATTATATATATATATTATATTATATTCTTGTGCATAGTAGACTAGATATTTTTGGTCCGTTGCGTCGGGCGTTTCTTTTTGGCTCAGGTCCCGGTTCCGGATTTTCGGACGTCTTCGCGTATTATTTTATATCGTGTACTTTGCGTCTTGTAACTTGTACTCTTGTCATTTTGAGACGTTCCTCATCAATATTTTGAACCTTTTTAGTTGTATCTTGTACTTTTTAGCTCTTTGGACCTTTTTGTCTTCAATTTGTCGAATCTGCCTTTTGTCTTCACTTTTTAATATTTAAACGAATATTGCTTGTAAATCGAACAATACCAACTAAAATCTTGTCTTTCTTGGGGAATAATGCTATAAAATATATGTTCCTTTTTAGCCTTATCAATATCCCCACACTTGAGCGTTGCTTGTCCTCAAGCAATATTGTCTTGAAACACTTGAATCACTTCTTTATTCTTCACACTTTGTACATCAGTGATTTCTATACGGCGGTATGAACAATGGTAGTAACGATGTGGTTTACAGTCCCACATGACTATAAAAATTTAGATCCATTAAGGAAATTGGATCTTTATGAAAACATTTGATCTTTTGAAAATTAAATCTAGTTTTTACCCTAGATAAGTTTTCCGGAATAACCCTTTACCGGTGTTTGCAAAATATTTTTGTGGGTTTGGTGGTTTTCAGATTTGAAAATTTTAGCTCAAAACTTGCGGTTTTGTGTCACCCACTTGCTAACCTTGTATTAGGAAAGCAACACGTCCAGTTTACTTGTCCCGTATATTACCTTTCGGTAAACTACCGTCCGGTTGTAAAGGAAAGCGTTGAACAAGCAACTGTTTAAGGCAATGTCCCGTGACATGCTTTTGATTATGGTCTATAACGTGTCGGACGCAATTACTATCCTTGGTAGGAGCAATAGTAAAGCTCACCCTTATAATTTTTCGGTCTGGCACAAGGTCCTGTCTTTGACCACTATGCAACCACCGTTCTTACGGTTGACATCCGATTTAGTTCAGGTGACCTAATGAATTCCAGGTGAATTCCTAGGATTTTACGTTCAATGGTAATGAACGCATTGAAAATAGGGTTTTCAGAAAACAAATCGGTTTGTAATTTTGATCAAAATATTTTCTCGTTTAAGCTCGAGTTTAGATATCATTGAATTCCATGAGTTTGAATTCTCAATCTTTAAGGTCAATCTCTAGGATTGAGTAATATCAGTCTTAAAAGCTGATTTTTAATCTTTAAGGAGATTATCCTTTCTGGGGATCTGATTCATTAGTCTTATCCAGCTAATTTGCACGGTGCCCCCCCATTGTACGAGATAAATCCTTCTCATGGTTAGGATAAATCTGACCACTTGGCGACCCTGTTTAATGCTGAGGTCCGTGGATTTCCTGCTGATTTTAGTGATGACTTTTCTAGATTTTTCGTCAACCTACAGCTGGTCTGGACGACAACTTCATGACCTAAATCAAGAAGCGCGTGTCTTTTTCGGAAGACTTTACTTCCTTTTAAATGATGGAATTGATTCATCGTGTAGATCCATCTCTTCTTTTCTTTTATCGGGTAAAACAGTTTAGTTTAGTCCAAAGCAAAAGTATTTTCAGTTATTTGTTACAGATATATGTGACATATGTTTAAGATAACTTGGTAAATTTTCCCACACTTGGCTTTTATTTTCCTTTTTATCGTCCTCTATTCCATTTTAAATGAATTTTAACATTTTAGTTTGTTTCTCAATTTATGTCCTTTCCGAGGTAACAATAATTTCGGTGTTAAAACCTAGTTTTATCGTTCATAAATATGTATAAACATGATTTTAATTCATTTATTTGAAAATTTTGAAAAATTTTACTAGAATTGGGTAGTCAGTATATAAGACTAGGGCTGTTCTTTTTTATCAGAGAGCACTAGATTCTAATACAACTACTGCTTTACTAGTATTTTTAATGGTAACCAAGTGTTTAATATAAAAATTTTAAAATCCGAAAGAATTTAATCCCTTCCCACACTTAAGATCTTGCAATGCCCTCATTTGCAAGAAATCAGTAACAATTTAAATTATTGAGGTTAATTTGTGTGAAAATGATTAAATTTTTACCAAAGTTTCCAAATATATTGGCGTTTGTTTGCTGAATGATAAATGGTGCACATCATTTGTTCATTCCGTCTTGTTGTTATTTCACATATATTTTGCATCTTGTCGTCAAAATTACTTGCTTTTGCTGAACTTAATGCCAGTCTTTGAAAATGCGTTGTTTTACCCTGTTTTGTGCATAAAATAGAATACATACAATACAAATATAATCATACATGTAATTTGAAATGGAACTTTGGCATCCCACTTTCAAACTATTAGAAAAATTTTAGTACACAATAATAATAAGAATATCAAACATTACATAAATGTAATTAAAATGTTAAGTGTTTAAAATGATAAAAATATAAATTACCAACTTATCTCTACTGATCAGGAGGTGGGTTAGGAGGATAATTAGGATATGGATCCCAATTCATGTTCGCGTCCGGGTTCCATGGCTGATTATAGGTGAACTGGTATGCTGCGTCATAATCATATGAATCATAGGGTGGTCTCATTTCTGGCTGATGTGCGGGATAGTATGCGGGTCGGGTCGGATAATACATCTCGCCAGGCTGCAACTGGCTTATAATTTGGCGCTGATGATAATCCCATCGGCCATGCTCTCGTTGCCGGGAATGCTCGTAGTCATTCCGACGTTGCCATGCCTCGTACTGCATATGCCTATCATAGTTCGTCATGTATTCATCCTCCATACGAACGCCTAAATCAAGAGCAATCTCCCGAACAACTCCTATAATGTTGTTCGCCTCTTCCATTTCGTCATCCGAACCTCTCTCTACCTGTCGCTGAGGTCCCTCGTATCGATATACCCGACCACGTCTCATCAATAATACCCTTGCACCGTGATAAAGGTTTGAACTTATAGTTTCACCTTCGTCCTCTATTTCGTTCATTGGACCCCCTTGGTGCTTATCCACACCTAAATACTCTCCAATGAGAGTAATGAAAATGCCACCACCTATAATACTCCCAGATTTCATCCCCGAAACTACATTAGCGAGATAATAACCAACACAATAGGGAATGTTAACGAAACTCCTCGGGTCTCTAATACACTTGAGGTAGAACAAATCGTTTACGGTCAATTTCTCCTTATTCTTACCCCTTTGTGTAATTGTGTTTGCTAAGAATCTATGAATCACCCGGAGTTCAGCTCTGTCTATATCTAAGTATGTATGATTTCCACTGGCGTGAAATTCATTAAAGTGGGACATACGCCTCCAGACGGCGTTAATATCAAATTCCCTATCTATCCTTTCTCCTTGGGCAATCAGGCTATTACAGTCGGGGCTCAAAAGTTCAGCAGGGGTGTAAATCTGTAAGGCCCTGGCTAAATCTATCATGGACATTCTGTACATGCGTCCACCTAACAGAAATCTAATAAAGTTTCTATCATCTATCCTCCTAACATCACTGTTTAACTTAATAGTACTAAGTAATTCTATACACCATTCCCTATATATGGTTCTACGAATTGAAAATAAGCGCATCCAGTCGTTAAACTGAGAATTACCATACCTTTGCACCAATAATTCCCGAATCGGTTCGGCAAGGTCAACTGTTTCCAAAGGTACCCAGTCAATTGCCCTTGGCATTTCAACAACCTTAAAGTAGAGAATGTGCATGTTCTTTTGATAATCTGGATACTCTATCCAACATCGATCAAATCTCAGATTTGGGTGTAACTGATCTTCATTAATGTCTAAGCTCAGAATCATTTGATGTGGAGCGAATTGACGAAACTGATTCATGAATAATTGATCTTGATCGTGATAAGGAATATGTTGCTCCTCATGTTCTTCTTCTTCTTGTTGCATATGTTGTTCTTGTTCATGAAACATTTCCGGTTCGGGCTCTGGTTGTCTGGACGATGATGCACCGTCCGTATCTGTATTTCTCTGCAAAACACATTAAACACAAAATTTGTGCATCCAAATATGCATTAGTGTTAGCAAAATAATAACTTGAAACAATTATGATGACATGTTTAATTCATAACACATTTTATACACATTTTCTTAACAATAACAATTCTACACTTTTACATACGAAAATGTGTACAATGTTTTATCACATTTAAACTCTTAAACATGTCAACAATAATCATTATAGCAATTAAACACTTGTTACATGGCATTCAAATCAAACTAGTGCTCATTTTCATATTTTTGTCAAGTCTACACTTTGTCAAATAAGCATATACGAAAAATGTACATCAAGTTCATAAGCATTTATTTCAAATAACCTGCCAAAATAATCACTACTAGCAATGAAACAAGTTTCAAATGGCCTTTATATCAAATTATCCAAGTTCATGAATTTTTAGACTTAAAAAGTCTACTTTAATTCTCAAAAACATGTTTAGGCTCAAAGTTTGGATCAATTAACTACCTAAACATGTTACACTACTTAATTGAGCAACAATTCATGACAAAAATCGGCCATAACCTGTTTATATCAAAAAGCCCCAAATTGTTCAAGAACACAAACCCTAGATTCTTAAAAATTTGAAGTTTTTAGCTTCAATTCATGTTAAATAGCTTCTATCTAGGATATACATGCATAATATAACAACAATTTAGCTCTAATTACACCTAAATTCAACAAAATCAAAATATAAAATTTCTAGCTCAAGAACACAAAAATTCGAATTTAAAGAGATTAGGGGTGAAATCTTTACCTTTCTCCTGAAGGGGTTGAGACTACTGAATCTAGGCATGATTGTTGTGAAGTTTTGCAAGAAATTTGGTGAAAAATGATGAATTTTTGAGAGGGTTTTGAAGTAAGTTCGTGTTTGTGTATGTGTGTTGTGAAAAAGAGCAGCTCGACTGAATAAATTGATCCTGACCAGATTTCTTTATCCATGCGAGTCGCATGGCTTCCTGCCCATCCCCATGCGACTCGCATGGGGGTATTTTCCAGGTTTTTTTTTTTTTTTTTTTTTTTTTTTTTTTTTTTTATAAAAACCTTATACTTTTAAAACATAAAATTTAATAAAATTTTAAAAATTTTATTTCTTTTTAAGACGAGGTCGTTTCGGGACGATGCCCTAGTCCGTCCTTCGACAAAATTTTAAAATTTGTCTTTTTGTAGCGATTGTTTTAAAAGCTAAGATTTTTGGGTTTTTTAATTTTTTTTGGCATACTTTAAATCAATAAGATTAAAAATAATGATAATAAAAGTTCTCGTCCCTCCCTCGGGTAAAGCAATTTCGGTTCAAAGACCTAGTCTTCAACTTACGACGAATTTTAAAAATCATATTCTTAACTTAATGAGATAAAGTAAATTTTTGTTTTTAAATTCACACAACATAAATATAAAATTCAAAATTAATATTAAAAATTCACACCAAACTCAAAATTTAAAATGCATAAAATTAAAAATTAATATTTTAAAAATTAAAAATTCACACCAAACTTAATTTAAAAATTTATAAATTCATATCAAACTTATATTAATTTTTCAAATATTTACAATTTTAAATATATTGTTTTTACAAAGTTTACAATATTAATTTAATATTTATATTAATTTTAAAAACATGGTAAAAATAAAATTAAAAATCTTTTTGTCATTTTATCCCACTTTTATCAATCAAATATTATCAAAAATATGCGCCCCTCTTTTCGGTAAAGTAATTTCGGTTCCAAGACCTAATTTAACTCATGACGAATTTTTGAAATATTTTGGGTTGATTGATTAAAGATATTTATACCTTAAGAATAAACGTTAAATTTCGCAGTGATGTAATAAATTTTTGAATGATATCAATAATTTCGGTCGCCAAACCTAATTTTATTCAATACCAATTTAATACTTTTTAGCGAACAAATTAGCGTTATTATCAAAAGGTTAAAAATAAAAAATAAAAATAAAAACTGTACAGACATACCTGTGAAATTGATTTCTTAGTTATATGATCTATTATATTCATAAGATAGTCGGTTTAATTGATTTTCCATGGCTCCAAAGGCGTAACCTCGAGCATTCAGTGTCTTTTCTTCTAAACATATGAACGGTCCGTCTCTGCATAAAGTAACAAATTCGGTATTTGAATAGGTTTGATTATTTGAACATTTACCTCCATGTGACCATTTTCCGCATTTGTGACATCTTTCTAGGTGTCGTGCTCTTCTTTTCGCTGAGGATTTTGATTTTCCTTTACCAAATTGTAACTTATTATCTTCGCATCTGGATCCTTTTCTAACTCCGTCCATTCTTTCTCTGATTACTGATACTAATTCACTCGGTAGTATGTCATTATTACGTTTAGTGATCAAAGCGTGTAGCATTAGACCATGGTTTAGTTCACAGGCAGTCTTCATTTCGTAAAAACCTAAAAAAAATAAAAATTCAGAATGGGGGGAGAAGACTAGTTCTTTAGGGTCTGCTAGAGAAAGACCATACGTGTTCCATTTTCGAGAACTACACGAAAACAGACAATCTAACTCTAACAGAAATACATATTATCCTTTAAAGACTTGATTCTCCTCACACTTAGTTAGCTGTGGTATCGAAATTGTGATTAACTTCGTTGTCGACTTCCATCGGACCATGTATGTAATGTTTAACTCTGTGACCATTAACTTTAAATTCAATCCCATTTGAATTTATTAATTCTATCGTTCCGTATGGAAAAACTCTTTTGACTATGAATGGTCCAGACCATCTTGATTTCAATTTTCCAGGAAATAGCTTGAATCGTGAATTGAAAAGAAGAACTCTGTCTCCTTCTTTAAATTCTTTTGAACTTCTGATTCTTTTATCATGCCATTTCTTCGTTCTTTCTTTATAGATTAACGAATTTTCGTATGCTTCATGTCTTAATTCTTCTAATTCGTTTAGTTGACTTAATCGTAGACGTCCAGCTTCATGTAAATCAAGATTACATGTCTTCAAAGCCCAAAATGCTTTGTGTTCAATTTCTACTGGAAGATGACATGCTTTTCCATAAACAAGTCTAAAAGGTGTGGTTCCAATTGGAGTTTTGTAGGCTGTTCTAAAAGCCCAGAGTGCATCCTCCAATTTAATGGACCATTCCTTCGGATTTGATCCTACGGTTTTCTCTAGAATACGTTTTAAAGCTCGGTTGGTATTTTCAACTTGTCCACTTGTTTGTGGATGATATGCGGTGGAGATTTTATGAGTTACTCCATATCTTTTAAGAACTTTCTCAAGTTGATTATTACAGAAATGAGTACCCCGATCACTTATTAAAGCTTTCGGTGTTCCAAACCTTGCAAAAAGACGTTTTAAAAAGTTGACTACAACTCGTGCATCGTTAGTTGGGAGAGCTTGTGCTTCCGCCCATTTAGATACATAATCAATGGCTACGAGTATATATAGATTATTATGAGATTTTGGAAATGGACCCATAAAGTCAATACCCCAAATGTCAAATACTTCGCATACTTGGATGACATTTTGTGGCATTTCATCACGTTGACTTATTTTTCCGGCCCTTTGACATGCATCACAGGATTTGCAAAGAAGGTGTGCGTCTTTGTAAATTGTAGGCCAATAGAATCCAGCTTCATAAACTTTTCTTGCTGTTAGTTGAGGCCCATAATGCCCTCCTGTTGGTCCTGTGTGACAATGGTTTAAAATTTTACTAGCTTCATCTCCAAATACACATCGGCGTATTATTCCATCGGGACAACTTTTAAACAAATGTGGATCTTCCCAGAAATAGTGTTTTATATCACTGAAGAATTTCTTTCGTCTTTGGTACGATAATCCTTTTTCAAGGAATCCACAAACTAAGTAGTTTGCATAGTCTGCAAACCATGGGATTTCTTTATAATCTATCTTCAATAGATATTCATCAGGAAAGTTGTCTTGTATGGCCGATTCATTCAGAACTTCTAATTCGGGATTTTCAAGACGAGAAAGATGATCAGCGGCGAGATTTTCTGCTCCTCTTTTATCTCGGATTTCAATATCAAACTCTTGTAAGAGTAAGATCCAACGGATTAATCTTGGTTTAGCATCTTGTTTTGAAAATAGGTATCTAAGAGCAGAATGGTCGGTATAGACCACCGTTTTTGCTAGAACGAGATATGATCGAAATTTGTCAAAAGCAAAGACAATAGCAAGGAGTTCTTTTTCAGTAGTTGTATAGTTCGTTTGTGCTCCTTGTAACGTCTTACTAGCATAGTATATAGGTTGAAATCGTTTTTCAATCCTTTGTCCTAAAACGGCTCCCATTGCAAAATCACTTGCATCGCACATTACTTCAAATGGTAGATTCCAATTTGGTGTTATCATGATCGGTGCATTAGTGAGTTTTTCTTTAAGAATATTAAAAGATTTGATACACTCATCTGAAAAGATGAATGGAGTATCCTTTTCTAGGAGTTTATTCATAGGAGTGGCAATTTTAGAAAAATCTTTTATGAAATGTCGGTAAAAACCGGCATGCCCTAGAAAACTCCTAACTCCTCTAACATTTGTGGGATGTGGAAGTTTAGCAATTACATCTACTTTAGCTCTATCCACTTCAATTCCTTCTTTTGAAATTTTATGTCCAAGAACGATGCCTTCTTTAACCATGAAATGGCATTTCTCCCAATTAAGTACTAGATTTGATTTTTCGCATCTAATTAGCATTCGTTCCAGATTAACTAGACATGATTTAAATGTATCACCGAAGACTGAAAAGTCATCCATGAATACTTCCATGCATTCTTCTATCATGTCATGAAAAATCGCCATCATACACCTTTGAAAGGTTGCAGGGGCGTTACAAAGTCCAAATGGCATGCGTTTGTAAGCAAAAGTACCATAAGGGCACGTGAATGTGGTTTTCTCTTGATCTTCGGGTGCTATTGGAATTTGAAAATATCCGGAAAATCCATCTAGAAAACAATAGTAACTATTTCCGGCTAATCTTTCCAACATTTGATCTATGAAAGGTAAGGGAAAGTGATCTTTTCTGGTGGCGTCATTTAATTTTCTATAATCAATACATACACGCCATCCTGTTACAGTCCTAGTAGGAATAAGCTCATTTTTCTCATTTATAATGACAGTCATACCACCCTTCTTAGGTACGCATTGAACTGGGCTTACCCATGGACTATCAGAAATTGGATATATCAAACCTGCATCTAGCAGTTTAATAATCTCTTTTTTAACTACATCTTGTATATTAGGATTTAGTCTTCGTTGGCGTTGCACATACGTTTTATGACCTTCTTCCATAAGGATTTTATGTGTGCAATACGAAGGACTTATTCCTTTAATATCATGAATCTTCCATGCAATGGCTGGTTTATGAGCTTTCAACACAGAAATGAGTTGTGATTTCTCATTTTCAGTAAGAGAAGACGATATTATTACAGGTAATTCAGATTCACCATGTAAATAAGCGTATTCCAAATGGTTTGGAAGTGGCTTTAACTCTAATTTCGGAGGTTCTTCTATCGATGATTTATATCGATATCTGTCTTCTTCTTTTAGCATTTGAATTTCTTCTGTTGTTGGTTCATATCCATTAGCTATAAGTGTAGCTAACATTTCAGCTTCATCAATTGGTTCATTACCTTCTCCTAAAGAACATTCTCCTGTTCCTTGTAATTCTGGAAATTCTTCTAATAATTCTGCATGTGCATCTATAGTTTGAATATAATAACATGTATCATCTGCAGATTGTGGTTGTTGCATTACTCTATCAACTGAAAAGGTAACACTCTCATCCTCTATGCTTAGGGTCAGTTTCTTACCGAACACGTCTATCATTGCTTTAGCCGTGTTTAAGAATGGTCTTCCTAATATGAGAGGAACTTGAGAATCTTCTTCCATGTTCAAAACAACAAAATCTACTGGAAATACTAAAGTACCAACTTTAACTAGCATGTTCTCCATTATCCCTCTAGGATATTTTATTGATCTATCGGCTAGTTGTATGCTTATTCTGGTTGGTTTTAATTCTCCAAGGTCTAGTTTAGCGTATAGTGAATACGGCATTAGATTTATACTAGCACCTAAGTCTGCCAATGCTTCTATTGAACTAAGACTACCCAGAAAACATGGAATTGTGAAACTTCCTGGATCAGATAATTTTTCTGGTATCTTATTCAACAGCACTGCTGAACAATTAGCATTCATAGTAACAGCCGAGAGTTCTTCCATTTTCTTTCTATTCGTGATTAGATCTTTCAAGAATTTAGCATATCTTGGCATTCCTGAAATCACATCAATGAAAGGAAGATTTACATTTATCTGTTTAAACATATCCAAGAATTTGGATTGCTCGGCTTCAAGTTTTTCTTTCTTCATTTTACTCGGGTAAGGAAGTGGTGGTTGGTATGGTTTAACATAAGGTTTATCCTTAACTGTGTTATCTTCATTAACCTTCTCAACTACCGGTTCTTTTTCCTTATCTTGATCAGGTTGTGGTTCTTGTGGAGTAGGAATAGTTTCATCAGAAGTTACAGGTATTTCAGGTGATTTAAGTGTTGTACCACTTCTTGTGGTAATAGCTTTAGCTGTTTCATTCCGGGGGTTAGCATTTGTATCACTAGGTAAACTTCCCGGTTTTCTTTCACCTATTAACCTTGCTAGGTTACTTACTTCTTGTTCCAGATTTTGAATAGAAGCTTGTTGATTTCTAAATGCTTGAGCATTTTGTTCATTGGTTTGTTTTTGAGATGTGAAAAACTGCGTTTGAGTTTCAACTAGCTTTGTCATCATATCTTCTAAATTCGGCTTTTTATCATCGGTTTGTTGTGGTGGTTTGTTTTGAAAATTTGGTCTTTGCTGATTGTAAGTATTATTGGATACTTGTTGATTGCTAAGACCTTGTTGGTTGTTGTATGGAATATTTCGGTTATAATTCTGGTTTTGATTGTAAATCGGTCTTGGCGGTTGATAATTATTCTGATAATTATTTCCAGGCCTTTGGTTTATGTATGAAATATTCTCTCTTTGTTCCATTGTTAATTCAATACTGAGACAATCTTTTGTCAAATGTGGTCCTCCACACTGCTCACAACTAATTCGTATAGCATGAATATCTTTAGTCATCTTTTCCATTCGTCTCTCGAAAGCATCTATCTTTGCCGAAATGGAATCTAAGTCATGGCTAGAATCGGCTCTAGCTGCTTTAGATGATCTAATGATGTCTTTTTCTTGGTGCCACTCATGTGAGTGGGAAGCAGTGTTATCAATAATTTTGTAAGCATCAGTTTCGGTTTTCTTCATAATAGAACCACCAGCTGCTATATCTATGTCTTTCCTTGTAGTGATGTCGCATCCTTGGTAGAATATTTGTACTATTTGACAGGTGTCTAAACCATGTTGCGGACATCCTCTTAATAACTTTCCATATCTTGTCCACGCCTCATATAGAGTTTCATTTGGTTTCTGTGTGAACGTAACAATTTCTGCTTGAAGTCTTACTGCTTTAGATGCAGGGAAGAATTGTTTAAGAAATTTGTCAATTAAAACATCCCATGTATCGATCGCCCCTTCAGGTAACGATTCCAACCAATCTTTGGCTTCTCCCTTTAAAGTCCAGGGAAATAACATGAGATATATCTGTTCATCCTCCACTTCTCGTATTTTAAATAGTGTGCAGATCCTATTAAAGGTACGTAGATGTTCATTTGGATCTTCCTTCGGCGCACCACTAAATTGGCATTGATTAGTCACCATGTGTAAAATTTGTCCTTTGATTTCATAATCTGGCGCATTAATGTCTGGATGAGTAATTGCGTGACCTTGGCCAGTGCGTTTAGCTCTCATTCGGTCTTCCATACTTAAAGGTTCCAGATTCTCCATAATTGAATTTGTTGAATCGGTATCACTAGATGATTCTGATTTAATGGTTCGATCCTCAACAATCTCTGTTTGAATGATTGGTGGTTCCGGAGGAAAGTTTAATGGTTCAGGATCTACGAACCGTTCCTGAATATTTTCCGGATTCTCAATTGTGAGGTTGGGTTCAAAAAATGGATTATCGGAAATTTGAACTGAAGTACTTGGTCGACTAGATGACGATTCTAAAGAAAAATCAACGGCGGTTATATTTGTTAAACGATGTCTTGATCTAGTTACAGGTGGTGAACGTACAAAAGGTGATGAACGTCTTGCTCGGTGCATTCACTGAATATCCTATTAGTTTTAAAAAGGAAAGAAAAATTATAATAAGTTATCCAATCAATAGACTTTTCTGATTTTGCCCACGTTTCGAATAGCCAAAAGATGCAGCAGAGGGGCAGGATTCGTTTGGTCTCAATATAATTGAGGACTGTTTGGCTCCAATAACCCGGTCCACGTACAAATCCAACTATTACTACGAACCAGAAAATTTTGATGTCTATCAATTTAACCACTTAAAATAAATTTTCGTTATTTTAAGAAATTTAGATAAGAAGTAGAAAAAATTCTAAGTCCTAAAAACTAGAATGGCGAGAAATAAGAGAGAAAAAGAGTTCGTCGAAAAAGGTTGAAAAAGAAAAAATGGTTGAAAAATAAAAGGTGACGGAAAAATAAAAGAAACTTATAAAAACTTAAAAATACTTTACTAACCTAACCTTATTACTACAACTAACTTAAAATTATAATCGCAAATTGAAATTACTAATTGGAATGATAATTGGTACATAGTAAAAGGTCTAAAAATATTAAAGCTTACAGGAAAAACTAAATCCCAAATGGAAATAACTTAAAAAGAAACTAAAACTTAAAAAGGCGTCGCAAAATTCTAAAGCACCTAAATCTTAGTCTAAAGAAAAAGCACTTAAGGAATTCTACGGCAAAGCCTAAAAATCTAGGAGTAAAAATAACTATAGCAAAAACTAAGTTTAAAATTAAATATGAGCGAAAAATATAAATATTACGCTACAACGATTAAAAAGGGACAAAATATAAAAATATACAAAAAGTTGTAAAAAGTATAATTTTTATAAAAATATTATTTTTATATTTTATAATAAAAGTATTAAGTTTATAATAAATAAAACTAGTTTAAAAGTAATATAAATAAAATAAACTAAAAACTTAATTATAATAATAATAATTAGATTAGGGTTTAATTAATAATAATAAATTAATATCCGTAATAAATGCGTTTTTAGGGTTCGGTTGTGGTCTTGTCAGACCCCTCATGCGAGTCGCATGATATAAGGGGGTGGGTCATGCGACTCGCATGGACAACCTGAACTGGTTCAATTGGACTGGTTCAAATGACAGGTCACGTTATTATTTTTTTTTTATTTTTAATTTCTGTTTTAAATTTAAATAAAATATATATATATATAATTAAAATAAAAACTTAAAAATAAACTTAAAATACTTTATAATTTTGTAAAAATAAAAGAAAAACTTAAAAATATACTTAAAATACTTTTTTTTTTTTTATCTTTTTAATTTTTATAATTTTTAAACAAAAATATATATATAACAAAAAATAATTAAAACTTAAAAATATATTTTTTTTTTATATTGACGTTTCGCTTCGGTGATTCCCCGGCAGCGGCGCCAAAAATACTTGATGTCAAAGCAGAGGGGTATAAAATACTATTAAATTTTAGCAGAAAATACTATTAAATACGATACAATTTTACACAAGATATTTATTTATTTATAGAATGGATATACTTAAACCTTGCTACAACACTTATAGGCAGTGTACCTAATCGTACAGTAGTGTAGTTTTTAGTAAGTCCGGTTCGTTCCACAGGGAAATCTTTAAACAAAGCTCAACGCTATATTAGTTTACTTTTATAAAAATACAAATATATATATAAGTAATATTATTATTATAAAGGGGGGTTTTTACCGTTTAATGACCGGTTTGTCGATTTTGAGACTTTAGTCGCAGTTAAAACCTAATGTAAAATATAAAATAAATACAAGACTTAAATTAAAGCGTAAAGTAAATAATGATAATGAAATTGCGAATAATAAAAGTGCGATAAAATAAACTTGCGATAATTAAAAAGTACGATAATTAAAAGTGCGATAAAATAAAATAAATAAAAGTGCGATAATTAGAAGTGCAATTAAATATAAAATAAAGAAAATTAAATATGAAATAAAAGAATTATGCTTATTTAAACTTCCGTAATCATGATGTTTGACGTGTTGATTTTAGTTTTATGCCCATGGGTTAATTGTCCTTTGTCCTGGATTATTTAATATGTCCGTCTGGTTTTTGTCCATAACAGTCCATCAGTCATAAATATAAAGTGCGAGTGTCCTCATCAAATTATTATTATACCCGAAGTTAAATATTCCAACTAATTGGGGATTCGAATTGTAACAAGGTTTTAATACTTTGTTTAATGAATACACCAGGTTATCGACTGCGTGTAAACCAAGGTTTTACTACTTTGTTAACAATTACACCAATTACCCTTGAATGTAATTTCACCCATGTTTTAATTATTCTAGTGGCTATTAATCCATTCCCGTGTCCGGTTAAATGAACGATTATTCGTACATATAAATACCCCGCCCATCGTGTCCGATCGAGTGTATATGGTAATTTATAGGGACGCCCTAATTGTAAATCTTTATATTAACATTAACAAACTTTCATTTAGTTAAACAAATATAAAGCCCATTAATAGCCCATAGTCTAATTTCCACAAGTGTCGTTCTTTTGTCCAAACCCCAATTATGGTACAAAGCCCAATTACCCAATTTTAGTAATTAGCCCAACATCATGATTACTTCGTTTTAAATAAGCATAATAATAACTTAGCTACGAGACATTAATGTAAAAAGGTTGAACATAACTTACAATGATTAAAAATAGCGTAGCGTTACACGGACAGAATTTCGACTTACACCCTTACAACATTCGCTAACATACCCTTATTATTAGAATTAAAATTAAAATTAAAATATAAATTATATATATATATATAAGTTTTACGTATGAAGAGGAAGAAAAAGATGATTAAAACTCGGCAGAAAACTGGCTTTATATAGGACCTGACCAGCAATTTCACTCCATGCGACTCGCATGGATTTGTGCCTCTGGCCATGCGAGTCGCATGGCCACCCTGGATCCAGCCAAATTGATTTGTTTTCTTCTTGCCGACGTAATATAATAATAATATATATAATATAATATATAATTATATATAATTATATATATATTATATTATATTCTTGTGCATAGTAGACTAGATATTTTTGGTCCGTTGCGTCGGGCGTTTCTTCTTGGCTCAGGTCCCGGTTCCGGATTTTCGGACGTCTTCGCGTATTATTTTATATCGTGTACTTTGCGTCTTGTAACTTGTACTCTTGTCATTTTGAGACGTTCCTCATCAATATTTTGAACCTTTTTAGTTGTATCTTGTACTTTTTAGCTCTTTGGACCTTTTTGTCTTCAATTTGTCGAATCTGCCTTTTGTCTTCACTTTTTAATATTTAAACGAATATTGCTTGTAAATCGAACAATACCAACTAAAATCTTGTCTTTCTTGGGGAATAATGCTATAAAATATATGTTCCTTTTTAGCCTTATCAGTTAGTGAACAAAGTTTTTTCAAAAAATGAAGAAAAAAAAAAGTTTTTGCTTCCCCCCGCTTCTCCCCGATTGGTTACTTCCCTCTTGATCCTACCACTATATATATATATATATATATATATATATATATATATATATATATATATATATATATATATATATATATATATATATATATATATATCTTGCTAATGTTCAAAGACGTCTCTTTTAGCCGGTCTGATTTTGTTGTAAGCTTTCATGACTCGTCCTTTATATTTTCAATAAAAGTTTTCGGATTCTATGAAAGTTTTTTTGTTTAAAAAAAGAAACGGGTGGGTGTAATGTGAGATCTATATAATATTTATTTATTTTTATCAAAGATAGCAATATTCTTTACAATTTCAGTTTATTCATTTATATCCCGTAAAGTAAACGAGTAAATGAATATCCATTAAATATTTAACAAAACGTGTAATTTATTATAAAAATAAAAATTATTTGTTAAATATGTATTTATAATGATAATTTTTAACAATCCATTAAATATATCTATTTATAATAATTTTTAATATACAATAAAAATAAAATATAAAAATTTACAAAACAAATAAGATAACATTTGTTAAATAACTAAATATATTTAGTGGGTGGGCGTTGAATATGTTTTTTTGTTGGTTAGTGATCCAATGATAATATTGAAATGTTAATCACTTTGTTTTGATGATGACATCAAGTCTTAAGTGCTTAAAAAAGCATATAGAACAACACAAGTTCACGAGCCTACATGATCTCTAGCAAACGAACGATACACATAATAAACAAGTCAAAAGAGTCCTTTGAAAAACTCACGAAGTACACGGCTCGAACCACAGTCGACCGCAGGTCAGACTGTGGGTGTCCTGTACCATGGTTTTTGAGAAATCAGGTACACGGTCGACTTTACGGCTGACCGTGGATCGCCCGCAATTTGTTATTTCCAAATTTCTTGACAAAATAAAGTTTGACCATTCCGGGGCATCCAAAATTTATGAAACTTGTTTAAAAATGCTTAGAATAGTTGTCTCCTACATACCCAAAAGATTTTTGGTCACTAGAACGCTAATCTTGGTTAATCTCACCTAATGTCTCAATGACACTTTAGCTTGCAATTAAGGGTAAACACATAAGTGTTGCAAGATATTCTTTTGTACCTGATTGCAAATCATTCTTTTAAATCTAAAAGATATCTAGACATGATTAGGATGGTCATTAAGTCTCAACTAAAGAGATGCTCTCCACTTAATTAATCATTAAACATTATGTGCTTAAGTATGCTTATCTCTTTATGATTAGTGTAATTCCATAGAAGTCTTCATGTAAAACAAATTGGTGTTATTTAGAGTGTTGCAAGTAACTAATTAAAGTATATACTTGCAATCAAATATTGACAAAATGCATGGAAGACTTGTGATATGATCTTTTGAAGCTTGTGGTTTGTCAAGGGATAAGAAGTCTTCATGTAAAACAAATGGGTCTTATTTGGAGTGTTGCAAGTAACCAATGAATGCATATACTTGCAATCAAATGTTGACAAAAGCTTTGAAGACTTGTGACTTTCGAAGCTTGTGGTTTATCAAGGGATAAAATTCTGCATTTTCCATTATGGGGAATCAATGACACAATGCAAGGAATATGTGACATTCCTCTTTTAGAAGCTCATGTCAACTGCAATGAATGCATCCAAAGTATAAGATGAAGGTTAAGGACTTTCGGGTGTATTAAGTATCTTTTGAAGGCTTTATATTGGGTAGAGAAGCCAAAAATTCAAACAAAAAGGACCTCTAACGAATATGTTGAAAAGCTTACAGAGGCTCCGCGGTTGACTCTACGGTCGACCGTGGATCGACCGCAGTTTTGTCTGTCAAGTTTTCTTGGACTATAAATACAACACTTTACCAAACTAGAAGATGACGTCTTTCCAACATACTTTCAAAGTCATATTAACTAATCTCCCAAGCCTCAAGCACATATCTATGGAGTGATAATAAGAGAGAAAGAGATATTTACATTATAAACTTTATGATTAACATTTGTATCTTTAAGTTTACTTAGTGAGATACTTCCTCGGAGGGTCAAGGAAGTTAAATAGTTCTTGTGATAGGAAACACCATCTTACTTAGTGATTCAACTTCCTTAAAGGGATCTAGGAAGTTGATCAATTCCATTGAGAATTAATATTTGTTCAAGGTAAAGGCAAGTTTGATCTAAGTAAGGTTGGTGTGACCTATTGAAGAATTATGAGAGATTGAGTTAGTAAAATTGATCTTGCGATAAGAGCATCACTTGACTTAGTGATTCTTCTTCCTTAAAGGGATCTAGGAAGATGATTGATTCCATTGAGAATTAATACTTGTTCAAGGTGAAGACAAGTTTAAACTAAGTAAGTTGATGTGGCTTATTGAAGATCATTTGGTGTAAACAGATCTCCACCGGGTCTGGAGAAATGCTTAGTGAAGCTAACTCTCGATTAGTGAATCGGGAAGTGGATTAAGGAGGATTAGTTAACATCCTCCCGAACCACTATAAATCCTCGTGTTTTTGTACTTACATTCTTTACATACTTGCATTAACAAACACGAACGCTTCAACACTTAGAACTTATGTTTTGATTGTTAAAGATTTCGAAAATGTTTTAAAAAACCATTAAGTAACTATTCACCCCTCATCTAGTTACTTACACATTGGGAAGTGGAGACGACGATCAATGCTACTAAATTCCGCGAAATTTTATGTGATCAATACTATAAGTAGAGAGTAATATGATATTTTCAAAACATTGTTATATTTTTCAACTTAGAACAAAAATTACATTGAACAAGTGTTGCAGTGATTACAGAAATAATGTTCGCGAATTACATTAAACATAAGTTACTTAACAATTACATTAACTTGTGGCAAAATTACAGAAAACGGTTCACGACTTACTACATTAAACATATGTCAATTTAAATAAGAAAAAAAAGAAATACAACACAAATGCTAGTAATTTCATTTTTTTGCTTGGCCTTGTGCGTGTTTGAGTTTTGATTGTAGCTACTTCTTAGACCTTAACAAACCAGGTGTAATGTTTGTTGCCCCATCGCATATGAGTTGATCATAACAATCTATAAAATTGTTCCTGTAAAACTGTGAATATAAACACGAAATTAATTTTGTAATTTGTCCATTGAACTCAAGAATTAAGCAAAAAAGTTTTACTGTACCGTTACTGAGCAAACTTAGAATCTTTAAACCAAGATTAAGATCCATTTAAGACGTTCGAATAACTCCACGTTCACCACATGATTAACTGTTCATCATTATGAATCACAGTGTTGTATCAAATTTAATAAAATATGAGTAAAGGTTACACATCTTTGAAATAAGTGGGATGTGGTTGGAAAAATTAAATAGATGAATTTTGCGCCAAAAGATCCCTTTATTCATGAGATATTGTCCGGAAAGGTCCGGAAAGTTAATAATTATGACCTGAGAAAACCATTCAATGACAATGCTTTAATAAATAAATTAAATATTAATTACTTTTTTGAACGACATGTCGTCCGGAAAAATAATAAATAAATTAAATGTAAATCATTTTTTCATATGACATGTCGTCCAGATAGGTACATTATTTCACTATTTGTTATATAAAGTATAATTAATATAATATATAGTATGGACGAAATGTCGTCTTGAAAAGATCGTCATGTTTCCTGCTATCTTCCAAAAAAGATGACATCGATCGTCGAGAAAACTTTCTGCAACAAGGTTTTTCAGATAATAACATGTCATTCGGATCAAGGGCGGATCTATCTTAGATCCAGTGGTAGCACGGGCTACCACTGGAATCGCGATGCAGTGAAAATTTTTTGAGGTTTTTAACTAGTGATACGACCGGATAGTGTAATTTTTTGTATGTGACACCACTGGATGGTGTAATTTTTTTACTTTTAACTAGTGACACCAGTGACTACGAAACCTAGATCTTGAACTCGTCGGCTCCGCGCTCGACTTCCTGCTTCTCACATGGAAGGGTACGGCCCGGAAGAAGAGGAAAAGGGGTTCACCTCAAATCAAGGCAACGCGCACTCGATCCATTTGTGACGACTTGTCTTCTAGGAATGTCGTCCAAAAAAATTTCCTTTCTTGTATAGTGATTACCAGTTTTATAAAGTATCATCGCCCTTAGCAAATCATGTTTAGTACACAATCATTTACGCTTCAGGATCTTAACTGATCGATTACATCTTAGAAAATGCCTCTTTAATATTTACGTTATCAGATACACAAAGCAAATGCAACTACATAATCATTACACGTATGTACGTTCCAGAAATGCAGCTTTACCCAAGTAATGGATACGAAGATAATTTACAAAATTAAAAGGACAGTTTTACTTATTAATCACTACTCCTACAGGTGTCGATTACAAGAATTTAAAATACACAAACACTTGCATGCGTTGCACACTCATAACAATATTTTATTAGTTTCTGTAAACACGTGATCGATGCTTTCTAATTTGAGTGTAATTGTCTTGTGCAATATAATAATAATAATATCTTGTGATATATGGAGGACCTTTGTCGGTATCTTTTTAAGAACAAAATCTTACACGTCAAACATGCATAATAGCAACCTCATCTCTATTTGTTAAATTTAGGATGCGTCTTTTAATGGAATGGTTCAGCATTGAATGTTGAATCATTCAGCATTCAGTACGTTTGTTTCTGACATCTGAATGACAAATGGTGTTGAATGGTTCATCATTAAGTGCTGAACCATTCAGAATTGAAACACTCTCTTAACCATTAAGAGCTGAAATTTTATATAATATTCTTAATAAATCGTACCTAGAACACTTATCAAATAAGTATATTGAAGTTTTTGTTAATGTTAAACGATAATAAGTTGATTTAATCTACTTATATTGTTTATCCAAAATGATTATCAAACAACATATTGTCATTCAAAATTAAATTCATTCAGAATCTCTGAATCATTCATGTAAGTAACTAGGGGGTGAATAGTTACTTAGTCGATTTTTTAAGATTTTCTTTGAGTTTTGTTGAACTTGAACTTGATATAGCGTGATTTGAAATGTTTGTTCTCTAATAATGCTAACAATACAAATATATGATAAATTGTAATCAAAAGATAAGGGAAGAGAGAACAAACACAACGATTTATAGTGGTTCGGGAAGATGTTAACTAATCTTCCTTAATCCACTCCTCAATTCTACGAATTGAGATTTTTCTTCACTATGATACTCCAAATTCGGTGGAGTGTCCGGATACAACACTAGTACTTCTGAAATGTCCCGTTCATATTGATTATAAACGTTCCATATTAATTGATTTCGTTGCGAGGTTTTGACCTCTATATGAGACGTTTTTCAAAGACTGCATTCGTTTTTAAAACAAACCATAACCTTTATTTTATCAACAAGGTTAAAAGGACACCACCTAGATTATCAGAAATGATAATCTAAAAATATCACACTTACACACTACCAATACATATTGGTTTACAATATTAATATGTTACAACAAAGTAAATCTCGAATGCAGTTTTAAACAATATTATACAAGCATGCTGACACCAAATCTTGTCCATATATTAGCATGCAACAGCGGAAGCACTTAATAATCACCTGAGAATAAACATGCTTTAAACGTTAACAAAAATGTTGGTGAGTTACAGGTTTAACCTATATATCAAATTGTAATAATAGACCACAAGATTTCATCTTTCAATAACATGCAATCTGCATAAAAATCATTCGTATGGTTGAACACCTGGTAACCGACATTAACAAATGCATCTAGAATATCCCCATATATAAATATCGAAGTACTAAAACAGTTCAAATTCTCTGACTGGGGCTTGTCAATGGCCCATAGATCTATCTTTAGGATTCACGTCAATTGGTGGCAATTATAATAAACACCAATTCTTAGGTTACCAAGTTCAACAAGGGCGATATCCGGTATAACGATTCAACATAGAATGTAGTTTCAATACTTGTGTCTATTTTGTAAATCATTTTCAAAACTGCATGTATTCTCATCCCAAAATATTAGATTTTAAAAGTGGGACTATAACTCACTTTCACAGATTTTTACTTCGTCGGGAAGTAAGACTTGACCACTAGTCGATTCACGAACCTATAACAAATATGTACATATATATAAAATTATGCTCAAAATATAATTACAACATTTTTAATACATTTTGATGCTTTAAGTTTATTAAGTCAGCTGTCCTCGTTAGTAACCTACAACTAGTTGTCCAAAGTTAGATGTACAGAAATAAATTGATATATATTATCTTGAATCAATTCACGACCTAGTGTATACACGTCTCAGGCTAGATCACAACGCTAAGTATATATATTTTTGGAATCAACCTCAACCCTGTATAGCTAACTCCAACATTACTGCATATAGAGTGTCTATGGTTGTTCCAAATAATATATATATATATATATATATATATATATATATATATATATATATATATATATATATATATATGGGTCGATATGATATGTCAAAACATTTGCATACGTGTCTATGGTATCCCAAGATTACATAATATATTAGAATACATATAATACAATATAAGTTAGCTAGGATATGATTTGTATAGAATTGTTACAATATTTCCCGTAGCTACAACATTCAAAAAATATCCAATCTTGTTTTACCCATAACTTCTTCATTTTAAATCCGTTTTGAGTGAATCAAATTGCTACGGTTTCATATTGAACTCTATTTTATGAATCTAAACAGAAAAATACAGGTTTATAGCCGGAAATATAAGTTACAAGTCATTTTTGTAAGAGGTAGTCATTTCAGTCGAAAGAACGACGTCTTGATGACCATTTTGAAAAACATACTTCCACTTTGAGTTTAACCATGATTTTTGGATATAGTTTCATGTTCATAAGAAAAATCATTTTCCCAGAATAACAACTTTTATATCAAATTTTATCATAGTTTTTAATTATCAAACCCAAAATAGCCCGCGGTGTTACTACGACGGCGTATGTCCGGTTTTACGGTGTTTTTCGTGTTTTCAGGTTTTAAATCATTAAGTTAGCATATCATATAGATATAGAACATGTGTTTAGTTGATTTTAAAAGTCAAGTTAGAAGGATTAACTTTTGTTTGCGAACAAGTTTAGAATTAACTAAACTATGTTCTAGTGATTTCAAGTTTAAACCTTCGAATAAGGTAGTTTTATATATATGAATCGAATGATGTTATGAACATCATTACTACCTCAGGTTTTGTGGATAAATCTACTGGAAATGAGAAAAATAGATCTAGCTTCAAAGGATCTTTGGATGGCTTGAAAGTTCTTGAAGCAGAATCATGACACGAAAACAAGTTCAAGTAAGATTTCCACTCGAAATAAGATTGTTATAGTTATAGAAATTGAATCAAAGTTTGAATATGAGTATTACCTTGTATTAGAAAGATATTTTACTGTAAATAAGAAAGATTTCTTGAGGTTGGATGATCACTTTAAAAGATTGGAAGTAAGCTAGCAAACTTGGAAGTATTCTTGATTTTATGAAACTAGAACTTATAGAATTTATGAAGAACACTTAGAACTTGAAGATAGAACTTGAGAGAGATCAATTAGATGAAGAAAATTAAAGAATGAAAGTGTTTGTAGGTGTTTTTGGTCGTTGATATATGGATTAGATATAAAGGATGTGTAATTTTGTTTACATGTAAATAAGTCATGAATGATTACTAATTTTTTTTGTAATTTTATGAGATATTTCATGCTAGTTGCCAAATTATGGTTCCCACATGTGTTAGGTGACTCACATGGGCTGCTAAGAGCTGATTATTGGAGTGTATATACTAATAGTACATACATCTAAAAGCTGTGTATTGTACGAGTAAAAATACGAGTGCATACGAGTAGAATTGTTGATGAAAATGAATGAGGATGTAATTGTAAGCATTTTTGTTAAGTAGAAGTACTTTGATAAGTGTCTTGAAGTCTTTCGAAAGTGTATGAATACATATTAAAACACTACATGTATATGCATTTTAACTGAGTCGTTAAGTCATCGTTAGTCGTTACATGTAAGTGTTGTTTTGAAACCTTTAGGTTAACGATCTTGTTAAATGTTGTTAACCCATTGTTTATTATATCAAATGAGATGTTAAATTATTACATTATCATGATATCATGATGTATTAATATATCTTAATATGATATGTATACATTAAATGTCGTTACAACGATAATCGTTACATATATGTCTCGTTTCGAAATCATTAAGTTAGTAGTCTTGTTTTTACATATGTAGTTCATTGTTAATATACTTAATGATATGTTTACTTATAATAATATCATGTTAACTATATGTATATCCATATATATGACATCATATAGTTTTTACAAGTTTTAACGTTCGTGAATCACCGGTCAACTTGGGTGGTCAATTGTCTATATGAAACCTATTTCAATTAATCAAGTCTTAACAAGTTTGATTGCTTAACATGTTGGAAACACTTAATCATGTAAATATCAAATTCATTAAATATATATAAACATGGAAAAGTTCGGGTCACTACAACTTCGATAAGCCGCACCTTGTGAACTCTTACGTCCATTTGAAGACTTCACAAACACCTATAGCTCTTACCACAAGATTCTAATGAACTATCCTAGTGAAAACACAACTATCCTCTAGATCCCTTTAAGAAGATAGTTTACAAGTAAACTTACAACTTTAAGCTTACAAGTACTCTTGCTAGAATCACTCCAAAATATTACAAATTAATTATAAGAATGATATCAGTAAGTATGAGAAAATATGAGTGCAAGAGGTGAGTCTTCAAATGCTTCAAGGCTTGGCTTTTATAGGAAAGAGAAATCTGCCTGGAAGCTATACGGTTCGCTGCACGGTCGATCGTGGTTCGACCGTGTACCTCTGACATCTGATTCTTATGGCCATTTTTGTCCTTTAAAATTTGTCATTTTCCCTTGTTGAATAGCTGCAACTAAAGGCCAATTACTTCTGAAATTATCCTCATTACCCTTTATGTTTTGGACATAAGCTTGGAAGTTGACATGTCTATTAAAGAAGAAAGTCTTCAATCTTTGACCATTTGTCATTGATTACCAAAATAGGTAATTGCAGATTTTTGTCTCTTGACAAACCATTATCTTCCAAAAACTTCATCAACCTTTCTTAATCACTTGTCATTTAGCTTATGGGAGTTTCTTGCCTTTTAGAACATTATTACAACTTAAATGAACTAGTTTTAGATCTAGTTTGAACATAATGGTTCTTGTTACAACTTGACTAGACTTGAACTAATTACATTCTCATACAAATAATGATACATAGAGCTAATGGGAGAGCAACTCTTTAATTGGGACTTTAATGACCATTATTAGTATGTTTAAATGACACTATGCATTAGGATAAAAGGATATGTCACTTGAGTGTTTTAGCCTAAATCAAGCTTAAAGTGTCATTAAGATGTCATTAGGTGTGATTAGTAAAAATTAACATCTTTAGGTTCAAAACTCTTTTGAGATCAAAAAGGGCAACTATTATAAGTGTGTTTAAAAAGGTTTCAGAAATTATAGATGCCTCAAAGTGGTCTATCTTAAAGTGGATGAATTTGGTAACAGAGAAAACTGCGGTCGGGCTGCGGTCGTCCGTGAAGTCAGTCGTAGATTTACAGTTTAAGAAAAACTTGAACTCGCTGATACAGGACACACACGATTGGTTTCACGGTCGACTGTAGTACAACCGTGTAGCATTTTTACCAAGATAATTACTTATGTGTTGGTCTTTTGCTAGAGATAGTTTAGGCTTATGAACTCATGTCGTCCTACATATGATTAACAACTAGGTTCTTGTGTGTCATCATCAAACAAAGTGATCAACTTTTGAATATTATGATTTGAATCTTAAGCAACATTCTCCCTCTTTTTGATGATGACAAACACATGAGTAAGTGTTAACTATGTAGGTCGACATAAGTGTTAACATCACTTACCATACACTTTCTCCCGCTTTTATCGAAGCAAAAAGGTTAGTCCCTCATGGAAATAAGCGCGCCCTAGAGTAATGCTCCCCCTTAAATCGTACACACTTATTAATTGTCCCTACTAATAAATAAAATGGCTCCCCCTCGAACCAATAGTAGACATAAAGAGTAACAAACATGATAATCATAGCAAGTGCATAATAATCAATACATAACAAGCTTCAATCCTAGGAGAAGTGTTGTATCTACCCGCCCTTATAAATTATTCTTAACCAACATTAATTGTTTCTAAGGATAAATGCCGTTGGTGCTAAACGCATCGGAGATTGTTGAGCTTTCATTGTCGGAAGAGAGAATATGTGATGACCCGAAAATTTCTGACCAAATTTAAACTTGATCTTTATTTGTTTTCGACACGATAAGCAAAGTCTATTAAATCGAATCTAAAAATTTTTGAACTATTTTCGTACATTCATTTGACTACGACCATTTTCGACGATTCACGAACAATGAATTGTAAATAGATATGTGTGTATATACATATATATATATATATATATATATATATATATATATATATATATATATATATATATATATATATATATATATATATATAATAATTAAAAATATAATTTGAAATATTATATGTTGTTGTTATTAAAATTAATTATGTAAAATAAAATAAAAATATGATATGATAATTATTATTTAAAACATATCTATATATAAATAAAGTATATTAAAAATAAATATTAAATGATTGTAATACTCGTTTGTTGTTCCGATTGATATTAAGTAAATTAAATATGAAGTTATATGATTGTAATATAAACTGTGATCCGAAAATGAGTTATATAAATTATAGGCTTATTAAAAGTCTATTTAGGATCTACTTATTAAATTTTACCACTTTTTATATTTTACCCAGGATCGAGTACGGACAGTTGATGTAATTTTTATTTAATAAATTAATGACCAATTTTATACCATAATGACTAAAATAAATAAATATAGTTAATTTAAAAATATAGGATTTTTCTGAACACTTTTATTCGCCACTGAGTAAACAACGGAGTACGATATATTAGCCCGTAAAAACTGTCGGCACAATTAAACAAATTCACTCAGCTGCTAACTATTTAAACATTTAATTCTTGATTATTGCTGTGCCTAATTGATATATGATTATTGTTATTGACTTGGTTAAAATGTTGTAATAATTATCTATATAAATATAAAAATTATGAATACCAATATTATTACGGAAATGATTACAACTATAATTAAGTTATGATTTAAATGAAATATTACTTTTAATATTGTTATTATTAATATTATTTTTATTAAAATTATTATTATTATTATTATTATTATTATTATTATTATTATTATTATTATTATTATTATTATTATTATTATTATATGTATTATCATTCTTATTATCATTTTTAACATTATTATTAATGTTATTATTATTATTATTATTACAACTATATTAATATTATTATTAATCAATGTTACTATTAATATTATTGTTAATACAATAAAAGTTAGTCATATAAAAATATACTTAATAAAACTATATTAAATTTTTTTATAAATTATTTAAAATATATAGAATAAATATATTTAATTAAGCTATTAATGAAACACATAATTTATTAAGATAACATTTATATCACTAATAACATTTATATCACTAATTATATATAAATTTGTTCGATTTCAATTATATGTGTTAATATATATAAATGATATAGGTTCGTGACTCCGAGGCCAACCCTGCATTGTTCAGTTCCGTCGTATGCATATTTTTACTACAAAATATCGTATCGTGAGTTTCATTACTTCGTTTTTATATATATTTTTGGGACTGAGAATACATGCGCTGCTTTTATAACTGTTTTACGAAATAGACACAAGTACTTGAAACTACATTCTATGGTTAAATTATTATACTAGATATCACCCTTTTAGCTTGGAAGCCTAAGAATTTGGGAACAGACCCCCAAATTGACGCGAATCCTGAAGATAGATCTATGGACTTTGACACGTCCCATCCGGGTTACGGATGCTTTAGTACTTCGATTTTATATACAGATGAGTGTACCTGTATATTGAGGATATTCTAGATGCATTGTTAATGTTGGTTACCAGGTGTTCACCATATGAAAGATTTTTAATTCGCAGGTTATGCGTACTATTTTGTACTCGGGTTACGTGTACAATTATATATCTGAAATCTTGTGGTCTATTAAAATGATGGAAATGAATATTTATGATAAACTAATGAACTCACCAACCTTTTGGTTGACACTTGAAAGCATGTTTATTCTCAGGTTTGAAAGAAATCTTCCGCTGTGCATTTGCTCATTTAAAGATATTACTTGGAGTCATTCATGGCATATTTCAAAAGACGTTGCATTCAAGTCATTGAGTTCAAGATTATTATTAAGTCATTTATAGATTGGGACATATTATGAAAGGGTATGCATGCCTGTCAACTTTCAATGAAATGAAAGTTTGTCTTTTAAAAACGAATGCAATGTTTGTAAAATGTATCATTTAGAGGTCAAATACCTCGCAATGAAATCAACTATCGTGAATCGTTTATAATCGGTATGAACTGGTCCTTTCAGTTGGTATCATAGCGGTGGTCTTAGCGAACCAGGTCTTGCATTAGTGTGTCTAAAGGATAGTTATTAAGATGCATTAGTGAGTCTGGACTTCGACCTTAGCTGCATGTCAAAAGTTTTGCTTATCATTTCTAGTCGGAAATCATCTACTTATCATCCTTAGGAAATTACCTGCTTATCATTTTCAGTCTCGACACGTCTTACTGCACTTATTGCATAGATAGTGTATAGACAAATTTCATATCTTAGCGTATCTATTACTGTAAACTTTGCCTGACAGTTCCGAAGAAATCTCCGTAACTTATGAGATTTTGGAATATCAATCTAAGTCCAATAATCTATTTCATATCAAAAATCAATTCCCTGATCGTACAAGATGGATCCCTCAACTAGTTCGAGTCCCTCGGATTCCAATATAGAGTTTCACTCGAGCCCCGAAAGCAGTGTGGCAGGAATGGATCAACCAATCAGCCATCATCAATTTTGGATGAATTGGGGATGGATTCGTAGTCGACTTAATCAATGGAGACGCGAAGAAGGCGATCCCTTCCACCAACCGAATTCACCTCTTGGAGAAGAACCTGAAGCACTTACCAGTGAACCTGTTCGAAACACCATTTTCTCTCTCATTTCCAGAGTATCTCGCCACGGTTATATCACAACTCAGATTCTAAACCTTATTCATCCTCTAGTTCTGATCGACAATCATTCTGGAGTAATGGAAGAAGTCAACGAGCTTCGCGCTCGAGTAATAAATTTGGAGAATATGGTTCAAAAATTACCAGCTTCAACAACACCACCGACACCAACAGTATCACCAACATTAATACTAGTACCACCAACAACCCAATTTTCAACATCACACGCCTCAACATCTCATTATGTACCTCGAGCATAATCATCGTTCTACGAATCGTTCTACATCAATTATCTTCGTTTTAACATGACGATTATATAATTTCGAATGTTTTAGAGATTATGTGTTCTAGTTTTAACGATAAATCAAATGAGATTAATATCATATTAACTCATTAAATCCATGATTACATCTGAAGAAAATATATATGTATATATGTTTTCATAAAGATTGTAATGAAAAATTCTTTTGTACAAACTGTTAATGGTGAAAATATTTTAACGGGTAGGTAATACCCGAGGAATATTTAGATTTCACATTAATAAGTTACACTGTACATTCTACGAATCTGATTCAGCAGTCATTTACTTTCCTACTTACATCCATAGATATGCGAATTCGTTTACCACAGAATAACCATTTTCATTCAATTTCATATTTGGATTTTGACCTATCAGAATCCAACAAATGGCATAATGAAGAAAACTTTGGCAAAATAAAATTTGTTAGAAACAAACAAATTAACTATGAGAAATTTTGTTAAGAATCCACGCTAACAAAATCGTAGCTAACTGTTCCTAACTAACTGTTAATTCCTTATTACATTTATTTATCGCAATTTATTTATCGTAATTTTAATTCTCGCAAATTTTATTTATCGTCATTTAATTTCTGTTATTTATTTTACGCACTTTAAATATCGTCGGATAAATCGGGACACATATACAATGTTTTGACATATCATATCGACGTCATCGATATAAATTATTTGGAATAACCGTAATGTAATGACCCGTCCTAATCCATCCGGACGAAGTCCATATCGATTATAAACGATTCAGAACAGTTGATTACATCGCGAGGTACTTGACCTTTATATGATACATTTTACAAACATTGCATTCATTTTTGAAAAGACAATCTTTCATTACATCGAAAGTTGACGACATGCATACCATTTTATAATATATCTAACTATAATTGACTTAATAATAATCTTGATGAACTCGATGACTCGAATGCAACGTCTTTTGAAATATGTCATGAATGACTCCAAGTAATATCTTTAAAATGAGCAATTGCACACCGGAAGACTTCTTTCATACCTGAGAATAAACATGCTTTAAAGTGTCAACCAAAAGGTTGGTGAGTTCATTAGTTTATCATAAACAATCATTTCATAATTTTAATAGACCACAAGATTTCATATTTCCAATTCTCATAAATAAACGTTCCATGCATAGATACAGAAATATCATTCATATGGATTGAACATCTGGTAACCGACATTAACAAGATGCATATAAGAATATCCCCTATCATTCCGGGAAATCCATCGGACATGATATAAAACAAGATCGAAGTACTAAAGTATCCGATACTTTGGATGGGGTTCGTTAAGCCCAATAGATCTATCTTTATGATTCGCGTCAATTAGGGTGTCTGTTCCCTAATTCTTAGATTACCAGACTTAATAAAAAGGGGCATATTCGATTTCGATAATTCAACCATAGAATGTAGTTTCACGTACTTGTGTCTATTTTGTAAATCATTTATAAAAATTGCGCATGTATTCTCAGCCCAAAAATATAAAGGGTAAAAAGGCAAATGAAACTCACCTAATGTATTTTGTAGTAAAAATACATAAGACGACATCTAACAATGCAGGGTTGGCCTCTGATTCACGAACCTAGATCATTCATATTTATATTAAAACATATACTTGTAATCGAACAAATATATATATATATATATATATATTATTAGTGATATAGTTTTTATATTAATACTTATATATTTTGTTATTTAATTAGGTTTATTCATTTTATATATTTTATCAAATAAAATATTAATATAGTTTAAGTATATGTATTAAGTATATTTCTATTTATTTGTTAAATTATTTACTATGATAACATCAATATTAATAATAACAATGTTATTTTATAATAATAATGATAAAAGTGATAATAATAATGTTAATAAAATATTGATATTAATAATGATAATAATACTAAATTGTATCATAATTATAATAAATATGATAAGAATAGTTATAAAAATTTTACTAATTCCATTAAATCATATTTTGATTAAAGTTCTAGTCATTTTCATAATAATAATATTTATATCAAAATTTCTTTATTTAATTTTAATAATATTTTGAAAACCTTTATTTTCATGGTCATAATAATCATAATCTTCGTAGTTAATAACTATGGCTTCTCATAACCTTAATTTGTATCAAAATTATAATTTTACATGTATCATATTATTATAACAAATTTCTATAATCTTTAATATAACAACCTTTACTATATACTTGTGTTATTAACCTGTTTAATAACCTTGAAATCATAATAATAATACTAACAATAATAATATAATGATAATAATACTAATAATAACAATAATATTTGTAGTAATGATAATACTAATAATCATAATATGATACATGTATTCGTTTTAATAAAAATGATAATAATAATAATCTTAATAATAATAACTAATAACTAATAATTATCTTACTAACAATAATAATAATCATAATATTATAGGATAATACTAATAATAGCAATAACAATAATATTTACAATAATAACAACAACAATAATAATAAACATAATAATAATAATAATTGATAAATAATAATAAATGTATATACCCTTAGAGGCTATTTCAAAAAGAATTCACCACGAACCGGGCTCGAACCCGTGACCTCCTGCTCACCATCACCACACTCAAACCATTATGCTATTGCCTATTTTCGGTATATGTTTCCCTCTCAGTTTTATTTAACCCTTAACCCGATCTCATCTTCTTCCTCACATCAATCATACGAATCCAAACTCAACAAAAGCAAAATCGTGAATTACAATATCAATTTAGGACTTGGAATTGAATCATAAATAATTTGTATTAAATACTTTTGAAAAAGAAAAAAAAAATTTAGAACATGGCAGCTGCAACTGCCGTCGCTGTTGGAAGATAACAAAAAAAAAAATTTGATTTCATTTTTAAAGATGTATTAGACAAAGATCATAACACGAAATATATTCCAAATCCATCCTAGAAACTCTAGTAATCGTCAATTATAACAGAAACAGCATAATGAATTCGAATTTCAAGATGAAAAAACTGTTGAATTTTAAAAGCATAAACTTTGACTCGAAAATTTGATTTCAATATAGAAAATTGGAGGTTCAAACTTTACAGATAATTTGAATACATGATTCTTAACGAAATTGTATTTATAGATTTTGAAAAATAAAACAAAATCGAATTGTTGTTAAAATTGGTCACGAACAGAGGTACCAACTGGTTCATCACTTTTCTGATTGAAATTATCATGTGAATGCAGTTGATAGTGTTTGTAATGGATAATGGAGATGAAGAATTGAATTATCCTCTCCAAACTGTTGAGCTTAGTAAGTTGTTTTATAGCTTAAAGTGGTCGACAGGAATTTTTCAATCAGACATGAAATAAATAAAATAAAAATAAAACTGATATCCATTTGTATCTGAAAATAAGGTCGATTGTTATGTAGTGGAATTGAGGTGGACTGATAACGAATTAGAGAAAAGGGAATAAATCAGTAAAAGAGATGAATCCAAAAATTGAAAAGCAGATAGAGAAGTTTATCCTTTAATACACTTATTTATCTTTTTAATTTAAATTTATCTTTAATTAATATTAATAATTATAATATTGATAATATTATTAGTAAAAAAAATACTGATAATAATAATTGATAGTAATGTTAATAATAAAATTAATAATAATAACAAAACAATATTATTAGTACTAGGTAAAATAATAAGTGTAATGAAAATAATAATAAAACTAACATTAATAATAAATAATAAAAACTATAATATTAATTATAACGATGATAATAATAATAATGATGTTAACAACGATGAAAATATTATTAGTAATTATAGTAACTCAAATGTATCGAATCTATATAATGCGTTTTAATAATATTATTAATATTGAATATAATAATGTAACAACTATAATGCAACTACATTTAATATAATGTACAATATTATATTATGTGATAACATTTATTTAATATATATATATATATTACAACTAATTATAAATTATATATATATTTGTATATATTCATTTTGATAGTAGCTTAATTATTTTATTTACCATTTTACATTCTTAATTCCAATTAATTAAAGTGTATTTTATTAATTCAATTTATTATATATACACTTTCATTTATATTTATATATATTTACATCTATACATATGAGTATACATATTTAATTATAAACAATTGTTCGTGAATCGTCAGGAATAGTCAAAGGTCAATTGAATACATGAACATAGTTTCAAACTTTTCTAGACTCAACATTACATACTTTGCTTATCGTATCGAAATCATATAAAGATTAAGTTTAAATTTGGTAGAAAATTCTCGGGTCGTCACACGTAAGTCACTCTATATCGCGGTAATGTTCGAGTTAGCATATAAAGGGACGAGGTTGATTCTAAAATAATATATATACTTTGAGTTGCGATCATGTCGTGACCCTATCCTAATCCATCTAGACGAATACATTACATTTGGTTACATCGCGAGGTACTTGACCTCTATATGATACATTTTACAAATATTGCATTCGTTTTTAAAAGACAAACTTTCATTACATCGAAAGTTGACGGCATGCATACCATTCCATAATATATCCAACTATAATTGACTTAATAATAATTTTGATGAACTCAACGACTTGAATGCAACGTCTTTTAAAATATGTCATGAATGACTCCAAGTAATATCTCTAAAGTGAGCAAATGCACAGCGGAAGATTTCTTTCATACCTGAGAATAAACATGCTTTAAAGTGTCAACCAAAAGGTTGGTGAGTTCATTAGTTTATCATAATCGATCATTTTCATCATTTTAATGGACCACAAGATTTTTCATTTCCATTTCTCATAAAAATGCGTCCCATGCATAGAGACAAAAATCATTCATATGGATTGAACACCTGATAACCGACATTAACAAGATGCATATAAGAATATCCCCATCATTTCAGGACATCCATCGGACATGATATAAAAACTCGAAGTACTAAATCATCCGGTACTTTGGATGGGGTTTGTTAGGCCCGATAGATCTATCTTTAGGATTCGCGTCAATTAAGGGTGCACTAATTCTCAAAATTAGTGATGTTCCCTAATTCTTAGGCTACCAAGCAAAAAGGGGCATATTCAACTTCGATCATTCAACCATATAATGTAGTTTCAATTACTTGTGTCTATTTCGTCAAACATTTATAAAAGCGCATGTATTCTCAGTCCCAAAAATATATATTGTAAAAGCATTTAAAAAGGGAGTAATGAAACTCACAATACTGTATTTTGTAGTAAAAATACATATGACGACATTGAACAAGTGTAGGTTGACCTCGGATTCACGAACCTATATCATTTGTATATTTATTAATATACATAATTGTAATAGAAAAAATTTATATTTATAAGAATTTATTAGTTATATCACTTTTATATTAGTAACCTATATGTTTCATATATTTATTTTATATATTTAAAGTAGATAAAATATAAATTATGTTATGTTATATATATTTAATACATTTTTCTATATATATGTATATATATCTTTTGTTTGTTAAAATTATATTAATACTAAAATAATATTAAAAATGATAAAATAATAATAATGATAATAGAGTTAGAAATGATACTTTTAATATTAATGATAAAATGATAATTTTAATAAAATATAATACTTTTAATAAAAATTATAATTTTAATAATAATGTATACTAATAATAATAATTCTAAAAATAATGATTTTACTAATAATAATAATAATGATACTATTATTTATTAATAACTAAAATGATAATACTAATACTTATGATAGTAATAATAATAATAATAATAATAATAATAATAATAATCTTGATAATTCTATTAATACTAATGATAATAACAATAATAATCGTAATTTTAATATTTAGTGTTAGTTTAATAATAATAATAATAATAATAATAATAATAATAATAATAATAATAATAATAATAATAATAATAATGTTAAGGTAATAATAATAATAATAATAAGTGATAAGTAAACTACCTCAAAGAAGTAGTCTTTAAAAAAATTGCCCAAGTCCGGGTTCGAACCCGCGACGTCCCGCTAACCCGATAACATCCTTAACCTTTACGCTGCTCGTTCATTTCTGGTTTAATTCATAACTTAATTTTATTTAACCATTTTATCATTTTTAATCCATAATCATTCTTATCATCGTCGTCTTTTTATCATATATAATCACTCGGGCATCGTCATCTTCATCCTCATTACATTATTCATCGTCTTTAACATTGTGATATATCATCAATGTTATCATCGTCAACCCTCTCATTGTCTAACGTTACTTGATTAAAATATAATAGCGAACAACATCACTAGGAGCGAATTAACTGTGATATTGTGGTGTGGTTTCCACGATGGAATAACAGAAACCAACGAGTGACAGCAACAATGGTTCCTAACATAAACGTACGGTTTATAGCCGCTAGGTTACTCCAGTTTTTACGGCCCAATAAATAAACAATCTTCTCAACCCAATGAAAAATGGTAGCCCAATCGACACCCTTTCTTCACGGCCCAACAACTGATCCAGTTTCTTTTTCTTGTTGGTGTAAACGAAAGAAAGAAAAAAATCAAAAGGATAGGAACTTAAATAAGAGAAAAAGAACGCAGGTTATCAACCCATCATTATAGGGTCCGGTTTTCTTAAGGTGGGGTATTTCCTTTTTGTGAATGTCGGCCAAAAAAAAACTTTCCACATGTATGTGCTGTACCATTTTGCTTTAAAATCTAACAAGTGGGTTCTAGTTTAATATATATAAGGAAGCAACTAGTGAAGTGGTATTCATTCACAATTTACGTCAACATTCATTATTACTCATCAATATTTATCACATCCATTGCCATATATCGTTCTTCTATTTTGTTCCCTGACAGTTTCTACAGAAAAGGAAGAAAAAGGAAGCGGCATGATACCAATCAAACCGTGATGCTTTGTGATGGTTTTCGGTTGTAAACAGAAGAGAGAGAGAAAAATTAAGAGAGAGAGAGAGAGAGAGATGGTGGCATTTAACGAAGAAAACAAAAAACATAAGCGTAACGGTAGTCGTTAAATGGTGTTCGATATAGGTGGTGAAAGATGGCCGGAGGTGGTGGTGATTCTCGATGGTTTGGAACATTTAAGAGGGATTAGTTGGTGGTGGTTTATGATCATGATGTGGTGGAAAGGTGATCGATGTGTTATTGGTGGTGTTGTAGCTGCAGTAGGGTAGCAATTTTATTGAGAATCGAATTAACAAGATAACTCGCTTGCAGTTTTGAGTGGGGGTCGGGATTGGTGGTGTTGGTGTAGGTGAACCGGAAATAAAAGAAAACAGAAGTAGTCGATGGTTATCTTTGAAAATCGAATATGGCAAACTGAAGTGGGTCTGTGTTTTTCAATGGTTGCTGTCATAAAGAAAAGAAACAAAGGAGATGGGTCTTGGTGGAGTAGCATACCTACAAATGGAATTCGGTTTGTTTGAGCATGTGACTGATGGTGAGCAGAGTACCAAAATCAAAAGGTGGTAATGATCGAGAGAGGATAAAGGTGATTCCTAGGTTGCAAACTTGTATTAAATCAAGTAGCAGGGAAAGTAGTTAAGAGATGGTGGTAGTTCTTGATGGTGAGATGGTGATCGATGGTTGATCATGAAGATGAGAAGGGTGTGCTTCGAATTTGTATTATAATCGGGTTTGTGGTATATTATGGCGTTGTAGTGACTTTGTGAGGTGGTGATGTTCGTAGATTCAAGAAGAAGAAACCCGAATAGAAGAAGAATAGTAGCAGAGGTAGTAGTAATCAAACAAGGAAAAATAATTGTGAAATCCCTTAATGCATTCATTTCATAAGTACTATGTATATATATATTCAAGATATAGACCAGTTAGGCAATTAGTGGAGACCTTTAACAATCAAGCACAGAACTTCAAAATATCAATTCAATCACGGATTAAATTAACGAATTGAGATTAATAATATATAATATAATAATATTTATAATAATAAGATAGTATATACAATGATGAAAGAAAACATGTGGACGTCTACAACAAACCATCCGTGAACGATTTTTAATTTTTATGCCAACAGTTTTCACGGACTGTGTATCGTGCGAAATCAGTGGCAAATAAAAGTATTCAGAAAAATTCCATATTTTTAAATTAACTATATTTATTTATTTTGGTCATTATGGTAAAAAATTCAATCATTAACTATTAAATAAAAATTACATTAATTATTCACTCTCAACCCCAAGTAAAATATGAAAAGTTTTAGAAGTCAACAAATAGTTCCTAAATACATTTTTAATAAGTCTAAAATTTATATTACTCATTTTCGGATCACCGTTATTTTAAAATTACATAAGTTTGAATTTAATTTGCTTAATATCAATCGAAACATCAAACAGGTATTACAATCATTTAATATTTATTTTTATTATACTTTATTTATATATAGAGATATATTTTAATTAATAATTATTATGATATCCTATTTTTATCTTATTAATTTTTAATAACAACAACATATAATACTTCAAATTATATTTCGAATTATTATTTATATATACATACACACATATCTATTTACAATTAATTGTTCGTGAATCGTCGAGAGCAGTCAAAGGTCAAATGAATATTTTAAACACAGTTCAAAGTTTTTGAGATTTAGTTTAACAGACTTTGTTTATCGTGTCGAAACCATATAAAGATTGAGTTGAAATTTGATCGGAAATTTCCGGGTCGTCACAGTACCTACCCGTTAAAGAAATTTCGTCCCGAAATTTGATTAGGATGGTCATGACTAACAATAAAAATGTTTTCATGTCGAAAATGAGTTGATAAATAGAGCTTTATCATCATTGGGTAATATGAATGAAACGATTCGATTACTCAAAGCGTACGAGTGAAGCTATCACAAAAGAGTGAAATGAGAAAATAGAGATTCGTCTAAGCTTTTGACGTAGTCAAGGTTGATTTCTGGAATTTAGAGAAAATCTTCGTAATAAGATTTGATTCTTTGGTAATAAAGGAGATTAAGATCCTCTTCCTGACTTCGAGTCAAGCGAAAAATGATCCAGAATTCATAGATATGAAATTCTAAATGAACATTCCTAACGTTCTAAGAGACAAATTGTAATAACACGATCTTGATTGTTTAAATTACCAGAATTCAAGAGAAAAGATAGAACTATCAAGAAAATATGTTCTTGATATGCTTATAGATTAGATAGAATGTAAGAGTCGTGTAACATGGCACATGATGACGATATGGTCTGTGAATCATCATGTTTCATTAGAAACTCAGTATGACTTACTGTAATATAATCACGTTGATCAAGTGTCATTATATTATACTAAATCATGCTTTAGTTCCCAACACTACTTCAAAAACATTTATATTTTAAACTCGAAGGTTTCAGAATTTAGAAACTAAAATAGTTTCTTTTATGATATAACACAGATAGCGTGAAGAGATAAATGATTTCAGATAAGAATAGTTGTGAATATATCTTCAGAATTATCGAAGATATTTATAATGAAAGATTCGATGATATTTTTAGAATTTCAGAATCAAATTGTGATGAAGAAATTCATTCACGATGATTTAAAGCGATTAAGGATCAAGGTATTCGCTAAAGATTTCATCAGAAACAGAATCATTAGGATTCTTATATACAAGTTTAGTCCTCGTGATTTGTCCACAGCCTCTTTCATAGTTTGCTTAATCCGTTTTCCAGTCTTAACATTTCTGAGCTTTGCCAACATACTATTTTTTATCATCAAACTTCTGACGGTTAAGATCGTTTACGGTTGTCTACAGTTTCTGCTGCTTCATGCAGCCTTTTCAACCTTCAGAGTATTGATTTGTAGACTGAGTGCTTTTTAGAATTTCTGAATTGAAGATCATAATTCCAAGAGACAAGTGTTATATGTATGCATATAACTGTTGATGTAGAGACACTGCGAGATTCAAAATACTGATTGCTGATTCTCAGTAATTGGTATGACAATTATCGTTATAAGATGCGGATAGGGTTTCGATAAAGATAATGATTTTTTGGAAAGTCAAAGATCAACGAAATTGTTGGTAAGTTTACTGCTAATGTGATGGAATATAAACGGTTCTCCGGTAACGATGATGAAGGGGCAAACATATATATCAAAGTTATAATAAGACTTATTCGAATGAAAATTCGAAATTGTTTTGCTGAAGCTGTGACAAAATTGGCTAATTTGAAAAGGAATTGCAAAGTTATTTTCGGTAATAGCAATGCCAAAGGAGTTAGCACAGATACGTGTTAAACGTTTACTCAGGTTCCGAGTGTTTTCAGGTGCATGATTATATGCATAAATCTTTTCTTCCGTAGATGCAGTGCGGTTAGTTTATCCTTTCGATTGAGGTATTTTCAAGAATCATGAAAGGTTTGAACGCAGATTGGAATCGTCAAGATACAAATGAGGTTTAAGTTGAAATCAAGTGGCAAACTTGAAGAGATGTTTAGTTTCATATGTTATAATCAATATTTTAATTCATTTTAATTGTCCATTGTTGACAGTCCACAGTTAGCAGTTCACAATTAGTAATTCAATAATTCATATATAGTTTAATATATAATATTCGAATTAATTAATACGTATCGTGACACGTTATATACATGTCTCAGACTCGATCACAACTCAAAGTATATATATCATTATAGAATCAACCTCAACCCTGTATAGCTAACTCGAACATTACTGCATATAGAGTGTCTATGGTTATTCCAAATAATATATATAGATGCGTCGATATGATATGTCAAAACCTTGTATACGTGTCCCGATATTTAAAGTGCGTAAAATAAATAACAGAAATTAAATGACGATAAATAAAATTGCGAGAATATAAATTGCGATAAAATAAAATGTAACAAAGAGTTAACAGTTAGCTAGGATTTTGTTACCGTGGATCTTAACAAAATTCAATTAGTTAATTCGTTTGTTTCTAACAAATTTTATTTTTGTCCAATGTTTTCTTCATTATGCCACTTGTTGGATTCTGATAGGTCAAAATCTAAATATGAAATTGAATGAAAATTGTTATTCTGTGGTGAATGGATACGTATATCAGTGGATGTAAGTAGGATAGTAAATGACTGTTAAATCAGATTGGAAGAATGTACAGTATAACATTTTAATATGAAAGTTAAATATTTCCCCGGGTATTACCTACCCGTTAAAATATTTTCACCATTAACAGTTTGTACGAAAGATTTTTTTTTTAATTACAATCTTTATGAAAACATATATACATATATATTTTCTTCAGAGGTAATCATGGATTTAATGAGTTAATGTGATATTAAACTCATTTGATTTACCGTTGGAACAAGAATATATAATCTTTAAAACATTAGATATTACATAATCGCCACGAAGAACGAAAATAATTGATGTAGAACGATACGTAGAACGATGATTATACTCGAGGTACAGAATGAGATTTTGAGGCATGGGATGCGGATGCTGCTGTTGATGGTGGTGATGGTACTGTTGGTGTTGCTGATGGTGGTACTGTTTATGCTGCTGGTGCTGCTGCTGGTGTTTGTAACCTTTGCATCATATTCTCCAAAGCCACCACTCGAGCGCGAAGCTCGTTGACTTCTTCTATTACACCGGGGTGATTGTAGGTTCGGATGAGCGGATAAATAAAATCTAGAATTTGATGTAGTATATAATCGTGACGAGATACTCTGAAAATGAGAGAGAAAATAGTGTTTCGGACAGGTTCGCGGGTAAGTGCTTCAAGTTCTTCGCCAAGAGGGCAATGTGGTGGATGGAAGGGATCACCTTCTTCTTGTCTCCAATGATTGAGGCTAAGATCCCATCAGATGAATTGGGGATGGATGATTGGTTGATTCATTCTGGTGACGCTACTTTCGGAGCTTAGGTGAACATCCATGTCGGAATTGCTGTCGGATTTCGAAGAACTTGAACTAGTGACGAGTTCCATTTCATACGATTGAGTAAAGGATTTTTCGATCGGAAATGATTTTTAGCTATCGGATGGTATTCTAATTATATAGAATATCTATATATATAGAACAAAAGATTTCGTAGATTACGGAGGAATTTACGGAATATGTCAGGCAAAGTTTACAGTAACAGATATGCTAAGATATGAGTTTTGTCTATATACTATTCATGCAATCAATGCTGTAAAATGTGTCTAGACTAACAATGATAAGCAGGTAATTTCCTAAGGATGCTAAGCAGATGATTTCTGACTAGAAATGATAAGCAAAACTTTTGACATGCAGACACGGTCGAAGTCCAGACTCATTAATGCATCCTAACAACTACTAGTTAGACACATTAATGCAAGACCTGGTTCGCTAAGACCACCGCTCTGATACCACATGTTGTAACCCGTCCTAATCCATCTGGACGAATATATTACATTTGGTTACATCGCGAGGTACTTGACCTCTATATGATACATTTTACAAATATTGCATTCATTTTTAAAAGACAAACTTTCATTACATCGAAAGTTGACGGCATGCATACCATTCCATAATATATCAAACTATAATTGACTTAATAATAATCTTGATGAACTCAACGACTTGAATGCAACGTCTTTTGAAATATGTCATGAATGACTCCAAGTAATATCTCTAAAGTGAGCAAATGCACAGTGGAAGATTTCTTTCATACCTGAGAATAAACATGCTTTAAAGTGTCAACCAAAAGGTTGGTGAGTTCATTAGTGTGATGTGTCATACCCCGTCCAAAATCTTCCTGAACGAATACATTAACATCTGGTACCATCGCGATGAACTGACGTCTATAAACGACTCCATGTAATGTCTCTAGAATGAGTAAATGCACAGCGGAAGATTTCTTTCATACATGAGAATAAACATGCTTAAAAGTGTCAACCAAAGAGGTTGGTGAGTTCATAAGTTTATCATAAACAGTAAAAATTCATCATTTTGATAGACCACAAGATTTAAATGCTTCATGGTACAAATGGACCTGAATCCTATACCCACCTGTAATGTACATGCGATATCTTTTAAATACAGTACACCTTTCTCGTGTACGAAATTATTTTTCATAAATCTTAGTAACCGTACACATATCTCATGCACAAAAACTAATACACATAACCTGTGTATAAAAATCATTCTCTCAATACATAACATTCATATCAATTGGTGGCAATTATCATGTCCACATAATTCAATGGTGGCAATTATCATGTCCACATAATTCAACGGTGGCAATTATCATGTCCACATAATTCAACGGTGCCAATTATCATGTCCACATAATTCAACGGTGGCAATTATCATATCCACATAATTCAATGGTGGCAATTATCATGTCCACATTATTCATTCGAGGAATGTTTTGCATGTGTCTATCTCGTCAAACATTTATAAAAGCATTTCATGTATTCGCGGTTCATAATATATTTCAAAAGCATTTAGTAAAGTAGATGTAAAAACAGCGCATGTATTCTCAGTCCCAAAAATGTAAAGAGTAAAAGGGAGCAAATGAAACTCACCATACTGTATTTTGTAGTAAAAATACATATGACTATATTGAACAATGCAGGGTTGGCCTCGGATTCACGAACCTATATCATTTGTATATCTATATTAAAACATATAATCTTCATCGAATAATTATATTATTATTATTGATGTAATTTATATATAGTAGATTAATAAGTTTCATTATGTATATTTTTATTTTATATGTAGATATATTAATATAGTTAAGTTATGTGTATTAAGTGTGTGTGTATATATATATATATATATATATATATATATATATATATATATATATATATATATATATATTCCTTATTTTTATGCTTATAACTTTAGTAATGTCATTAAAACTTTTATTTTCGTAATTGTAATTATTCTAATGATAATGATATAGATAATACTGATAATGTTAATAACGATCGTTTTAGTAAAAATAATACTTACGTTGATGATAATAATATAATAATACTAATAATTATAAAATGATACAAGTGCTAATATTAATGAAGAAATTTGTATTATTTTCATAATATTAATATTAATCTAATTATAGTGATAATAAAAATTCCTATATTACCAATACTAATAATTCATTTAAATCATAACTTAAATCTAATCTTAATCATTTTCTTAATAATATTTGTATTTATAACTTTTATTTTTATAATCTTAACCTCGTTAAATCTTAATATTTATAATAATAATAATAATAATAATAATAATAATAATAATAATAATAATAATAATAATAATAATAATAATACAATATTACTCGATAATAATATACCTAACAAAAGGGATCTGTTTTTGTCAATGGATCAAACAAATCGAGACACCAGAAGTCATACGCAGAGAAGATTGCACGCTTTAGAGAATCTTCGATTCATCACTGATCAATCAATCAAACAACATTTATCGTTGTACAGTAGTTCATTGATCCATCATCATCATTCAATATTCATCATCGGTCTTATTCACCATCGTTATCGTATATCAACAGACAAATCGAAACAATAGGTGGTGTTTGGTTGGTGTCGGTTGAAATTAGGAAGAAAAATCAAACACCGCAGCATGTAGTAACAGAAATTGCATCAAATCATCATCAATCGATCATGGAATCGGTCTGGTAAATGATCAGTAGGTAATTGGGGGTCTTTTTATTTATATATATATATATATATATATATATATATATATATATATATATATATATATATATATATATATATATTTCCTCTATTGATTGAACACGAACAGTAGTGAATGAAAATTAAAATGGCTATTTGATAATAGAAATTATAGATCGATTGGTAACAATACCTGATAGTAAGGTTTGTGATGGTGGTGTTTCGTGGTGATAGATAGAAACAGAAAGTTGTAGTAGCTGTGACATTTAACAGCAACAATTTAATCATTATCATTTGTTTGTTATAACAGGAAAACAGAAGGAATACAGGAAGTGTTTTTCGATGGTGGTGTTGATGGTGGTCGAAAGAAAGAGAACAGAACAAGTACAATACAATATGCAGTTGCAGTGTATCACCTTGATTAAAATGGATACAGAAAACACGATATGCAGCAGCAGCAGTTTAGTAGACAGGAAAGAAGAAGCAGGCTTCTTTGGTGATATTTAAATAAACAGAAATATAAAATATTGCAGTGGTTCAATAGGGGATTTAATGGTGTTTGTTATTTGATTTTGCAGAATAAAAGTAGCAGCACATCAGTTAAAGAAAAGGTTGCAGTTTAGCAGTGATTAAAACGTTGGATGGTAGTGTTGAGTAGAAACAACAAGAACCGGTGGCACAATGGTGGTGATCAAGTGAGTTTCTATAAACATAAGTGGTTAACTAGATTATGATTATGGTTTGATGATACACATATGTATATATATTTATATATAGAAGTGGGTTATTATTATTGTTGTTGAACAGGAAAGAAAATATGCTATGAGTGGTGATGTTTTGTGATGGTCAAAACAGTAGTAGAAGAAGTATAGAGGAGTAGCAGCATATCACAATTTGTTGTGGTGCTTTTGTTGACAGAAAAAAAATGAATCAAGCAGGTGCAGGAGATGATGGATGTTGGTGTATTGTGGTTGCCGTGACTAGTTGTGAGGGAGGTGAAGAAGATAGGTTGAGGTAATAGTGGTGCAAGATTGTGTTAGTCTTAATCCATATTTATGTAATGTATATACAATATACCTGAATGGTTTCATGGTTTTGATGATAGACAACAAGAAGTAGGTTAGAGATAAAGTAAAAGCAGGAGGAAAATGTCTATTTTGTGGGTCTTGATTTTCAATAGAACACAGTAGTTGAGTAGTGATAATTTGGAAGCACTTGTTTGGTTTATATTACTTTTGAATAATCGTACATGCATGTGTAAGGGTTTATGTATATATTTCTCTACATATAACATATCATAGGTACTTAAATATATATATTTATATTCGTGACATATGTTGATTGCTCAGTATAACCGAAAAACAAAAACCAAACAAAAATAAAGGTAAGGAGATAATGATATTATTAACACGTATATATATATACCTTTTTATCTAACATTTAATATTAATATGTTAATAATTATAACTATTTTTATCAAAATATTAATAGTAATAATAATAAAATTAATAATAATATTAATAATAATAATATCAAAATACTAATAATGATCATAATAACAGAAATTATAATTTTACTACTAATTACAATAACAATGATATTAATAATGATAACATTAATATTAGTGTCAATAATATTATAACAAATAAAATGTATCAAATTTCATATATGTATATTATATTCAATAATATTAATAGTACTGATATTAATATTAACATAAATATTAATATTAATAAAGAACTAATAATAATAACAATTTTAGTATAACAACTTATATTTTTAACTTGTAATTACTTTTAATTCTTATGATTAAATTGTACTTTATTATTTCCAATTATTATTTAAACTTATATATATATATATATATATATATATATATATATATATATACACACACATATTTATTTACAACAATCGTTCGTGAATCGTCGGGAACAGTAGAAGGGTAATTGCATATGTGAAAAACAGTTCAAAAATTTTGAGACTCAACTTTACAGACTTTGCTTATCATGTAGAAATCATATAAAGATTAAGTTTAAAATTTGGTCAGAAATTTCCGGGTCGTCACAGTACCTACCCGTTAAAGAAATTTCGTCCCGAAATTTGAGTTAGGTGGTCATGGCTAACAATAAAAATATTTTCATGACGAATATGAGTTGATAATTAGAGTTTTATCATCATTGAATAATATAGATAAAACGATTCAATTATGTGAAGTGTACGAGTGAAGTTATCACAAAAGAATGGAATGAGAAAATGCAAGTTCGTCTTAACCGGTGACGTAGTAAGGGTTGATTTCCGGAATTCAAGGGATTTAAAGAAAATCTTCGAAATCTATAAGATCTGATTCTCCGAGATTTAAGGAAAATAGGATCTCTTTAATTAAATGCGATGATCTGTCCCTATTACTACGTCTGATATTTCCATTATAAATAAAGCTGTTCCCTTCCCTTATTCTCACCATTTCTATAAAATCTCCAAATTCAAAAGATTATGAAAATACTTAATCCAATTCTAAACCCTGATATTTTCCTAATTATCATTTCTGTCATCCTTCTTTTCAATCTTCCACCAGAAAATCTGTTTAATTTTAATATAACCTTGGGGTGATACTATTCTTAATTATACCGTATCTTTATATTGCTATTCGTATTAATATCCACGGTTTGTAACCTCCGTGTTGTTATTGGGCTTTATATCTTCTCTTATATTTTGGATCTATTTGCCTTTTTATCATCCTCCCGACCTCTAGTAAAGCGTGTAACGATCCAGAATTCTTAAATATGGAATTTCGGATAAACATCATGTTCTAAACAAAAAAGAATGTATTAGCACGATTTGATTTGTCAAATTACCAGAATCACTGAGTATAGAACTATCAAGAATATACTTTCTTGATATGTTCAGAAGTTAAGCAGAATGAAAGAGTTATGTAACATGGTTCATGATGAGGGTGTGATATGTGAACCTTTATCGCGTTCCATTAGAAACTCAGCATGACTTACTGTAATATAACCACGTTGGCCTGACGTCATTATATTATACTAACTCATGCTTCAATTCCCAACACTTCTCTAGGAAATCATTCATAATTTAAACTCGATTGTTACAGAATATAGAAACTAAAAAAGTTTCTTTTATGATGTAATATAGATAGCACGAAGAGATAGATAATTCCAGACAAAGATATTTATGAAAATATCCTCAGAAATATCAAAGATATTTATGATGATATTTTGGAATTTCTAAGTTCGAAGGCTGATGAAGAAAGATTTTTTTTTTTGTAAGATTTTAACATGAGTACGGAGCAAGATATTCGTTGAAGGTTTCATCGGATCTGGAATTACAAGGATTCTTTGAATATATGGTATGGTCCTTGTATTTGACCTTGGTCTTCTTCATGGTTTGCTCAATCTGTTTTTCAGTACCAAATTTTCTATCGAGCGTTCCCAACACTCCATTCTTCATCATCAAACTCTTGGCCCTTTAGGCCATCTACAATTTTGCTGTTCCCTCTGCATTTAATGCTACCATATCTGAATCATCGGTTATCAATCCAAGGTAGTTTCAGGAGAATTATGTTTTTAGATGATTAAATGCTGATGGTAATATGGTGGAATATGAAAGGTTTCCCCGGTAACGATAAAAGAGCACGCATATATATTACAGTTATAATAAGGTTGTTTCGAACGAAAAGTCAAAGTTGTCTTGTCGGAGCTGTGGCAAAATTGGCTAATTTGGAAAGGGATTGCAAAGTTATTTTCGGTAATAGTAATGCTAAAGGAGCTAGCACAGATACGTGTTAAACGTTTACTCAGGTTCCGAGTGTTTTCAGGTGCATAGCTATATGCATAAATCTTTCCTTCCTTGGATGAAGTGCGGTTGGTTCATCCTCTCGATTGAGGTGTTTTCAAGAATTATGAAAGGTTTGAGCGCAGATTGTAATCGTCAAGATACAAATGAGGTTTAAGATGGAATCAAGTGGCAAACTTGAAGAAATGTTTAGTTTCATATGTTATAATCAATATTTTAATTCATTTTAATTGTCCAATATTATTTGTCCACAGTCGATAGTCCACAGTTAATAGTCCAATCATTCATATATAGTTTAATATATAATATTCAAATTAATTAATACGTATCGTGACCCGTGTACATGTCTCAGACTCGATCACAACTCAAAGTATATATATTATTATAGAATCAACCTCAACCCTGTATAGAGAACTCGATCATTACTGCATATAGAGTGTCTATGGTTATTCCAAATAATATATATATATATATATATATATATATATATATATATATATATATATATATATATATATATATATATATATATATATATATATATATATATATATATATGCTTCGATATGATATGTCAAAACCTTGTATACGTGTCCCGATATTTAAAGTGCGTAAAATAAATACAGAAATTAAATGACGATAAAATAAAATGCGTAAGGTAAATAACAGAAATTAAATGGCGATAAATAAAATTGAGATAATTAAATTGCGATAAATAAACTGCGATAAATAAAATGTAAACAGTTAGCTAGGAACAGTTAGCTAGGATTTTTTTAGCGTGGATTCTTAATAGAATTTCTCATAGTTAATTCGTTTGTTTCTAACAAATTTTATTTTGTCCAATGTTTTCTTCATTATGCCACTTGTTGGATTCTAATAAGTCAAAATCCAATATGAAATTGAGTGAAAATGGTTATTCTGCGGTGAACGGATACGTATATCTGTGGATGTAAGTAGGATATTAAATGATTGTTGAATCAGATTCGAAGAATGTACAGTGTAACTTATTAATGTGAAGTCTAAATATTCCTCGGGTATTACCTACCCGTTAAAATATTTTCATCATTAAGAGTTTGTACAAAAGAATTTTTAATTACTATCTTTATGAAAACATATATATTTTCTTCAGATGTAATCATGGATTTAATGAGTTAATATGATATTAAACTCATATGATTTTCGGTTTGAGCTAGAATAAGTAATCTCTAAAACTTTTAGAAACCACATATTCTTCACAGAATATTTCTTCTTCACAGAATATTTCTTCAATGAAGTTATGGATCAATACTTCATCGTTAACTATTAGGAATCACATATTCTTCGTAGAATATTAATGAAGTTATGGATCAATACATCATCGTTCATTGTTGTTGGTACTCCTTGGTATCTATGGTGCGTATGATGTTGATGCTCGAGTTACAGATTGTGATGTTGAGGTATGGGATGTGGATGTTGTTGTGATGGTACTATTGGTGTAAGTGATGTTGCTGAAGCTGGTACGTTTTGCACCATATTTTTCAAGGCTACAACTCGGGTGCGAAACTCGTTGACTTATTACTCCGGAATGATTGTCGGTAGGAACGAGCGAATGCATAAGGTTTTGAATCTGACTTATGATATTGTCGTGGAGAGACACTCTGGAAATGAGAGAGAAAATGGTGTTACGAACAGGTTCGCCGATAAGTGCTTCAGGTTCTTCACCAAGAGCGCAGGTTGGTGGGTGGAAAGGATCGCCTTCTTCGCGTCTCCATTGAATAAATTGACTACGAACCCATCAGATGAATTGGGGATAGGTGATTGGTTGATTCATTCTGGTGACATTGCTTTCGGAGCTTAGATGAATCTCCATATCGGAATTCGAGGGACTTGAACTAGTGACGAGTTTCTTCATGTACGGTTAGATAAAGGGTTTTCGGTATGGAATGATTTTCGAATATCGGATGATATTCTAATTACATAGAATACTATGTATAGTACAGAAGATCCCGTAGATTACGGAGGAGTTTACGAAATATGTCAGGCAAAGTTTACAGTAACCGATACGCTAAGATATGGATTTTTTTCTATACACTATTCATGCAATCAATGCAGTAAGATGTGTCTAGACTAAAGATGGTAAGCAGATAATTTTTGACACGAATGATAAGCAAAACTTTTGACATGCAGACTAGGTTCAAGTCCAGACTTATTAATGCATCCTAACAACTACTAGGTCGAAGTCCAGACTCACTAGTGCATCCTAACAACTACCTGTTAGACACACTAATGCAAGACCTGATTCGCTAAGACCACCGCTCTGATACCACATGTCATACCCCGTCCAAAATCTTCCTGAACGAATACATTAACATCTGGTACCATCGCGATGAAATGACGTCTATATGCCATGAACGACTCCATGTAATGTCTCTAGAATGAGTAAATGCACAGCGGAAGATTTCTTTCATACCTGATAATAAACATGCTTAAAAGTGTCAACCAAAGAGGTTGGTGAGTTCATAAGTTTATCATAAACAGTAAAAATTCATCATTTTGATAGACCACAAGATTTAAATGTTGAATGGTACAAATGGGCCCGAATCCTATACCCACCTGTAATGTACATGCGATATCTTTTAAATACAGTACACCTTTCTCTTGTACGAAATCATTTTTCATAAATCTTAGTAACCGTACACATATCTCGTGCACAAAAACTAATACACATAACTTGTGTATAAAAATCATTCTCTCGATACATAACATTCATATCAATTGGTGGCAATTATCATGTCCACATAATTCAATGGTGGCAATTATCATGTCCACATAATTCAACGGTGGCAATTATCATGTCCACATAATTCAACGGTGGCAATTATCATGTCCACATAATTCAACGATGGCAATTATCATATCTACATAATTCAGCAGTGGCAATTATCATGTCCACATAATTCATTCGAGGAATGTTTTGCTTGTGTCTATCTCGTCAAACATTTATAAAAGCATTTCATGTATTCGCAGTTCATAATATATTTCAAAAGCAATTAGTAAAGCAGATGTAAAAACAGCGCATGTATTCTCAGTTCTAAAAATGTAAAGAGTAAAAGGGAGCAAATGAAACTCACCATACTGTATTTTGTAGTAAAAATATATATGACTATATTGAACAATGCAGGGTTGGCTTCGGATTCACGAACCTATATCATTTGTATATCTATATTAAAACATATAATCTTCATCGAATAATTATATTATTATTATTGATGTAATTTATATATAGTAGATTAATAAGTTTCATTATGTATATTTTTATTTTATATGTAGATATATTAATATAGTTAAGTTATGTGTATTAAGTATATATTTATATATATATATATATATATATATTCCTTATTTTTATGCTTATAACTTTAGTAATGTCGTTAAAACTTTTATTTTCGTAATCGTAATTATTCTAATGATAATGATATAGATAATACTGATAATGTTAATAATGATAGTTTTTGTAAAAATAATACTTACGTTGATGATAATAATATAATAATACTAATAATTATAAAATGATACAAGTGCTAATATTAATGAAGAAATTTGTATTATTTTCATAATATTAATATTAATCTAATTATAGTGATAATAAAAATTCCTATATTACCAATACTAATAATTCATTTAAATCATAACTTAAATCTAATATTAATCATTTTCTTAATAATATTTGTATTTATAACTTTTATTTTTATAATCTTAACCTCGTTAAATCTTAATATTTATAAACATAATAATAATAATAATAATAATAATAATAATAATAATAATAATAATAATAATAATACAATATTACTCGATAATAATATACCTAACAAAAGGGATCTGTTTTTGTTGATGGATCAAACAGATCGAGACACCAGAAATCATACGCAGAGAAGATTGCACGCTTTAGAGAATCTTCGATTCATCACTGATCAATCAATCAAACAACATTTATCGTTGTACAGTAGTTCATTGATCCATCATCATCGTTCAATATTCATCATCGGTCTTATTCACCATTGTTATCGTATATCAACAGACAAATTGAAACAATAGGTGGTGTTTGGTGGGTGTCGGTTCAAAATAGGAAGAAAAATCAAACACCGCAGCATGTTGTAACAGAAATTGCATCAAATCATCAACAATCAATCATGGAATCGGTCTGGTAAACGATCAGTAGGTAATTGGGGTTCTTTTTATTTATATATATATATATATATATCCTCTATTGATTGAACACGAACAGTAGTGAATGAAAATTAAAATGGCTATTTGATAATAGAAATTATCGATCGATTGGTAACAATACCTGATAGTAAGGTTTGTGATGGTGGTGTTTCGTGGTGATAGATAGAAATAGAAAGTTGTAGTAGCTGTGACATTTAACAGCAACAATTTAATCATTATCATTTGTTTGTTATAACGGGAAAACAGAAGGAATACAGGAAGTGATTTTCGATGTTGGTGTTAATGGTGGTCGAAACAAAGAGAACAGAACCAGTACAATACAATATGCAGTTGCAGTGTATCACCTTGATTAAAATGGATACAGAAAACACGGTATGCAGCAGAAGTTTAGTATACAGGAAAGAAGAAGCAGGCTTCTTTGGTGATATTTAAATAAACAGAAATATAAAATATTGCAGTGGTTCAATAGGGGATTTAATGGTGTTTGTTATTTGATTTTGCAGAATAAAAGTAGCACACGTCAGTTAAAGAAAAGGTTGCAGTTTAGCAGTGATTAAAACGTTGGATGGTAGTGTTGAGTAGAAACAACAAGAACCGGTGGCACAATGGTGGTGATCAAGTGAGTTTCTATAAACATAAGTGGTTAATTAGATTATGATTATGGTTTGATGATACACATATGTATATATATTTATATATAGAAGTGGGTTATTGTTATTGTTGTTGAACAGGAAAGAAAATATGCTATGAGTATTGATGTTTTGTGATGGTCAAAACAGTAGTAGAAGAAGTATAGAGGAGTAGCAGCATATCAAAATTTGTTGTGGTGCTTTTGCTGACAGATAAAAAATGAATCAAGCAGGTGCAGGAGATGATGGATGTTGGTGTATTGTGGTTGCCGTGACTAGTTGTGAGGGAGGTGAAGAAGATAGGTTGAGGTAATAGTGGTGCAAGATTGTGTTAGTCTTAATCCATTTTTATGTAATGTATATACAATACACCTGAATGGTTTCATGGTTTTGATGATAGACAACAAGAAGTAGGTTAGAGATAAAGTAAAAGCAGGAGGAAAAATGTCTATTTTGTGGGTCTTGATTTTCAATTGAACACAGTAGTTGAGTAGTGATAATTTGGAAGCACTTGTTTGGTTTATATTACTTTTGAATAATCGTACATGCATGTGTAAGGGTTTATGTATATATTTCTCTACATATAACATATCATAGGTACTTAAATATATATATATATTTATATTCATGACATATGTTGATTGCTCAGTATAACCGAAAAACAAAAACCAAACAAAAATAAAGGTAAGGAGATAATGATATTATTAACATGTATATATATATATATATATATATATATATGATGGTTAAAGCTAAGGGGTATAAAATACTATTAAATTTTACAAGAAAATACTATTAAATACGATACAATTTTACACAAGATATTTATTTATTTATAGAATGCATATACTTAAACCTTGCTACAACACTTATAGGCAGTGTACCTAATCGTACAGTAGTGTAGTTTTTAGTAAGTCCGGTTCGTTCCACAGGGAATCTTTAAACAAAGCTTAACGCTATATTAGTTTTATTTTATAAAAATACAAATATATATATAAGTAATATTATTATTATTATAAAGGGGGGTTTTTACCGTTTAATGACCGGTTTGTCAATTTTAAAAACTTTAGTCGCAGTTAAAACCTAATGTAAAATATTAAATAAATAAAAGACTTAATTTAAAGCGTAAAATAAATAACGATAATGAAATTGCAATCAATAAAAATGCAATAAAATAAACTTGCGATAATTAAAAAATGCGATAATTAAAAGTGCAATTCAATACAATAACAATAAATAAAAGTGCGATAATTAGAAGTGCAATTAAATATAAAATAAAGGAAATTAAATATGAAATAAAAGAATTATGCTTATTTAAACTTCCGTAATCATGATGTTTGACGTGTTGATTTTAGTTTTATGCCCATGTGTTAATTGTTCTTTGTCCTGGATTATTTAATATGTCCATACGGATTTATCCATAATAGTCCATCAGTCATAAATATAAAGAGCGAAAGCCTTCGTCAAATTATTCTTATTCCCGAAGTCAAATATTCCAACTAATTGGGGGTTCGAATTGTAACAAGGTTTTAATACTTTGTTTAATGAATACACCAGGTTATCGACTGCGTGTAAACTAAGGTTTTACTACTTTGTTAACAATTACACCAATTACCCTTGAATGTAATTCATCCCTGTTTCAACAAGTCTATTAACTATTAATCCAGATCCGTGTCCGGTAAAATGAATAATTATTGGTATTTATAGATATCCCGCCCACCGTACCCAGTCAAGCGTATGTGGTTATATATAAATACGTCAAATTATAAGTTTGTATATTAAATTAACAAGGTATTGTTTAGTTAATATAAAACCCATTAATAGCCCATAGTCTAATTTCCACAAGTGTCGTTCTTTTATCCAAACCCCAATTATGGTACAAAGCCCAATTACCCAATTTTTATATTTTTAGCCCAACATCATGATTACTTCGGTATTAAATAAGCATAATAATAACTTAGCTACGAGACATTAATGAAAATAATATAAACATAACTTACAATGATTAAAAATAGCGTAGCATTACACGGACAGAATTTCGACTTACACCCTAACAACATTCGCTAACATACCCTTATTATTAGAAATTAAAATTAAAATTAAAATTTAAATATAAATTATATATATATATATTTACGTATATTGAGAGAGAGATAGATTATATGATATTTTTACGATCAAAATGCATTACCTTTTATAGGAATTTTCGTCCAGGGAAGCTCCGCAACTCGCGGCATTTTTGGCCTTCAAACTCCGCAACTCGCGGAGTTCGTATTTCCAGCTCACTCAGCCTTGGCTCCTAGCTTGCCGACAGTTTATAATATATTATATAATATATAAATAATTATAAGAATTATTTAAATATTATATTATATTTATGTGCATAGTTGACTTGTAATTTTTAGTCCGTTGCGTCGAGCGTTGAGAGTTGACTCTGGTCCTGGTTCTGGATTTTCGAACGTCCTTGAGTACAATTTAATATCTTGTACTTTTTGTTTTGAATCTTGTACTCTTGTAATTTTGAGACGTTTCTTATCAATAATTGGAACCTCTTTGATTGTATTTTGTACTTTTGAGCTTTTTGGTCGTTTGCGTCTTCAATTCGTCGAATCTGTCTTTTGTCTTCACCTTTTATTATTTAAACGAATATTACTTGTAAATAGGACAATTGCAACTAAAAGCTTGTCTTTCTTGAGGAATAATGCTATGAAATATATGTTCATTTTTAGCATTATCAAATATTCCCATACTTGAGCGTTGCTTGTCCTCAAGCAATATAGTCTTGAAATACTAGAATCATTTCTTTATTCTTCACACTTTGTACATCAGTGATTTCTTTACGGTGGTATAAACAGTGGTAGTAACGATGTGGTTTATAGTCCCACATGACTATAAAATTTAGATCCTTTAAGGAAATTGGATCTTTATGAAAACATTTAATCTTTTGAAAATTAAATCTAGTTTTTACCCTAGATAAGTTTTCCGGAATAACCCTTCACCGGTGTTTGCAAAATGTTTTTGTGGGTTTGGTGGGTTTCAGATTTGAAAGTTTTAGCTCAAAACTTGTGGTTTTGTGTCACCCACTTGCTAACCTTGTATTGGGAAAGCAACACGTCCAGTATACTTGCTTTGTATATTACTTTTCGATAAACTACCGTCCGGTTGTAAAGGAAAGCGTTGAACAAGCAACTGTTAAGGCAATGTCCCCTGACATGCTTTTAATTATGGTCTATAACGTGTCGGACGCAATTACTATCCTTTGTAGGAGCAATAGTAAAGCTCACCCTTATAATTTTCCGGTCTGGCACAAGGTCCTGTCTTTGACCATGCTATGCAACCATCGTTCTTATGGTTGACACCCGATTTGGTTCAGATGACCTAATGAATTCCAGGTGAATTCCTAGGATTTTACGTTCAATGGTAATGAACGCATTGAAAATGGGTTTTTAGAAAACAAATCGGTTTGTAATTTTGATCAAAATATTTTCTCGTTCAAGCTCGAGTTTAGATATCATTGAATTCCATGAGTTTGAATTCTCAATCTTTAAGGTCAATCTCAAGGATTAAGTAATATCAGTCTTAAAAGCTGATTTTTGATCTTTAAGGAGATTATCCTTTCTGGAGATCTGATTCATTAGTCTTATCCAGCTAATTTACACGGCGTCCTCCCCATTTTACGAGACAGATCCTCTCATGGTTAGGATAAGTCTGACCACTTGGTGACCCTGTTTTATGCTGAGGTCCATGGATTTCCTGCTGATTTTAGAGATGACTTTTCTAGATTTTTCGTCAACCTACAGCTGGTCTGGACGACAACTTCATGACCTAAATCAAGAAGCGCGTTTCTTTTTCGGAAGACTTTACTTCCTTTTAATGATGGAATTGATTCATCGTGTAGATCCATCTTTCTTACAGTAAATCGGGTAAAAATTTTTAGTTTAGTCCAAAGCAAAAGTATTTTGTATCTTTAAAAATATGTGACATATGTTTAAAATAACTTGGTAAATTTTCCCACACTTGGCTTTTATTTTTTCTTTTATTTGCCTTTTTGTTCTCCTCTATTCCATTCTTAAATGAATTCTAACATTTTGGTTTGTTTCTCAATTTATGTTCTTTCCGAGGTAACAATAATTTCGGTGTTAACACCTAGTTTTATCGTTCATAAATATGTATAAACATGATTTTGAGTTCATTTAATTGAAAATTTTGAAAAATTTTACTAGAAGTGGGTAGTCAGTATATAAGACTAGGGCTGTTCTTTGTTATCAGAGAGCACTAGATTCTAATACAATAACTGCTTTACTAGTATTTCTAATGGTAACCAAGTGTATAAAGTAAAAATTTTAAAATCCGAAAGAATTTAACCCCTTCCCACACTTAAGATCTTGCAAAGCCCTCATTTACAAGAAATCAGTAACAATTTAAATTAATGAGGGTGATTAGCGTAGAAAAATGATTAAATTTTACCAAAGTTTCCAAACATATTGTTCTTTGTTTGCTGAATGATAAATGGTGCATATCATTTGTTCATTCCATCTTGTTGTTACATCACATTTATTTTTCATCTTGTCGTCAAAATTAGTTGCTTTTGCCGAACTTAATGCCAGTCTTTGAAAATGCGTTGTTTTACCCTGTTGTGTACATAAGATAAACTGCAAACATATATACATATTTTTGAAATTTGGTATATTACCCCACATTCTAAAATTATTAAAATCTAATAATAAAAGTTAGAAAATTATAAAAACTATTACAATATTAACATAAGTGTTAAATGTAGTAACATTACAAAAATAAAATAAATAAAACTAAATAAACAAGGGTTGTTACTGGTACCAGTAGTGGTTCCATGCATAACCGTATGTGTTATAAAATGCTTCAGCTGGGTTATAAGGAGGATACGGTGGTTGCATCTCTATAGACCAGGGAGGAAATATGGGCGTTGGAGTAGGAATATAGTTTCTACCTACATGTTGGCAATGTGCTATGATTTGGTTTTGATGAACTTGCCAATCTTCAAATGCTCAATGTCTAGCATTTTTATACTCTTGCGAAGCTATAAACCTTTGCATTTCTGATAAGGCTAAAAAGGAACATATATTTCATAGCAATATCCCTCTTAAATAATAGGTTTTCATATGTAATTGTATTATATTTTCATTGTAATTGTTTAAATAAATAAGTGCGAAGACAAAAGGCGAAAACGAAGATTTGAAGACACAAACGTCCAAAAAGCTCAAATGTTCAAGATACAATTCAAAAAGTTCAATTTATTGATGAAAAACGTCTAAAAATGACAAGAGTACAAGTTACAAAATGCAAAGTACAAGATATTAAATTGTACGCAAGGACGTTCGAAAATCCGGAACCGGGACATGAATCAACTATCAACGCCCGACGCAATGGACCAAAAATTATGAGTCAACTATGCATAAGAATAAAATATAATATATAAATAATTATATAAATTATTTATATATTATAAATATATATATAATCATGCCGACAAGCTATGAGACAAAGGATCCTGAGCTGGATTTTCAAACTCCACGACTCGCGGAGTTTGAAGGCCAAAAACACCACGACTCGCGGAGCTGTCAGAAATCAAAACGCCTATAAAAGGCCATGCATTCTGCCGAGTTTATATATAAAAAATAATAATAATAATACTCTGTAATAAATAAATAAATAAATATATATATAATATATATAGTATAGGGTAGTTTTATATTAGATTAGTTCGGGTTATGTAAAGGTTATTTTACGGGTTTTTAAAGTTGGAGCTCTGTCCGTGTACCACTACGCGATAAATAATCAATGTAAGCTATGTTCTCCTTTTTAAATTAATGTCTCGTAACTAAGTTGTTATTATGCTTATTTGAACCGAAGTAATCATGATGTTGGGCTAAAAATATTAAAATTGGGTAATTGGGCTTTGTACCATAATTGGGGTTTGTACAAAAGAACGACACTTGTGGAAATTAGACTATGGGCTATTAATGGGCTTTATATTTGTTTAACTAAATGATAGTTTGTTAATTTTAATATAAAGATTTACAATTGGATGTCCCTATAAATAACCATATACACTCTATCGGACACGATGGGCGGGGTATTTATATGTACGAATAATCGTTCATTTAACCGGACACGGGAATGGATTAATAGTCTATGGAATTATTAAAACATGGGTGAAATTATGTACAAGGACACTTGGCATAATTGATAACAAAGTATTAAAACCTTGGGTTACACACAGTCGATATCCTGGTGTAATTATTAAACAAAGTAATAAAACCTTGTTACAGTTTAAGTCCCCAATTAGTTGGAATATTTGACTTCGGGTATAAGGATAATTTGACGAGGACACTCGTACTTTAAATTTATGACCGATGGACTGTTATGGACAAAAACCAGACGGACATATTAAATAATCCAGGACAAAGGACAATTAACCCATGGGCATAAAACTAAAATCAACACGTCAAATATCATGATTACGGAAGTTTAAATAAGCATAATACTTTTATTTCATATTTCATCGTACTTTTATTTTCTGTCATTTCATTTAATGCACTTTTAATTATCGCAACTTTAAATATTGTTATTTATTTTACGCACTTTAATTATTGTCATTTATCTTTACGCTTTATTTAAAATCGACAAACCGGTCATTAAACGGTAAACCCCCTTTTATATATTATTATATATAATTATATATATTTTGTACAAATATAGTTTTTTAAAAATATAGTGTGCAATAAGCCCGCTCCCTGTGGAACGAACCGGACTTACTAAAAACTATACTACTCTGCGATTAGGTACACTGCCTATAGTGTTGTAGCAAGGTTTAGGTATATCCCATTTGTAAATAAATAAATAAATATCTTGTGTAAAATTGTATCGTATTTAATAGTTTTTCCTAGTAAAAATAAAGCTATTTTATATACACCTCGCATAACATCAAGTTTTTGGCGCCGCTGCCGGGGAACTTGGCGAAACGCTATATTTTTAATTTATTTTTGTATAAATATATTTATATATCATTTTAGAAAAACAATATAAAAAAAACCGAAAATGCAAACTCCACGACTCGCGGAGTTTGCAGGCTTAAAACTCCACGACTCGTGAAGCCACCCTGACAGACGCACCCACAACCCTAATTTGGCATTTATTACGAGTATAATTTAATTATTATTATTAAAACTTAATTAGGTTTATATTTAATATTAATATTTAGTTTTAGTTTTTAAATTAATTTGTATTTTAAATATTAATTAGTATTATTAAATATATATATAAATTAATACTTTTATAAAATAAATAATATAAAAATAATATTTTTATAAAAATAAATAATTTTTATAACTTTAAGTTTATTTTTATATTTTGTATCTTTTCATTTGTTTAAGCGTAATATTTGTATATTTTTCGTTCGTAGCTAGTTTTAAGACATAGTTTTTGCCGTAGCTTATTTTTATTTTCTAGATTTTTAGGCTTTGCCGTAAAATCCCTTAAGTGCTTTTTCTTTAGACTAAGATTTAGGTGCTTTAGAATTTTGCGACGCCGTTTTTCGCTTTAGTTTCAAATAGATTTTAGTGCCTTTAAGTAATTACCGTTTTCTGAATAAAATTGCATTTACCTTTAGACCTTTAGGCGCAACTTTTTAGATATAATTTTTAGACTTTTAAGTTACGACGCGCTATTTTCTTATTTTTATTTTTTGACGTTTTTCGACACGCATTCTTTTTCTTTCTTATTTCTCGACGCTTTAGTTTTTAGGACTTAGAAATTTTCTCTATTTCTTATCTAATATCTCAAACGGAAAGAAAAATTATTTAAGTGGTTAAATTAATGGACGTTGACAATTTTCTGCTTCGTAGTAATAGTTGGATTTGTTAGTGGCTGAGTTGTGAGCTTCCGATTTAAAGGGTTCTGGCTCCCTGCTGCATCTTTTGGCTATTCGAAACGTGGGCAAAAGCAGAAAAGTCTATTAATTGGACAACTTATATAAGTTTTTCTATTTTTATAACTAATAGGATAATTAGTAAATGTACCACATTGTAGCTAAAATTTGGCCATCGCAATAAAATGGAAAATTTTGAAAACAAGGCTATGGAAACCCTTTTTGATATCCAAAATCAATTAAATCAATACTCTCAAATGAGTGTTGATGACAATTCGTTCGGTCAATCTTGGATCACGAATGACAAAACAATAACTGGTTGTGAAATCTGTGGAGATTATCACTCAACATGGGAATGTCATTATTACGTTCCTATGAAAAATTACGCACCCACGGAACCTGAATGGAATGATTATGAAGAATACAATTCAAATTGGGATTATTCCCAAGAATATATCCAAACTCAACAACCAGTAGACGAGGAAAATTACGTGCCTGAAAATTTATTAGACAATATGAAAATCAAACTCGAAGAACTCAATGCTCAAAAGAACAAATGAGAGAGTTTGTAAACCGGCAAGCTGAAACTCTATCAGACTATACACCTGTTGATCTGAGGAGTATTGTGCAAGAAAATCTCATATCATCGAATTTTGATGAATTCGAGAGCTCCGAAATTACCAACTATCCCGATGATACTTTTTATTCAGCTTTACCAATTTCAAAACATATAGACACATTAGCCTCTACCAACGAAATCATCGATCCATCAATGGATGAAGAAGAAGTAAGGGTGACAAATTGGTACTCTTGGGAAAATGATAACGTTAAAAATTTTACCCCCGAGACCAAAATGGTGGGACCGATAAGTACCATTAATGAAGAAGAATTTGCTTCGATCCCGAAATTCACCATTCCACAACCTTCCAACCCAATATTCTCAATAGACGAGTCATCTACCAAAGATGAACTACAAGCTGTAATAGATATTGACACCTCGAATTTCACCCAATTGGGTAATAGAGGTGAAAACTTTGATCCCAAGAATAAAAGGAAGGAAATGTTAGGAATTGTCCACCCTATAGAAATATGTATGTCGGTGTATATAGATCCATTTGACCAAGAACCAGAAAAGAGACATATCCATTTACTAAAAGCTACACTTAAAAAAGAATTAAGTAGTGACGATCGGGTGGGTCTAAACTTTAAACCCATTGATATATTTTATACCACCCGAGATGTAAATAACTGGCTCACTATTCTAATTCGTGGAACTTATTCTACCGACTTCACATGTCGTCAGCTAAGTGTGGGGAAGTCTAACCCCACTTAACGTTAAATTAGGGGTTCTGGTTAGTGCATAACTCGTTAATAAAAATGCATGATGAGTTAGGGTAAAAGACGTATTTTCAAAAATTAGCAAACAGTTCAGAAAAGCAACCATTTTTGAAGAAAAACATGGGTGATAAAACAAGAAGGAATGAACGATGAGGCGCGCCATCTATCATTCGACGAGCTTTGTAATTACAAACTGGGTATTTTCAATCACTTTTCTACACTAATCACCCTCATGAATTTATAATTAGAGTCTGATTTCATGCAAATGAGGGCATTGCATGATCTCAAGTGTGGGGAAGGGTTATAAATTCTCTCGGGTTTATACTTGGCTTATTTTCTAAATATTGTGAAAATTTTAAAAATTTTCAACTAAATGAATTCAAAATCATGTTTATACATATTTATGAACGATAAAACTAGGTGTTAATGCCGAAATTATCGTTACCTCGGAAAGGACATAAATTGAGAAACACCCTAAAATGCTCGAATTCATTTAAAATGGAATAAAGGAGAATAAAAAGGAAAAGAAAGAAACTAAGTGTGGGGAGAATGTACCAAGTTATTCAATTAAAAACTATTTATCACATGTTTTTGTAAAGTTATTGCAGGTGCTTTTGTTTTGGACTAAATTAACTGTTTTACCCGATGAAAGAAAAGAAAAGATGGATCTACACGATGAATCAATTCCATCATTAAGAGGAAGTAAAGTCTTCCGAAAAAGACACGCGCTTCTTGGTTTAGGTCAATGAAAATGTCGTCCAGACCAGCTGTAGGTTGACGAAAAATCTAGAAAAGTCATCTCTAAAATCAGCAGGAAATCCACGGACCTCAGCATCAAACAGGGTCGCCAAGTGGTCAGATTTATCCTAACCATGAGAAGGATTTATCTCGTACAATGGGGGGGCACCGTGCAAGTTAGCTTGATAAGACTAATGAATCAGATCCCCAGAAAGGATAATCTCCTTAAAAGATCAAAAATCAGGTTTTAAGACTGATATTACTCAATCCTTGAGATTGACCTTAAAGATTGAGAATTCAAACTCATGGAATTCAATGATATCTAAACTCGAGCTTGAACGAGAAAATATTTTGATCAAAAGTTACAAACCGATTTGTTTTCTGAAAACCTATTTTCAATGCGTTCATTACCATTGAACGTAAAATCCTAGGAATTCACCTGGAATTCATTAGGTCACCTGAACCAAATCGGGTGTCAACCGTAAGAACGGTGGTTGCATAGCATGGTAGAAGACAGGACCTTGTGCCAGACTGAAAAATTATAAGGGTGAGCTTTACTATTGCTCCTACAAAGGATAGTAATTGCGTCCAACACGTTATAGACCATAATTAAAAGCATGTCAGGGGACATTGCCTTAACAGTTGCTTGTTCAACGCTTTCCTTTACAACCGGACAGTAGTTTATCGAAAGGTAATATACGGAGCAAGTATACTGGACGTGTTGCTTTCCCAATACAAGGTTAGCAAGTAGGTGACACAAAACCACAAGTGTTGAGCTAAAATTTTCAAATCTGAAACCCACACAACCCATAAAAAATATTTTGCAAACACCGGTGAAGGGTTATTCCGGAAAACTTGTCTATGGTAAAAGCTAGATTGAATTTTCAAAAGATCAAATGTTTTCATAAAGATCCAATTTCCTAACGGATCTAAATTTTCATAGTCATGTGGGACTGTAAACCGCCTTTCAAATGTGCACTTTGCTTTGGACACCGAAAGTAAATCGGCTATTTGATTACAAGTGTCGTTGACCTAAACCCGAGGCAACTGTGGATGACACACCCACCTTTAACCATGGTTCTATCGTTACTATCATTGTTTATACCACCATATCAAAATTACTGATGTACAAAGTGTGATGAATAAAAAAGTGATTCATGTATGTTTTTATTTCAAGTTCTGTATTGCTTGAGGACAAGCAACCCTCAAGTGTGGGGATGTTTGATAAGGCTAAAAAGGAACATATATTTCATAGCAATATCCCTCCTAAATAATAGGTTTTCATATGTAATTGTATTATATTTTCATTGTAATTGTTTAAATAAATAAGTGCGAAGACAAAAGGCGAAAACAAAGATTTGAAGACACAAACGTCCAAAAAGCTCAAATGTTCAAGATACAATTCAAAAAGTTCAATTTATTGATGAAAAACGTCTAAAAATGACAAGAGTACAAGTTACAAAACGCAAAGTACAAGATATTAAATTGTACGCAAGGACGTTCGAAAATCCGGAACCGAGACATGAATCAACTATCAACGCCCGACGCAATGGACCAAAAATTATGAGTCAACTATGCATAAGAATAAAATATAATATATAAATAATTATATAAATTATTTATATATTATAAATATATATATAATCATGTCGACAAGCTATGAGACAAAGGATCTTGAGCTGGATTTTCAAACTCCACGACTCGCGGAGTTTGAAGGCCAAAAACTCCACGACTCGCGGAGCTGTCAGAAATCAAAACGCCTATAAAAGGCCATGCATTCTGCCGAGTTTATATATAAAAAATAATAATAATAATACTCTGTAATAAATAAATATATATATATATATACATATATATATATATATATATATATATATATATATATATATATATATATATATATATAATATATATATAGTATAGGGTAGTTTTATATTAGATTAGTTCGGGTTATGTAAAGGTTATTTTACGGGTTTTTAAAGTCGGAGCTCTGTCCGTGTACCACTACGCGATAAATAATCAATGTAAGCTATGTTCTCCTTTTTAAATTAATGTCTCGTAACTAAGTTGTTATTATGCTTATTTGAACCGAAGTAATCATGATGTTGGGCTAAAAATATTAAAATTGGGTAATTGGCCTTTGTACCATAATTGGAGTTTGGACAAAAGAACGACACTTGTGGAAATTAGACTATGGGCTATTAATGGGCTTTATATTTGTTTAACTAAATGATAGTTTGTTAATTTTAATATAAAGATTTACAATTGAACGTCCCTATAAATAACCATATACACTCAATCGGACAAGATGGGCGGGGTATTTATATGTACGAGTAATCGTTCATTTAACCGGATAAGGGAATGGATTAATAGTCTATGGAATTATTAAAACATGGGTGAAATTATGTACAAGGACACTTGGCATAATTGATAACAAAGTATTAAAACCTTGGGTTACACGCAGTCGATATCCTGGTGTAATTATTAAACAAAGTAATAAAACCTTATTACAGTTTAAGTCCCCAATTAGTTGGAATATTTGACTTCGGGTATAAGGTTAATTTGACGAGGACACTCGCACTTTAAATTTATGACCGATGGACTGTTATGGACAAAAACCAGACGGACATATTAAATAATCCAGGACAAAGGACAATTAACCCATGGGCATAAAACTAAAATCAACACGTCAAATATCATGATTACTGAAGTTTAAATAAGCATAATACTTTTATTTCATATTTCATCGTACTTTTATTTTCTGTCATTTCATTTAATGCACTTTTAATTATCGCAACTTTAAATATTGTTATTTATTTTACGCACTTTAATTATTGTCATTTATCTTTACGCTTTATTTAAAATCGACAAACCGGTCATTAAACGGTAAACCCCCTTTTTTATATTATTATATATAATTATATATATTTTGTACAAATATAGTTGTTTAAAAATATAGTGTGCAATAAGCCCGCTCCCTGTGGAACAAACCGGACTTACTAAAAACTATACTACTCTACGATTAGGTACACTGCCTATAGTGTTGTAGCAAGGTTTAGGTATATCCCATTTGTAAATAAATAAATAAATATCTTGTGTAAAATTGTATCGTATTTAATAGTTTTTCCTAGTAAAAATAAAGCTATTTTATATACACCTCGCATAACATCAATTTTTGTCATTTCATTTCCCCCTCCCACATTACCTGGCTGTTGATTTCTCTCAACCTGTGGATGTCTACCTTTTATATCGTACTGCGGCGTTATTTCGCCTCTTCAAAACCTTAGCACCATGATATACATTTAAACCAATTGTATCGTGGGCTTCTGGTTCTTCGATTAATAATCCCCCCCCCCCCCGACTTATATCCACATTGAGATACTCAGCAATTAATGTAATAAATATACCACCTCCTATTATACTGTGCGGTCTCATCCCCCTAACCATAACTGATAAATAATAACCCACATAATAAGGTATACTTACAGCGCTTTGTGGGTCTCGAATACACATATGGTAAAATAAATCTTGCTCATTTACCTTTTCCTTATTTTTATCTCGCTGTGTAATCGAGTTCGCTAGAAACCTATGAATTACTCTTAATTCAGCTCTATCAATATCAAGATAAGAGTAATTTCCCCCTTTAAATCGGTGATGGCTAGTCATTTGACTCCATACACCATGCGTATCAAAACTTTCGTCTATCCTCCTACCATTTAATATCAACCCTCGACAATCGGCAGATGCTAACTCCTCAGGCGTATATATACGTAAGGCCTGAGCCATGTCTAGTAGAGACATGTGGCGCATCGAACCTCCTTACAAAAATCTAATAAAAGATCGATCGGTTAAACTAGCTACCCGATCATTTATTTCTATACTACATAATAATTCTTCACACCATGCTTTATATACAGGTCTACGCATGTTGAATAATCGTAACCAATCGTTAAAAGTAGAATTACCATACCTCTGTGTAAGTAATTCTCTAATTGGTTCGGCCAATTCTACAGCTTCTAATGGTCCCCATTCTATTACCCTAGGTACTTCAACAACTTTAGAATGAAGAGTATGCTAGCCCCTTTGGTATTTTGGATAATCTATCCAACGTCTGTCTAATCTCAAGTTCGGGTGCAAATTTTCCACATGCATATCTGAAAATGTCATAACTGGATGAGGTATATCTTGTTTGTAATGGTTATCAACATCCTGTTGTTCCGCATTCTCAGGAGGAGCATTGCGAGCTTGGGATGAAGATTCACCCCTTTCAGTCTGCAAAACACATCAAACACAATTTTTGTGCATCCAAATATGCATTAGTGTCAGCAAAATCATCAATCAAAATAATTACAATGACATGTTCAATTTATATCAAACTTATGCTCATTTTCATATTTTTATCAAATCTACACTTTTTCAAATAAGCATATACGAAAATTTTTGCCTAGTTCATAAGCATTCAACTCATATAACATGTCAAAATAATCATTATTAGCAATTAAACAAGTTTCAAATGGCATTATCTCTCAAAAATCAAGTTCATGAATTTTAGACTTGAAAAAGTTCACTTTAATTTTCAAAAACCATGTTTAGGCTCAAAGTTTGGATCATTTAACTACCTAAACATGTTACACTACTTAATTTAGCAACAATTCATGACAAAAATCGGCCATAACCTGTTTATATCAAAAAGCCCCAAATTGCTCAAGAACACAAACCCTAGATTACTCAAAATTTGAAGTTTAAGGCTTCTAATTATGTTAAATAGCATCAATCTAGGTTATACAAGAATAATACATAAACAATTTAAGTATAATTACACTAAAAAGCATCAAAATCGAATTAGGTATAAATTTGCTCGCGAACACTAATTTTCTGATTAAATGGTGTTTAGGTGTAGAAATTTACCGTTTTTCTTGAGTAATTCCTTGATAGCATCCTTCTCAACATGATTTTAGTAAAAAATGTGATGATTTTTGGTGAAAAAATTCGATTTTGGGAGTGTTTTTTCGGGTTTTTTCGTAGTGTTTTGGGTGTGGGTGGTGTGGACTGATCTGTTTCCAGCGTTTTATTTTTTTTCTGTATTTTTCAAACTCCACGACTTGCGGTGTTTTCCTCTTTCAAACTCCGCGAGTCGCGACCCCCCCTTTTTTATATAATCTTTAACTTATAAAACAATTAAGTAATTAATTTTAAAATTTCGTTTCCCTTGTTATTTAGGACGAGGTAGTTTCGGATCGATGTCCTAGTCCGTCCCTCGACAAAATTTTAAAATTTGTCTATTTAAAGCGCGGTTTTTTAAAAGCAAAGATTTTTGGGTTTTTTAATGTTTTTGGCATACTTTAATTCAATAAGATTAAAAATAATGATAATAAAAGTTCTCGTCCCTCCCTCGGGTAAAGTAATTTCGGTTCAACGACCTAGTCTTCAACTCACGACGAATTTTAAAAATCATATTTTTAACTTAGCGAAATAAAGTAAATTTTTGTTTTTAAATTCACACCAAACTTAAATTAAAAATGCATAAAATTAAAAATTCATATTTTAAAAATAAAAAAAAATCACACCAAACTTAAATTAAAATGCATAAAATTTAAAATTAATATTAAAAATTCACACCAAACTTAAATTAAATTTTGTTTTTATACATACAAACTTATATTAAAAATATTAATTTTTTCAAATATTTACAATTTTAAATATATATTAATTTTAAAAACATGGTAAAAATAAAATTAAAAATCTTTTTGGCTTTTATCCCACTTTAATCAATCAAATATTATCAAAAATATGCGCCCCTCTTTTCGGTAAAGTAATTTCGGTTCCATGACCTAATTTAACTCATGACGAATTTTTGAAATATTTTGGGTTGATTGATTAAAGATATTTATACCTTAAGAATAAACGTTAAATTTCGCAGTGATGTAATAAATTTTTGTATGATATCAACAATTTCAGTCGCAAGACCTAATTTTATCAAATACCAATTTAATACTTTATAGCGAACAAATTAGCGTTTATTATCAAAAGGTTAAAAATAAAAATAAAAATAAAAAAAAACTTTACAAACTTACCTGTGAAATAGATTTCTTAGTGATATGCTCTAGCCCACTCATAAGATAGTTGGACTAATTGATTTTCCATGGCTACATAGGCGTAACCTCGAGCATTTAATGTTTTTTCTTCTAAACATATGAATGGTCCATCTCTGCATAAAGTAACAAATTCGGTATTTGAATAGGTTTGATTATTTGAACATTTACCTTCGTGTGACCATTTTCCGCATTTGTGACATTTTTCAAGGTGTCGTGCTCTTCTTTTCGCTGCGGATTTTGATTTTTCTTTACCAAATTGTAACTTATTATCTTCGCATCTGGATTCTTTTCTTACTCCGTCCAATTTACCTCTGATTAATGATACTATTTCACTCGGAAGTGTGTCATTATTACGTTTAGTGATCAAAGCGTGTAGCATTAGACCATGGTTTAGTTCACAGGAAGTCTTCATTTCGTAAAAACCTAAAAAAAATAAAAATTCAGAATGAGGGGAGAAGACTAATTCTTTAGGGTCTGTTAGGGAAAGACCATTGGGGTTCCATTTTCGAGAACTACACGAAAACAGGAAATCTAACTCTAACAGAAATACATAAACTTCCCTACACTTAGTTGAAATTGTGATTAACATTATTTTCAATTGAATCATCAACAACTTGTATATCTTTGACTTTTACTTCGATCCATTTGTTGATTTCCTCCGTAACTTTCACAAATTCAACTAACATCGCCTTTTCTTTTGGCGATAAATTGGATACTAATCGGTTACATAACTTAAAGTTTCCCTTAATCTTAGCATCGTGAATCCGTTTATAAAGTTTCTTCGTTGAACTGTTAAAAATGGGTTCATCTAATTTCGTATCATCAACGGCATTCTTTGTGATTGGATCATCATTAAGTGTTTCTTCATCTTCCCCACACTTATGCGTTTTTATTGGTCTAACAGTTTTGGTTGGTGGAGATCTAAACTTTTGGTTCACAAAGGTGATCGATGTATCACCATCCCTAAGTGTCATTCTACCTTCTCTTACATCAATGAATGCCTCGGTGGTTGCTAAAAATGGGCGACCTAGAATTAGAGGAATATCAAGGTTTTCCTCCATATTAATCACTATGAAGTTTGCAACAAATGTCAAACTTCCCACGTTAACAAGTAAATTATTTTCTATTCTAACCGGGTGTTTAATGGTTTGGTCAAATGATTGAACACCTATTTTGGTTGGTTTTAATTTACCCATGCCTAATCTTTTGTATAAGGAAAGAGGCCTAATATTTGCACTTACTCCTAAATCTGCGAGTCCATTATATATAGCACCATCAGTAAGCAAGCAAGAACTGATAAATTCACCCGGGTCTCCTGATTTAGTAAGTCGAGTTGGTTTGTAAACCTTTTTCGGGTGTTCTTTTCTTGGTTCTTTCACTTCTATTTGAACATCTTGTTCACATTTTTCTTCGTTTCTTGGAATGGGAGGTTTGTATAAGAATTTTTCTTCATCACTCAAATTTGACACCTTCCTATATTCCAATTTTGATTTTTCATATGTTGTTGATAACATATTTATGTTTTCATTTTGAAGGTTTTCTTGGGTGGTGAAATTATGATTAACTTCATTGTCAACTTCCATTGGACCATGTATGTAATGTTTAACTCTGTGACCATTAACTTTAAATTCAATCCCATTTGAATTTATTAATTCTACTGTTCCGTATGGGAAAACTCTTTTGACTATGAATGGTCCAGACCATCTTGATTTCAATTTTCTAGGAAATAGCTTGAATTGTGAATTGAAAAGAAGAACTCTGTCTCCTTCTTTAAATTCTTTTGAACTTCTGATTCTTTTATCATGCCATTTCTTTGTTCTTTCCTTATAGATTAACGAATTTTCATATGCTTCATGTCTTGATTCTTCTAATTCGTTTAATTGACTTAACCGTAGACGTCCGGTTTCATGTAAATCAAGATTACATGTCTTCAAAGCCCAAAATACTTTGTGTTCAATTTCTACTGGAAGATGACATGCTTTTCCATAAATGAGTTTAAAAGGTGTGGTTCCAATTGGAGTTTTGTAGGCTGTTCTAAAAGCCCAGAGTGCATCCTCCAACTTAATGGACCATTCCTTTGGATTTGATCCTACGGTTTTCTCTAGAATACGTTTCAAAGCTCGGTTGGTATTTTCAACTTGTCCACTTGTTTGTGGATGATAAGCGGTGGAGATTTTATGAGTTACTCCATATCTTTTAAGAACTTTCTCAAGTTGATTATTACAGAAATGAGTACCCCGATCACTTATTAAAGCTTTCGGTGTTCCAAACCTTGCAAAAAGACGTTTTAAAAAGTTGACTACGACTCGTGCATCGTTAGTTGGGAGATGATGTCGTAGGGGGTGTATACAACATAGTATTATTTTTAGTGCGAAATACTATTAAATATGCTACAATTTTACACAAGTTATTTATTTATTTATCGAGTGGATATACTTAAACCTTGCTACAACACTTATAGGCAGTGTACCTAATCGTATTATAGTATAGTTTTTAGTAAGTCCGGTTCGTTCCACAGGGAGCTCGTGAAGTATAACACTATATTTTTTTACACACAATAATTGTAAAAATACAAATATATATATATATATATATATATAAGTAATATTATTATTATAAAGGGGGGTTTTTACCGTTTAATGACCGGTTTGTCGATTTTAAAACTTTAGTCGCAGTTAAAACCAAATGTAAAATATTAAAAATAAATACAAGACTTAAATTAAAGCATAAAGTAAATAACGATAATGAAATTGCGAATAATAAAAGTGCGATAAAATAAACTTGCGATAATTAAAAAGTACGATAATTAAAAGTGCAATTAAATACAATAACAATAAAAATGCGATAATTAGAAGTGCATTTAAATATAAAATAAAGGAAATTAAATATGAAATAAAAGAATTATGCTTATTTAAACTTCCGTAATCATGATGTTTGACGTGTTGATTTTAATTTTATGCCCATGGGTTAATTGTCCTTTGTCCTGGATTATTTAATATGTCCGTCTGGTTTTTGTCCATAACAGTCCATTAGTCATAAATATAAAGTGCGAGTGTCCTCGTCAAATTATTCTTATACCCGAAGTTAAATATTCCAACTAATTGGGGACTTAAACTGTAACAAGATTTTAATACTTTGTTTAGTAATTACACCAGGATGTCGACTGAGTGTAACCCAAGGTTTTAATATTTTGTTATCAATTATACCAAGTGTCCTTGTACATAATTTCACCCCTGTTTTAATTATTCTAGTGGCTATTAATCCATTCCCGTGTCCGGTTAAATGAACGATTATTCGTACATATAAATACCCCGCCCATCGTGTCCGATTGAGTGTATATGGTAATTTATAGGGACGCCCAATTGTAAATCTTTATATTAACATTAACAAACTATCATTTAGTTAAACAAATATAAAGCCCATTAATAGCTCATAGTCTAATTTCCACAAGTGTCGTTCTTTTGTCCAAACCCCAATTATGGTACAAAGCCCAATTACCCAATTTTAGTAATTAGCCCAACATCATGAGTACTTCGTTTTAAATAAGCATAATAATAACTTAGCTACGAGACATTAAATTAAAAAGGTTGAACATAACTTACAATGATTAAAAATAGCGTAGCGTTACACGGACAGAATTTCGACTTACACACTCAAACGATCTCTATCATAAATCTTATTATTATAATTATAATTAAAATTAAAATATAAATTATAAATATATATATATGTTTTACGTATGAGAAAAGAGAAAGATGGATTTTTAAATTGGATGGATACAGAGTGCAGAGAACGAGGCCTTTTATAGGCGAAATATAGATTTGAATTTTCATTTATGACCCCTGAACTATGCTCAATTAACAACTTTTTATTATTTAATATTATTCTTATTATGAATTATTTAAATATTATATTTTATTCTTGTACATAGTTGACTCGTAATTTTTACACCGTTGCGTCGAGCGTTGAGATTTGACTCATGTCTCGGTTCCGGATTTTCGAACGTCCTTTCGTACAATTTTATATCGTGTACTTTGCGTTTTGTAACTTGTACTCTTGTCATTTTTAGACGTTCTTCATCAATAATTTGAACCTTTTTGATTGTATCTTGTACTTTTGAGCTTTTTGGACCTTTGTGTCTTCAATTCGTCGTTTTCGCCTTTTGTCTTCGCACTTATTTAATATAAACGAATATTACTTGAAAATGGAACAATTGCAACTAAAATCTTGTCTTTCTTGGGGGATAATACTATGAAATATATGTTCCTTTTTAGCCTTATCAGGAGAGCTTGTGCTTCCGCCCATTTAGATACATAATCAATGGCAACGAGAATGTAGAGATTATTATGAGATTTTGGAAATGGACCCATAAAGTCAATACCCCAAATGTCAAATACTTCACATACTTGAATGACATTTTGTGGCATTTCATCACGTTGACTTATTTTTCCGGCTCTTTGACAAACATCACAGGATTTACAAAGAAGGTGTGCGTCTTTGTAAATTATAGGCCAATAGAATCCAGCATCATAAACTTTTCTTGCTGTTAGTTGAGGCCCATAATGCCCTCCTGTTGGTCCTGTATGACAATGGTTTAAGATTTGATTGGCTTCATCTCCGAATACACATCGGCGTATTATTCCATCGGGACAACTTTTAAACAAATGTGGATCTTCCCAGAAATAGTGTTTTATATCACTGAAGAATTTCTTTCGTTTTTGGTATGATAATACTTTTTCAAGGAATCCACAAACTAAGTAGTTTGCATAGTCTGCAAACCATGGTATTTCATTATAATCTATCTTCAATAGATATTCATCAGGAAAGTTGTCTTGTATGGCCGATTCATTTAGAACTTCTAATTCGGGATTTTCAAGACGAGAAAGATGATCAACGGCGAGATTTTCTGGTCCTCTTTTATCTAGGATTTCAATATTGAACTCTTGTAAGAGTAAGATCCAATGGATTAATCTTGGTTTGGCATCTTGTTTCGAAAATAGGTATCTAAGAGCAGAATGGTCGGTATAGACCACCGTTTTAGCTAGAACGAGATATGATCAAAATTTGTCAAAAGCAAAGACAATAGCAAGGAGTTATTTTTCAGTAGTTGTATAATTTGTTTGTGCTCCTTGTAACGTCTTACTAGCATAATATATAGGTTGAAATCATTTTTCAATCCTTTGTCCTAAAACAGCTCTCATTGCAAAATCACTTGCATTGCACATAAGTTCAAACGGTAGATTCCAATTTGGTATTATCATGATTGGCGCATTAGTGAGTTTCTCTTTAAGAATATTAAAAGATTTGATACATTCATCTGAAAAGATGAATGGAGCATCCTTTTCTAGGAGTTTATTCACAGGAGTGGCAATTTTAGAAAAATCTTTTATAAAACGTCGGTAAAAACCGGCATGCCCTAGAAAACTCCTAACTCCTCTAACATTGGTGGGATGTGGAAGTTTAGTAATTACATCTACTTTAGCTCTATCCACTTCAATTCCTTCCTTTGTAATTTTATGTCCAAGAACGATGCCTTCTTTAACCATGAAATGGCATTTCTCCCAATTCAGTACTAGATTTGATTGTTCGCATCTAATAAGTATTCGTTCAAGATTAACTAGACATGTTTTAAATGTATCACCGAATACTGAAAAGTCATCCATGAAAACTTCCATGCATTCTTCTATCATGTCGTGAAAAATCGCCATCATGCACCTTTGAAAGGTTGCAGGGGTGTTGCAAAGTCCAAATGGCATGCATTTGTAAGCAAAAGTACCATAAGGGCACGTGAATGTGGTTTTCTCTTGATCTTCGGGTGCTATTGGAATTTGAAAATATCCGGAAAATCCATCAAGAAAACAATAGTAACTATTTCCGGCTAATCTTTCCAACATTTGATCAATGAAAGGTAAGGGAAAGTGATCTTTTCTGGTGGCGTCATTTAATTTTCTATAATCAATACATACACGCCATCCTATTACAGTCCTAGTAGGAATAAGCTCATTTTTCTCATTTGTAATGACAGTCATGCCACCCTTCTTAGGCACGCATTGAACTGGGCTTACCCATGGACTATCAGAGATTGGATAAATTAAACCTGCATTAAACAGTTTAATAATTTCTTTCTTAACTACATCTTGCATATTAGGATTTAGTCTTCGTTGGCGTTGCACATACGTTTTATGACCTTCTTCCATAAGGATTTTATGTGTGCAATACGAAGGACTTATTCCTTTAATATCATAAATCTTCCATGCAATGGCTGGTTTATGAGCTTTCAACACAGAAATGAGTTGTGATTTCTCATTTTCAGTAAGAGAAGACGATATTATTACAGGTAATTCAGATTCACCATGTAAATAAGCGTATTCCAAATGGTTTGGAAGTGGCTTTAACTCTAATGTCGGAGGTTCTTCTATCGATGATTTATATCGATATCTGTCTTCTTCTTTTAGCATTTGAATTTCTTCTGTTGTTGGTTCATATCCATTAGCAATTAGTGTAGCTAACATTTCAGTTTCATCAATTGGTTCAGTTCCTTCTCCTAAAGAACATTCTCCTGTTCCTTGTAATTCTGGAAATTCTTCTAACAATTCTGCATGTGATTCTATAGTTTGAATATAATAACATGTATCATCTGCACATTGCGGTTGTTGCATTGCACTATCAACTGAAAAGGTAACACTCTCGTCCTCTATACTTAGGGTCAATTTCTTACCAAACACGTCTATCATTGCTTTAGCCGTGTTTAAGAATGGTCTTCCTAATATGAGAGGAACTTGAGAATCTTCTTCCATGTCCAGAACAACAAAATCTACTGGAAATACTAAAGTACCAACTTTAACTAGCATGTTTTTCATTATCCCTCTAGGATATTTTACTGATCGATCGGCTAGTTGTATACTTATTCTTGTTGGTTTCAATTCTCCAAGGTCTAGTTTAGTGTATAGTGAATACGGCATTAGATTTATACTAGCACCTAAGTCTGCCAATGCTTCTATTGAACTAAGACTACCCAGAAAACATGGAATTGTGAAACTTCCTGGATCAGATAGTTTTTCTGGTATCTTATTCAACAGCACTGCAGAACAATTAGCATTCATAGTAACGGCCGAGAATTCTTCCATTTTCTTTCTATTTGAGATTAGATCTTTCAGAAATTTAGCATATCTAGGCATTCCTGAAATTACATCAATGAAAGGAAGATTTACATTTATCTGTTTAAACATATCCAAAAATTTGGATTGCTCGGCTTCAAGTTTCTCTTTTTTCATTTTACTCGGGTAAGGAAGTGGTGGTTGGTATGGTTTAACATAAGGTTTAGCCTTAATTGTATTATCTTCATTAACCTTTTCAACTACCGGTTCTTTTTCCTTATCTTGTTCAGGTTGTGGTTCTTGTGGAGTAGGAATAGCTTCATCAAAAATTACAGGTATTTCAGGTGGTTTAAGTGTTGTACCACTTCTTGTGGTAATGGCTTTAGCTGTTTCATTCCGGGGATTTGCATTTGTATCACTAGGTAAACTTCCCGATTTTCTTTCACCTATTAACCTTGCTAGGTTACTTACTTCTTGTTCCAGATTTTGAATAGAAGGTTGTTGATTTCTAAATGCTTGAGCGTTTTGTTTATTAGTTTGTTTTTGAGATGTGAAAAACTGCGTTTGAGTTTCAACTAGCTTTGTCATCATATCTTCTAAATTCGGCTTTTTATCATCGGTTTATGGTGGTTTGTTTTGAAAATTAGGTCTTTGCTGATTGTAAGTATTGTTGGATACTTGTTGATTACTAGGACCTTGTTGGTTGTTGTATGGAACATTTCGGTTATAATTCTGGTTTTGATTATAAATTGGTCTTGGCGGTTGATAATTATTCTGATAATTATTTCCAGGCCTTTGGTTTATGTATGAAATATTCTCTCTTTGTTCCATTGTTAGTTCAATACTAAGACAATCTTTTGTCAAATGTGGTCCTCCACACTGCTCACAACTAATTCGTATTGAGTGAATATCTTTAGTCATCTTTTCCATTCGTCTCTCGACAGCATCTATCTTTGCGGAAATGGAATCTAAGTCATGGCTAGAATCGGCTCTAGCTGCTTTAGATGATCTAACGATATCTTTTTCTTGGTGCCACTCATGTGAGTGGGAAGCAGTGTTATCAATAATTTTGTAAGCATCAGTTTCTGTTTTCTTCATAATAGAACCACCTGCTGCTATATCGATGTGTTTCCTTGTAGTGATGTCGCATCCTTGGTAGAATATTTGTACTATTTGACAAGTGTCTAAACCATGTTGCGGACATCCTCTCAATAACTTTCCAAATCTTGTCCACGCCTCATATAGAGTTTCATTCGGTTTCTGTGTGAACGTAACAATTTCTCCTTGAAGTCTTACGGCTTTAGATGTCGGAAAGAATTGTTTAAGAAATTTTTCAACTAAAACATCCCATGTATCGATCGCCCCTTCAGGTAACGATTCCAACCAATCTTTGGCTTCTCCCTTTAAAGTCCAGGGAAATAACATGAGATATATCTGTTCATCCTCAACTTCTCTTATTTTAAATAGTGTGCAGATCCTATTAAAGGTACGAAGATGTTCGTTTGGATCTTCCTTCGGCGCACCACTAAATTGGCATTGATTAGTCACCATGTGTTGAATTTGTCCTTTGATTTCATAATCTGGCGCATTAATATCTGGATGAGTAATTGCGTGACCTTGGCCAGTGCGTTTAGCTCGCATTCGGTCTTGCATACTTAAAGGTTCTGTTACTTCCATAATTGAATTTGTTGAATCTGAATCACCAGAGGATTCTGATTTAATGGTTCGTTCCTCAACAATCTCTGTTTGAATGATTGGTGGTTCCGAAGGAAAAATTAATGGTTCAGGATCTATGAATTGTCCCTGAATATTCTCCGGATTCTCAATTGTGAGGTCGGGTTCAAAAAATGGATTATCGGAAATTTGAATTGGAGTACTTGGTCGACTGGATGACGATTCTAAAGAAAAATCAACGGCGGTAATATTTGCTAAATGTCTTGATCTAGTTACAGGTGGTGAACGTACAAAAGATGGTGAACGTCTTGCTCGGTGCATTCACTGAATATCCTATTAGTTTTTAAAAGGAAAGAAAAATTATATAAGTTATCCAATTAATAGACTTTTCTGATTTTGCCACGTTTCGAATAGCCAAAAGATGCAGCAGAGGGGCAGGATTCGTTTGGTCTCAATATAATTGAGTACTGTTTGGCTCCAATAACCCGGTCCACGTACAAATCCAACTATTACTACGAACCAGAAAATTTTGATGTCTATCAATTTAACCACTTAAAATAAATTTTCGTAATTTTAAAAAATTTAGATAAGAAGAAGAATAAAAATCTATGTCCTAAAACTAGAATTGCGAGAAATAAAAAAGAAAAAGAGCGCGTCGAAAAAGGTCGAAAAAGAAAAGGGTTGAAAAATAAAAGGCGTCGAAAAATAAGGAAAAAAAAGAGTGACTTATAGAACTTTAAAACACTCGACTAACCCAACCTTATTACTATCACTAACTTAAAATTAAAATTGCAAATTGAGATTACTAATTGGAGTGATAATTGATACATGGGTAAAAGGCGTCGAAAAATAAAAATAAGAAAGTAGCGCGTAGAAACTTAAAAAAGAACTAAAAACTAAGAATTAAAAGTTGCGTCTAAAAATATTTAAAACTTACAAGGAAAACTATATCCCAAATGGCAATAACTTAAAAAGGTACTAAAACTTAAAAAGGCGTCGCAAAATTCTAAAGCATCTAGATCTTAGTCTAAAGAAAAAGCACTTAAGGGATTTTACGGCAAAGCCTAAAAATCTAGAAATAAAAATAACTATGGCAAAAACTATATTTAAAACTAAATACGAGCGAAAAATACAAATATTACGAATAAACAAATAAAAATATACAAAATATAAAAATATACTAAAATTTATAAAAAGTACAATTTTTATAAAAATATTATTTTTATATTATTTATTTAATAAAAGTATTAATTTTATAAATTAATTAAACTAAATAAAACTAAATGAAACAAAATAAACTAATTAAAACTAAATATTATAATAATAATACCCTAATTAGGGTTTAAAATTAATAATAATAATAATTATCCCGTAATTAATGCTGTTAGGGTTTCTGTGTGGCCCTTGTCAGATGGCTCCGTGACTTGCGGTACACCAGGCAATAAACTAAGCGAGTCGCGGGGTTTGAAATTTCAGTTTAGGTGCAGGCCAAAATCGTTCGACAGGTTTTTTTTTTATATATGTTTTAAATAAACACAAAATATTTAAATAAAACTTATATTTTTATAAAATAAAAATAAAAAAACTTTATAAAACTTAAATATTTAACAAACTCTTAAAAATATTTATTTTTTTGTTTTTCTTTTTATGTTTTCGAATATTTAAAACGTATTTTTACAAAAACGTATTTTTATAAAAGTAAACTAAAAATAATTTTTTTTTTATATATTAGCTTTGCGCTTCCGGCGTTTAAGCTAGATTTTAAGTTTCCCGACAGCGGCGCCAAAAATACTTGATGGTTAAAGCTAAGGGGTATAAAATACTATTAAATTTTACAAGAAAATACTATTAAATACGATACAATTTTACACAAGATATTTATTTATTTATAGAATGGATATACTTAAACCTTGCTACAACACTTATAGGCAGTGTACCTAATCGTACAGTAGTGTAGTTTTTAGTAAGTCCGGTTCGTTCCACAGAGAATCTTTAAACAAAGCTTAACGTTATATTAGTTTTATTTTATAAAAATACAAATATATATATAAGTAATATTATTATTATAAAGGGGGTTTTTTACCGTTTAATGACCGGTTTGTCGATTTTAAAAACTTTAGTCGCAGTTAAAACCTAATGTAAAATATTAAATAAATAAAAGACTTAATTTAAAGCGTAAAATAAATAACGATAATGAAATTGCAATCAATAAAAATGCGATAAAATAAACTTGCGAGAATTAAAAAATGCGATAATTAAAAGTGCAATTCAATACAATAACAATAAATAAAAGTGCGATAATTAGAAGTGCAATTAAATATAAAATAAAGGAAATTAAATATGAAATAAAAGAATTATGCTTATTTAAACTTCCGTAATCATGATGTTTGACGTGTTGATTTTAGTTTTATGCCCATGGGTTAATTGTTCTTTGTCCTGGATTATTTAATATGTCCATACGGATTTGTCCATAATAGTCCATCAGTCATAAATATAAAGAGCGAAAGCCTTCGTCAAATTATTCTTATTCCCGAAGTCAAATATTCCAACTAATTGGGGATTCGAATTGTAACAAGGTTTTAATACTTTGTTTAATGAATACACCAGGTTATCGACTGCGTGTAAACCAAGGTTTTACAACTTTGTTAACAATTACACCAATTACCCTTGAATGTAATTTATCCCTGTTTCAACAAGTCTATTAACTATTAATCCAGTTCCGTGTCTGGTAAAATGAATAATTATTGGTATTTATAGATATCCCGCCCATCGTACCCAGTCAAGCGTATGTGGTTATATATAAATACGTCAAATTATAAGTTTGTATATTAAATTAACAAGGTATTGTTTAGTTAATATAAAACCCATTAATAGCCCATAGTCTAATTTCCACAAGTGTCGTTCTTTTATCCAAACTCCAATTATGGTACAAAGCCCAATTACCCAATTTTTATATTTTTAGCCCAACATCATGATTACTTCGGTATTAAATAAGCATAATAATAACTTAGCTACGAGACATTAATGAAAATAATATAAACATAACTTACAATGATTAAAAATAGCGTAGCGTTACACGGACAGAATTTCGACTTACACCCTTACAACATTCACTAACATACCCTTATTATTAGAAATTAAAATTAAAATATAAATTATATATATATATATATATTTACGTATATTGAGAGAGAGATAGATTATATGATATTTTTACGATCAAAATGCGTTACCTTTCGTCCAGGGAAGCTCCGCAACTCGCGGCATTTTTGGTCTTCAAACTCCGCAACTCACGGAGTTCGGATTTCCAGCTCACACAGCCTTGGCTCCTAGCTTGCCGACGGTTTATAATATATTATATAATATATAAATAATTATAAGAATTATTTAAATATTATATTATATTTATGTGTATAGTTGACTTGTAATTTTTAATCAGTTGCGTCGAGCGTTGAGAGTTGACTCTGGTCCTGGTTTCGGATTTTCGAACGTCCTTGCGTACAATTTAATATCTTGTACTTTGCGTTTTGAATCTTGTACTCTTGCAATTTTGAGACGTTTCTTATCAATAATTGAAACCTCTTTGATTGTATTTTGTACTTTTGAGCTTTTTGGTCGTTTGCGTCTTCAATTCGTCGAATCTGTCTTTTGTCTTCACCTTTTATTATTTAAACGAATATTACTTGTAAATAAGACAATTGCAACTAAAAGCTTGTCTTTCTTGAAGAATAATGCTATGAAATATATGTTCGTTTTTAGCATTATCAATATACCTTTTTATCTAACATTTAATATTAATATGTTAATAATTATAACTATTTTTATCAAAATATTAATAGTAATAATAATAGAATTAATAATAATATTAATAATAATAATATCAAAATACTAATAATGATCATAATAACATAAATTATAATTTTACTACTAATTACAATAACAATGATATTAATAATGATAACATTAATATCAGTGTCAATAATATTATAACAAATAAAATGTATCAAATTTCATATCTATATATTATATTCAATAATATTAATAGTACTGATATTAATATTAATATTAACATAAATATTAATATTAATAAAGAACTAATAATAATAACAATTTTAGTATAACAACTTATATTTTTAACTTGTAATTACTTTTAATTCTTATGATTAAATTGTACTTTATTATTTCTAATTATTATTTAAACTTATATATATATATATATATATATATATATATATATATATATATATATATATATATATATATATATATATATATATATATATACACATTTATTTACAATAATCGTTCGTGAATTGTCGGGAACAGTCGAAGGGTAATTGCATATATGAAAAACAGTTCAAAAATTTTGAGACTCAACTTTACAGACTTTGCTTATCGTGTCGAAATCATATAAAGATTAAGTTTAAAATTTGGTCAGAAATTTCCGGGTCGTCACATGATGACCTGGAAATTTTTGACCAAATTTAAACTTAATCTTTATAGGAATTCGACACGATAAGCAAAGTCTGTAATGTTGAGTCTCAAATTTTTTTTAACTGTTTCATATATTCAATTACCCTTTGACGGTTCCCAACGATTCACGAACAATTGTTTGTAAATAAATATGTATATATAAATGTAAGTATATGTATATTAACTAGAAATTATAAAATATAATTTAACCATTAGAAATAAATATGTAGAATAAGATACATGATATTATATTTCTATTTATATTTATATATAAAAATTACTATCCAAAATAAGTTATTACATAATATAAATTATAAACGATGACATGTAATATTAGTATATTAAAAATTTATACAACAACAATCTTATTCTCACTACTATAAGAAGTATTAGTGGTAATATATATAGATATGAAGAGTGATAAATTTATATTATTATAAAATTATCATTATTATTAATAATATTATTATTATAAAACTTATAGATATTATTATTATCAATAATATAATTATTATTACCATTACATTAGTATAAAGTGTTATTATTATCATTTATAATATTAAAAAGTATTATTATTATAGTTATACTTAATAACTAATGAGACTAAATATAATACATATATGTCTACAGATATATATATATAAACAGATATATTAAATACAATGTATATATATACAAATATATATATAGAATTACAAGTTATAATATAATTGACATGTTATTATTATTACATTCATTAAAATGTGTATTAATATTAGCATTTAAAATCAGTATTATTATTATTTGTTATTAAATGTTATTATTAATAAGAATTATTATTATTATAAATAATTATCATTATTAATATTTTAGTTATTAGAAAATGATACAATCCATTGTTTTTAGCATCTATAATATTAGTATTTCTATTATTATTTATTATTAGTGTTTTTATATTTATTAAACAATATCACCATTATTATTATTATTATTATTATTATTATTATTATTATTATTATTATTATTATTATTATTATTATTATTATTATTATTATTATTATTATTATTATTATTAATAGGTTTATTAATTATTAATATTGATTTTATATACTTTATTAATACAGATAACTATAACTATGCTGATATATATACAGATAAAACAAATTTAATATAACAATCAACTTTTTAATTTTTTCTTGTGTTCTATTCTACCCGTGAAGATGTTGTCGACAGTTTTTGGCTACAAGACAAGCTGGTACTTAATCAAGTCTTCATCTTTCCATCAACAATTAATAATTATATGTATTATAGCAATCAAATTGAACTGAGCGATATTAAAAACTGCTCGATACCTCTGTACGAGCAACTTTTCATCCATAATTTGATTTTTAAATTAAACTTCAATTTCTATTAAAGCAGATATGTTAGGAATCATATAGTCGAACTATCTGCAAAGTCTTACATTCCAATTCCTCAAAACAACTACGAATTTTTGAGTCAAACTTTAAAAACAAAAAGTCAACTGAACTTTGATCATTCAAATTCGTGATTTGAAAGTTGTTTCAGATTCAATTGATAAATTTCGTGTATTGTATTGATGATTTGAAGGGTAGTTTGTGTTGAAATCTTTGTCCAAAATGATCTCAATATGATAATCAATTTTTTTTTTATAATCCTCGTCGAACAACAGGAGTCCCAATTTTATGTTTATATTTTTTTTTATTTCTTTTTGGTAACCAAGAAACCCACTGTGTAGTTCCCTGATTAATTACAGGTCGTATGCAAATACAAATTTTAAGTTTAGGATTGGTTTTGAGTTACTTTGGTTTGAGTTGATGAAGAAGATGAGTGATATAAGAATTCGGGTTAAAAGGATATACGTTCTGTTTTAATTCAGAAAAACATGGTTAGAGGAGTGGTTTGAGGGTGTTTACGGGTATTCAAGAGGTCGAGGGTTCGAGCTCGGGCGTGGGCAGCTTTATTTTTTTTTGGACTTTTTCTTTGTGAGGTAGTTTTCCTTATTGATATTTATTATTATTATTATTATTATTATTATTATTATTATTATTATTATTATTATTATTATTATTATTATTATTATTATTATTATTATTATTATTATTATTATTATTATTATTATTGTTATCATAATTATTATTGTTATTGTGATTGTTGTTATTATTAATAATTTTTGCCAATTAGGTTAATATAAATAATAGGATTAATATTAATATCATTTTTGTTATTGCTAACTAATATCACTAAGTACTATTAGTACTATTATTATTATTATTAATATTAGAACAAGTATTATTATTATTATTATTATTATTATTATTATTATTATTAAGGTTATTATTATTAATTATTGTTATTAGTACTAAATATTATAGTTATTATTATTATTATTACTAATATGTATTAATTTTCACTTATCAATATTATTATCATAATCATAGTTATAACTAAGAATATTGTTATTACTATTATTATTATCATGATTATTATGTTAACAGAAATACTATGATTAATAATATTATCTTTTTATTATTAAGTATTGTCATTAAGTATTATGAGGATCATTATTCATGAAAATAATAAAAGTTACTATCATTTTTATTAATATTAGTATTAGTATCATTTTAGAATTATCATTTTTATAAAAGTATTACTTTTAAAGATTACTCTAAGTAATAAGGTTGTTACAATTAGTATTACTAAGTACTAAGTAATAATATCAAAAAGTAAAATTTTCATTATCATTATTATTAATTTACTTAATTTATTAAAAACTACTAAAATTACCATTATTAAAAGAATTATCATTAAAACTATCATTATTAATAAAATCATTAATATTATTATCATTAGTATTAACACTAGCATTATCATTATCATTATTTTAATCACTACTAATATTATTTTAGCATTACTATAATTACTATTTTAACAAACTAATGAAATACATACATATAAAATATTTAATATATATAACATAACAAAAGTATATTTCTATATAGTAATAATGAGATATATAAATCAATAATATATATATGTTTGATTACAAGGATATTGATAATGCTAAAAACGAACATATATTTCATAGCATTATTCCTCAAGAAAGACAAGTTTTTAGTTGCAATTGTCCTATTTACAAGTGATATTCGTTTAAATAATAAAAGGTGAAGACAAAAGACAGATTCGACGAATTGAAGACGCAAACGACAAAAAATCTCAAAAGTACAAAATACAATCAAAGAGGTTCCAATTATTGATAAGAAACGTCTCAAAATTACAAGAGTACAAGATTCAAAACGAAAAGTACAAGATATTAAATTGTACGCAAGGACGTTCGAAAATCCGGAACCGGGACCAGAGTCAACTCTCAACGCTCGACGCAACGGACTAAAAATTACAAGTTAACTATGTATATAAATATAATATAATATATAATTAATTATATAAATTATATATATATTATATTTATATAATAATCCTTCGGCAAGAAAGGCTCCAAAATGGTGTGAGCTGTAAAATCGAACTCCGCGACTTGCGGAGTTCAAAGAAGGAAAAGGCCGCGACTCGCGGAGCTTCCCTGGACTAAAATCCCTATAAAAGCCAACGTAGTTCGATCATTTTTAAATCAATATATCCATCCTCTCTATATCTATACGTAAATATTTATATTTATATTTTAATTTTAATTTTAATTTTAATCCTAATAATAAGGGTATGTTAGCAAATGTTGTAAGGATGTAAGTCCAAATTCTGTCCGTGTAACGCTACGCTATTTTTAATCATTGTAAGTTATGTTCAACCTTTTTAATTTAATGTCTCGTAGCTAAGTTATTATTATGCTGATTTAAAACGAAGTAATCATGATGTTGGGCTAATTACTAAAATTGGGTAATTGGGCTTTGTACCATAATTGAGGTTTGGACAAAAGAACAACACTTGTGGAAATTAGACTATTGGCTATTAATGGGCTTTATATTTGTTTAACTAAATGATAGTTTGTTAATTTTAAATATAAAGATTTACAATTGGACGTCCCTATAAATAACCATATACACTCAATCGGACACGATGGGTGAGATATTTATATGTACGAATAATCGTTCATTTAACCGGACACGAGAATGGATTAATAGCCACTAGAATTATTAAAACAGAGGTGAAATTATGTACAAGGACACTTGGCATAATTGTTAACAAAGTATTAAAACCTTGGGTTACACGCAGTCGATAACCTGGTGTAATTATTAAACAAAGTATTAAAATCTTGTTACAGTTTAAGTCCCCAATTAGTTGGAATATTTAACTTCGGGTATAAGGATAATTTGACGAGGACACTCGCACTTTATATTTATGACTGATGGACTGTTATGGACAAAAACCAGACGGACATATTAAATAATCCAGGACAAAGGACAATTAACCCATGGGCATAAAACTAAAATCAACACGTCAAACATCATGATTACGGAAGTTTAAATAAGCACAATTCTTTTATTTCATATTTAATTTCCTTTATTTTATATTTAATTGCACTTCTAATTATCGCACTTTTATTTATTGTTATTGTATTTAATTGCACTTTTAATTATCGTACTTTTTAATTATCGCAATTTTATTTTATCGCACTTTTATTTATCGCAATTTCATTATCGTTATTTATTTTACGCTTTAAATTAAGTTGTATTTATTTTACATTTGGTTTTAACTGCAACTTCTGTTTTAAAATTGACAAACCGGTCATTAAACGATAAAAACCCCCCTTTATAATAATAATATTACTTATATATATATTTGTATTTTTATAAAATAAAACTAATATAGCGTTAAGCTTTGTTTAAAAGATTCCCTGTGGACCGAACCAGACTTACTAAAAACTACACTACTGTACGATTAGGTACACTGCCTATAAGTGTTGTAGCAAGGTTTAAGTATATCCATTCTCTAAATAAATAAATATCTTGTGTAAAATTGTATCGTATTTAATAGTATTTCCTAGTAAAATTTAATAAGCTATTTCATATACATCTCGCATAACATCAAGTATTTTTGGCGCCACTGCCGGGGAACCCAATTTCTTGCTTAAAAGCCGGAAGTGCAACGCTAAATAAAAAAAATTTATTTTTAGTTTACTTTTATAAAAATACGTTTTTGTAAAAATACGTTTTAAATATTCGAAAACATAGAAAAGAAACCAAAAATTTAAATATTTTTAAGAGTTTGTTAAATAATTAAGTTTTATAAAGTTTCTTTATTTTTTTTAAAAAAAGTTTTATTTAAATATTTTGTTTTTATTAAAACATAAAATCAAAAACCGGAAAAAATATATATATATAAATCTATTTTTAAGATTTTTTTATTTATAAAATTATAAAGTATTTCTATTTTTATTTTATTTTTTTAATATAAGTTTTTATTATATAAATATTTTTATTAAAACAGAAAATATAAAATAGAAATTAAAAAAAAGTAAAACGTCGAATTTAATACTGCACCTGATCTGAATTTTCATTCACAGCGACTCGCGGAGATTTTTGCCAGGTGGAACCGCGACTCGCGGAGCCACTCTGACACCGACAGAAACCCTAGTCAGCAATTAATTACGGGGTAATTATTATAATTATTATTATAAAACCCTAATTAGGTTTTAATTAATTATTTATTTTAGTTTTTATTATTATTTTGTTTAATTAGTTTAATTAAATTGTAAAATTAATAGTTTTAATAAATAAATAACACAAAAATAATATTTTTATAAAAATTGTACTTTTTACAACTTTTAATATATTTTTATATTTTGTCTCTTTTTAATTGTTTTAGCGTAATATTTGTATTTTTTGCTCATTTTTAGTTTTAAAATATAATTTTTGCCATTGTTATTTTTATTTATAGATTTTTAGGCCTTGCCGTAAAATCCCTTAAGTGCTTTTTCTTTAGACTAAGATTTAGGTGCTTTAGAATTTTGCGACGCCTTTTTAAGTTTTAGTTCTTTTTTTTAAGTTATTGCCATTTGGGATATAGTTTTACTTGTAAGCCTTAATATTTTTAGACGCAACTTTTATTTTTTAGTTTTTAGTTCCTTTTTAAGTTTAGACGCGCTACTTTCTTATTTTTATTTTTCGACGCCTTTTACCTATGTATCAATTATCATTCCAATTAGTAATCTCAATTTGCGATTATAATTTTAAGTTAGTGATAGTAATAAGGTTGGGTTAGTCGAGTGTTTTTAAGTTCTATAAGTCATTTTTTTTATTTCTTATTTTTCGACGCCTTTTATTTTTCGATCTTTTCTTTTTCGACCTTTTTCGACGCGCTCTTTTTCTTTCTTATTTCTCGCTATTCTAGTTTTAGGACATAGATTTTTATTCTACTTCTTATCTAAATTTCTTAAAATTACGAAAATTTATTTTAAGTGGTTAAATTGATAGACATCAAAATTTTCTGGTTCGTAATAATAGTTGGATTTGTACGTGGACCGGGTTATTGGAGCCAAACAGTACTCAATTATATTGAGACCAAACGAATCCTGCCCCTCTGCTGCATCTTTTGGCTATTCGAAACGTGGGCAAAATCAGAAAAGTCTATTAATTGGATAACTTATATAATTTTTCTTTCCTTTTTAAAAACTAATAGGATATTCAGTGAATGCACCGAGCAAGATGTTCACCACCTTTTGTACGTTCACCACCTGTAACTAGATCAAGACATCTACCAAATATTACCGTCGTTGATTTTTCTTTAGAATCGTCATCCAGTCGACCAAGTACTCCAGTTCAAATTTCCGATAATCCATTTTTTGTACCCGACCTCACAATTGAGAATCCGGAGAATATTCAGGGACAATTCATAGATCCTGAACCATTAATTTTTCCTCAGGAACCACCAATCATTCAAACAGAGATTGTTGAGGAACGAACCATTAAATCAGAATCCTCTAGTGATTCCGATTCAACAAATTCAATTATGGAGAATCTGGAACCTTTAAGTATGGAAGACCGAATGAGAGCTAAGCGCACTGGCCAAGGTCACGCAATTACTCATCCTGACATTAATGCGCCAGATTATGAAATCAAAGGACAAATTCTACACATGGTGACTAATCAATGCCAATTTAGTGGTGCACCGAAGGAAGATCCAAACGAACATCTTCGTACCTTTAATAGGATCTGCACACTATTTAAAATAAGAGAAGTGGAGGATGAACAGATATATCTCATGTTATTTCCCTAGACTTTAAAGGGAGAAGCCAAAGATTGGTTGGAATCGTTACCTGAAGGGGCGATCGATACATGGGACGTTTTAGTTAAAAAATTTCTTAAACAATTCTTTCCGGCATCTAAAGCCGTAAGGCTTCAAGGAGAAATTGTTACGTTCACACAGAAGCCAAACGAAACTCTATATGAGGCGTGGACAAGATTTGGAAAGTTATTAAGAGGATGTCCGCAACATGGTTTAGACACCTGTCAAATAGTACAAATATTCTACCAAGGATGCGACGTCACTACAAGGAAAGACATAGATATTGCAGCTGGTGGTTCTATTATGAAGAAAACCGAAACTGATGCTTATAAAATTATTGATAACACTGCTTCCCACTCACATGAGTGGCACCAAGAAAAAGATATCGTTAGATCATCTAAAGCAGCTAGAGCCGATTCTAGCCATGACTTAGATTCCATTTCTGCAAAGATAGATGCTGTCGAGAGACGAATGGAAAAGATGACTAAAGATATCCACTCATACGAATTAGTTGTGAGCAGTGTGGAGGACCACATTTGACAAAAGATTGTCTTAGTATTGAGCTAACAATGGAACAAAGAGAGAATGTTTCATATCTAAACCAAAGGCCTGAAAATAATTATCAGAATAATTATCAACCGCCAAGACCGATTTATAATCAAAATCAGAATTATAACCGAAATATTCCATACAACAACCAACAAGGTTCTAGTAATCAACAAGTATCCAATAATACTTACAACCAGCAAAGACCTAATTTTCAAAACAAACCACCACAAACCGATGATAAAAAGCCAAATTTAGAAGATATGATGACGAAGCTAGTTGAAACTCAAACGCAGTTTTTTACATCTCAAAAACAAACTAATGAACAAAATGCTCAAGCATTTAGAAATCAACAAGCTTCTATTCAAAATCTGGAACAAGAAGTAAGTAACCTAGCAAGGTTAATAGGTGAAAGAAAACCGGGAAGTTTACCTAGTGATACAAATGCTAACCCCCGGAATGAAACAGCTAAAGCCATTACCACAAGAAGTGGTACAACACTTAAACCACCTGAAATACCTGTAACTTCTGATGAAGCTATTCCTACTCCACAAGAACCACAACCTGATCAAGATAAGGAAAAAGAACTGGTAGTTGAAAAGGTTATTGAAGATAACATAGTTAAGGCTAAACCTTATGTTAAACCATACCAACCACCACTTCCTTACCCGAGTAAAATGAAAAAAGAGAAACTTGAAGCGGAGCAATCCAAATTCTTGGATATGTTTAAACAAATAAATGTAAATCTTCCTTTCATTGATGTAATTTCAGGAATGCCTAGATATGCTAAATTTCTGAAAGATCTAATATCGAATAGAAAGAAAATGGAAGAACTCTCGGCTGTTACTATGAATGCTAATTGTTCAGCAGTGCTGTTGAATAAGATACCAGAAAAACTATCTGATCCAGGAAGTTTCATAATTCCATGTTTTCTGGGTAGTCTTAGTTCAATAGAAGCATTAGCAGACTTAGGTGCTAGTATAAATCTAATGCCGTATTCACTATACGCTAAACTAGACCTTGGAGAATTGAAACCAACAAGAATAAGTATACAACTAGCCGATCGATCAATAAAATATCCTAGAGGGATAATGGAGAACATGCTAGTTAAAGTTGGTACTTTAGTATTTCCAGTAGATTTTGTTGTTCTGGACATGGAAGAAGATTCTCAAGTTCCTCTCATATTAGGAAGACCATTCTTAAACACGGCTAAAGCAATGATAGACGTGTTTGGTAAAAAATTGACCCTAAGTATAGAGGACGAGAGTGTTACCTTTTCAGTTGATAGAGCAATGCAACAACCGCAATCTGCAGATGATACATGCTATTATATTCAAACTATAGACTCACATGCAGAATTGTTAGAAGAATTTCCAGAATTACAAGGAACAGGAGAATGTTCTTTAGGAGAAGGAACTGAACCAATTGATGAACCTGAAATGTTAGCTACACTAATAGCAAATGGATATGAACCAACAATAGAAGAAATTCAAATGCTAAAAGAAGAAGACAGATATCGATATAAATCATCGATAGAAGAACCACCGACATTAGAGTTAAAGCCACTTCCAAACCATTTGGAATACGCTTATTTACATGGTGAATCTGAATTACCTGTAATAATATCGTCTTCTCTTACTGAAAATGAGATATCACAACTCATTTCTGTGTTGAAAGCTCATAAACCAGCCATTGCATGGAAGATTCATGATATTAAAGGAATAAGTCCTTCGTATTGCACACATAAAATCCTTATGGAAGAAGGTCATAAAACGTATGTGCAACGCCAACGAAGACTAAATCCTAATATGCAAGATGTAGTTAAAAAAGAAATTATTAAACTGATTGATGCAGGTTTAATTTATCCAATTTCTGATAGTCCATGGGTAAGCCCAGTTCAATGCGTGTCTAAGAAGGGTGGCATGACTGTTATTACAAATGAGAAAAATGAGCTTATTCCTACTAGGACTGTAACAGGATGGCGTGTGTGTATTAATTATAGAAAATTAAATGACGCCACCAGAAAAGATCACTTTCCCTTACCTTTTATTGATCAAATGTTGGAAAGATTAGCCGGAAATAGTTACTATTGTTTTCTTGATGGTTTTTCCGGATATTTTCAAATTCCAATAGCACCTGAGGACCAAGAGAAAACCACATTCACGTGCCCTTATGGTACTTTTGCTTACAAACGCATGCCATTTGGACTTTGCAACGCCCCTGCAACCTTTCAAAGGTGCATGATGGCGATTTTTCACGACATGATAGAAGAATGCATGGAAGTTTTCATGGATGACTTTTCAGTCTTCGGTGATACATTTGAATCATGTCTAGTTAATCTAGAACGAATGCTTATTAGATGTGAACAATCAAATCTAGTTCTTAATTGGGAGAAATGCCATTTCATGGTTAAAGAAGGCATCGTTCTTGGACATAAAATTTCAAAAGAAGGAATTGAAGTGGATAGAGCTAAAGTAGATGTAATTGCTAAACTTCCACATCCCACCAATGTTAGAGGAGTTAGGAGTTTCCTAGGGCATGTCGGTTTTTACCGACGTTTCATAAAAGATTTTTCTAAAATTGCCACTCCTATGAATAAACTCCTAGAAAAGGATGCTCCATTCATCTTTTCAGATGAATGTATCAAATCTTTTAATATTCTTAAAGTGAAACTCACTAATGCGCCGATCATGATAACACCAAATTGGAATCTACCGTTTGAACTAATGTGCGATGCAAGTGATTCTGCAATGGGAGCCGTTTTAGGACAAAGGATTGAAAAACGATTTCAACCTATATATTATGCTAGTAAGACGTTACAAGGAGCATAAACGAATTACATAACTACTGAAAAAGAACTCCTTGCTATTGTCTTTTCTTTTGACAAATTTTGTTCATATCTCGCTCTAGCAAAAATGGTGGTCTATGCCGACCATTCTGCTCTTAGATACCTATTTTTGAAATAAGATGTCAAACCAAGATTAATCCGTTGGATCTTACTCTTACAAGAGTTCGATATTGAAATATGAGATAAACGAGGAGCAGAAAATCTCGCCGCTGATCATCTTTCTCGTCTTGAAAATCCCGACTTAGAAGTTCTAAATGAATCGGCCATACAAGACAACTTTCCTGATGAATATCTATTGAAGATAGATTATAATGAAATTCCATGGTTTGCAGACTATGCAAACTACTTAGTATGTGGATTCCTTGAAAAAGGATTATCGTACCAAAAACGAAAGAAATTCTTTAGTGATATAAAACACTATTTCTGGGAAGATCCACATCTGTTTAAAAGTTGTCCAGATGGAATAATACGCCGATGTGTATTCGAAGATGAAGCTAGTAAAATCTTAAACCATTGTCACACAGGACCAACAGGAGAGCATTATGGGCCTCAACTAACAGCAAGAAAAGTTTATGATGCTGGATTCTATTGGCCTACAATTTACAAAGACGCACACCTTCTTTGCAAATCCTGTGATGCTTGTTAAAGGGCCGGAAAAATAAATCAACGTTATGAAATGCCACAAAATGTCATTCAAGTATGTGAAGTATTTGACATTTGGGGTATTGACTTTATGGGTCCATTTCCAAAATCTCATAATAATCTATATATTCTCGTAGCCATTGATTATGTATCTAAATGGGCGGAAGCACAAGCTCTCCCAACTAACGATGCACGAGTTGTAGTCAACTTTTTAAAACGTCTTTTTGCAAGGTTTGGAACACCGAAAGCTTTAATAAGTGATCGGGGAACTCATTTCTGTAATAATCAACTTGAGAAAGTTCTTAAAAGATATGGAGTAACTCATAAAATCTCCACTGCTTATCATCCACAAACAAGTGGACAAGTTGAAAATACCAATCGAGCTTTAAAACGTATTCTAGAGAAAACTGTAGGATCAAATCCGAAGGAATGGTCCATTAAATTGGAGGATGCACTCTGGGCTTTTAGAACAGCCTACAAAACTCCAATTGGAACCACACCTTTCAAACTCGTTTACGGAAAAGCATGTCATCTTCCAGTAGAAATTGAATACAAAGCATTTTGGGCTTTGAAGACATGTAATCTTGATTTACATGAAGCTGGACGTCTATGGTTAAGTCAACTAAACGAATTAGAAGAATTAAGACATGAAGCATACGAAAATTCATTAATCTATAAAGAAAGAACGAAGAAATGGCATGATAAAAGAATCAGAAGTTCAAAAGAATTCAAAGAAGGAGACAGATTTCTTCTTTTCAATTCACGATTTAAGCTATTTCCTGGAAAATTGAAATCAAGATGGTCTGGACCATTCATAGTCAAAAGAGTTTTCCCATACGGAACGATAGAATTAATAAATTCAAATGGAATTGAATTTAAAGTTAATGGTCACAGAGTTAAACATTACATAGATAGTCCGATGGAAGTCGACAACGAAGTTAATCACAATTTCGATACCACTGCTAACTAAGTGTGGGGAGAATCAAGTCTTTAAAGGATAATATGTATTTCTGTTAGAGTTAGATTTTCTGTTTTCGTGTAGTTCTCGAAAATGGAACCCGAATGGTCTTTCCCTAGCAGACCCTAAAGAACTAGTCTTCTCCCCCCATTCTGAATTTTTATTTTTTTAGGAAATGAAGACTTCCTGTGAACTAAACCATGGTCTAATGCTACACGCTTTGATCACTAAACGTAATAATGACACACTTCCGAGTGAAATAGTATCATTAATCAGAGGTAAATTGGACGGAGTAAGAAAAGAATCCAGATGCGAAGATAATAAGTCACAATTTGGTAAAGGAAAATCAAAATCCGCAGCGAAAAGAAGAGCCTTGAAAAATGTCACAAATGCGGAAAATGGTCACATGGAGGTAAATGTTCAAATAATCTAACCTATTCAAACACCGAATTTGTTACTTTATGCAGAGACGGACCGTTCATATGTTTAGAAGAAAAAACACTGAATGCTCGAGGTTACGCCTATGTAGCTATGGAAAACCAATTAAACCGACCATCTTATGAGTGGGATAGATCGTATCACTAAGAATACTATCTCACAAGTAAGTCTGTACAGTTTTTATTTTTTTATTTTTATTTTAACCCTTTGATAATAAACGCTAATTTGTTCGCTATAAAGTATTAAATTGGTATTCGATGAAATTAGGTTTGGCGACCGAAATTATTGATATCATTCAAAAATTTATTACATCACTGCGAAATTTAACGTTTATTCTTAAGGTATAAATATCTTTAATCAATCAACCCAAAATATTTCAAAAATTCGTCATGAGTTAAATTAGGTCATGGAACCGAAATTACTTTACCGAAAAGAGGGGCGCATATTTTTGATAATATTTGATTGATTAAAGTGGGATAAAAGACCAAAAAGATTTTTAATTTTATTTTTACCATGTTTTTAATATTAATATATAAATCTTAAATTAATATTGTAAACTTTTTAAATTAATATATTTAAAATTGTAAATATTTGAACAATTGATATTTTTAAGTTTGTATGTATAAAAACAAAAATATAATATAAGTTTGGTGTGAATTTTTAATTTTTAAAAATATGAATTTTTAATTTTATGCATTTTAAAATTAAGTTTGGTGTGAATTTTTAATTTTTTGCATTTTAAATTTAAGTTTCGTGTGAATTTAAAAACAAAAATTTACTTTATTTCGTTAAGTTAAAAATATGATTTTTAAAATTCGTCGTGAGTTGAAGACTAGGTCTTTGAACCGAAATTGCTTTACCCGAGGGAGGGACGAGAACTTTTATTATCATTATTTTTAATCTTATTGAATTAAAGTATGCCAAAAACATTAAAAAAAACCCAAAAATCTAAGCTTTTAAAACAATCGCTTGAAAAAGACAAATTTTAAAATTTTATCGAGGGACAGACTAGGACATCGATCCGAAACGACCTCATCCTAACACAAAGGAAAACAAAATTTTTAATTTATTTTATATTTGTTTTATAAGTTAAGATTTATAAAAAAGAAAAAAAGCACCGCGACTCGCGGAGTTTGATGGGGAAAATCACCGCGACTCGCGGAGTTCAGAAAATACAGAAAAAAAATAAAAGGAACGAACAGATCAGTTGCACACCACCACACCCCAAAACACTGCGAAAAAACCCGAAATAACACTCCCAAAATCGAATTTTTTCACCATTAATCATCACATTTTTTACTAAAATCATGTTGAGAAGGATGCTATCAAGGAATTACTCAAGAAAAATGGTAAATTTCTACACCTAAACACCATTTAATCAGAAAATTAGTGTTCGCGAGCAAATTTATACCTAATTCGAATTTGATGCTTTTTAGTGTAATTATACTTAAATTGTTTATGTATTATTCTTGTATAACCTAGATTGATGCTATTTAACATAATTAGAAGCCTTAAACTTCAAATTTTGAGTAATCTAGGGTTTGTGTTCTTGAGCAATTTGGGGCTTTTTGATATAAACAGGTTATGGCCGATTTTTGTCATGAATTGTTGCTAAATTAAGTAGTGTAACATGTTTAGGTAGTTAAATGATCCAAACTTTGAGCCTAAACATGGTTTTTGAAAATTAAAGTGAACTTTTTCAAGTCTAAAATTCATGAACTTGATTTTTGAGAGATAATGCCATTTGAAACTTGTTTAATTGCTAATAATGATTATTTTGACATGTTATTTGAGTTGAATGCTTATGAACTTGACGAACATTTTCGTATATGCTTATTTGAAAAAGTGTAGATTTGATAAAAATATGAAAATGAGCATAAGTTTGATATAAATTGGACATGTCATTGTAATTATTTTGATTGATGATTTTGCTGACGCTAATGTATATTTGGATGCACAAAAATTGTGTTTGATGTGTTTTGCAGACTGAAAGGGGTGAATCTTCATCCCAAGCTCGCAATGCTCCTCCTGAGAATGCGGAACAACAGGAGGTTGATAACTATTACAAACAAGATATACCTCATCCAGTTATGACATTTTCAGATATGCACGTGGAAGATTTGCACCCAAACTTGAGATTTGACAGACGTTGGATAGATTATCCAAAATACCAAAGGGGCTTGCATACTCTTCATTCTAAAGCTGTTGAAGTACCTAGGGTAATAGAATGGGGACCATTACAAGCTGTAGAATTGGCCGGGCCAATTAGAGAATTACTTACACAGAGGTATGGTAATTCTACTTTTAACGATTGGGTACGATTATTCAGCATGCGTAAACCTGTATATTAAGTATGGTGTGAAGAATTATTGTGTAGTATAGAAATAAATGATCGGGTAGCTAGTTTAACCGATCGATCTTTTATTAGATTTTTGTTAGGAGGTTCGATGCGCCACATGTCTTTACTAGACATGGCTCAGGCCTTACGTATATATACGCCTGAGGAGTTAGCATCTGCCGATTGTAGAGGGTTGATATTGAACGGTAGGAAAATTGATGAAAATTTTGATACGCATGGTGTATGGAGTCAAATGACTAGCCATCACCGATTTAAAGGGGGAAATTACTCTTATTTGGATATAGATAGAGCAGAGTTAAGAGTAATTCATAGGTTTTTAGCTAATTCGATTACACAAAGAGGTAAGAATAAGGAAAAGGTAAATGAACAGGATTTGTTTTACCACATGTGTATTCGAGACCCACAAAGCGCTGTAAGTATACCTTATTGTGTGGGTTATTATTTATCAGCTATGGTTAGGGGGATGAGACCGCACAGTATAATAGGAGGTGGTATATTTATTACACTAATTGCTGAGTATCTCAATATGGATATAAGTCGGGGGGGGGGGATTATTAGTTGAAGAACCAGAACCCCACGATACAATTGGTTTAAATGTATACCATGGTGCGAAAGTTTTGAAGAGGCGAAATAACGCCGCAGTACAATACCATGGTAGACATCCACAGGTTGAGAGAAACCAACAGCCAGGTAATGTGGGAGGGGGAAATGAAATGACAGAAATGCAAAGGTTTATAGCTTCACAAGAGTATGAAAATGCTAGACATCGAGCATTTGAAGATTGGCAAGTTCATCAAAACCAAATCATAGCTCATTGCCAACTTGTAGGTAGAAACTATATTCCTACTCCATCGCCCGTATTTCCTCCCTGGTCTATAGAGATCCAACCACCGTATCCTACGTATAACCCAGCCGAAGCATTCTATAACACATACGGTTATGCATGGAACCCCTACTGGTATCAGTATCATCCCTAGTTTATTTAGTTTTATTTATTTTATTATTTGTAATGTTGATACATTTAATACTTATGTTAATATTGTAATAGTTTTTATAATTTTCTAACTTTTATTATTAGATTTTAATAATTTTTGAATGTGGGGTAATATACCAAACTTCAAAAATATGTATATATGTTTGCAGTTTATCTTATGTACACAACAGGGTAAAACAACGCATTTTCAAAGACTGGCATTAAGTTCAGCAAAAGCAACTAATTTTGACGACAAGATGAAAAATAAATGTGATGTAACAACAAGACGGAATGAACAAATGATGTGCACCATTTATCATTCAACACAAACAACAATATGTTTGGAAACCTTGGTAAAATTTAATCATTTTTCTACACTAATCACCCTCAATAATTTAAATTGTTACTGATTTCTTGCAAATGAGGGCATTGCAAGATCTTAAGTGTGGGAAGGGGTTAAATTCTTTCGGATTTTTAAAATTTTTATCTTAAACACTTGGTTACCATTAAAAATACTAGTAGTAGTTGTATTAGAATCTAGTGCTCTCTGATAATAAAGAACAGCCCTAGTCTTATATACTGACTACCCAATTCTAGTAAAAATTTTCAAAATTTTCAATTAAATGAACTCAAAATCATGTTTATACATATTTATGAACGATAAAACTAGGTTTTAACACCGAAATTATTGTTACCTCGGTAAGGACATAAATTGAGAAACAAATCAAAATGTTAGAATTCATTTAAAATGGAATAGAGGAGAACAAAAAGGAAAAATAAAAGCCAAGTGTGGGAAAATTCACCAAGTTATCTTAAACATATATCACATATTTCTGTAACAAATAATTGAAGATACTTTTGCTATGGACTAAACTAAACAGTTTTACCCGATTTACTGTAAAAAAGATGATCTACACGATGAATCAATTCCATCATTAAAATGAAGTAAAGTCTTCCGAAAAAGAAACGCGCTTCTTGATTTAGGTCAGGAAGTTGTCGTCCAGACCAGCTGTAGGTTGATGAAAAATCTAGAAAAGTCATCACTAAAATCAGCAGGAAATCCACGGACCTCGGCATCAAACAGGGTCGCCAAGTGGTCAGACTTATCCTAACCATGAGAGGATCTATCTTGTAAAATGGGGGGGCACCATGCAAATTAGCTTGATAAGACTAATGAATCAGATCCCCAGAAAGGATAATCTCCTTTAAAGATCAAAAATCAGCTTTTAAGACTGATATTACTCAATCATAGAGATTGACCTTAAAGATTGAGAATTCAAACTCATGGAATTCAATGATATCTAAACTCGAGCTTGAACGAGAAAATATTTTGATCAAAATTACAAACCGATTTGTTTTCTGAAAACCCTATTTTTAATACGTTCATTACCATTGAACGTAAAATCCTAGGAATTCACCTAGAATTCATTACGTCGCCTGAACCAAATCGGGTGTCAACCGTAAGAACGGTGGTTGCATAGCATGATCAAAGACAGGACCTTGTGCCAGACCGAAAAATTATAAGGGTGAGCTTTACTATTGCTCCTACAAAGGATAGTAATTGCATCCGACACGTTATAGACCATAATTAAAAGCATGTCAGGGGACATTGCCTTAAACAGTGCTTGTTCAACGCTTTCCTTTACAACCGGACGGTAGTTTACCGAAAGGTAATATACGGAACAAGTAAACTGGATGTGTTGCTTTCCCAATACAAGGTTAGCAAGTGGGTGACACAAAACCACAAGTTTTGAGCTAAAATTTCAAATCTGAAACCCACCAAACCCACAAAAAGAATTTGCAAACACCGGTGAAGGGTTATTCCGGAAAACTTATCTAGGGTAAAAGCTAGATTGAATTTTCAAAAAGATCAAATGTTTTCATAAAGATCCAATTTCCTTAAAGGATCTAAATTTTATAGTCATGTGAGACTGTAAACCACATCGTTACTACCATTGTTTATACCACCGTAAAGAAATCACTGATGTACAAAGTGTGAAGAATAAAGAAGTGATTCTAGTATTTCAAGACTATATTGCTTAAGGACAAGCAACGCTCAAGTGTGGGAATATTTGATAATGCTAAAAACGAACATATATTTCATAGCATTATTCCTCAAGAAAGACAAGCTTTTAGTTGCAATTGTCCTATTTACAAGTGATATTCGTTTAAATAATAAAAGGTGAAGACAAAAGACAGATTCGACGAATTGAAGACGCAAACGACCAAAAAGCTCAAAAGTATAAAATACAATCAAAGAGGTTCCAATTATTGATAAGAAATGTCTAGAAATTACAAGAGTACAAGATTCAAAACGCAAAGTACAAGATATTAAATTGTACGCAAGGACGTTCGAAAATCCGGAACGGGACCCGAGTCAATTCTCAACGCTCGACGCAACGGACTAAAAATTACAAGTTAACTATGTATATAAATATAATATAATATATAATTAATTATATAAATTATATATATATATATTATATTTATATAATAATCCGTCGGCAAGAAAGGCTCCAAAATGGTGTGAGCTGTAAAATCGAACTCCGCGACTTACGGAGTTCAAAGAAGGAAAAGGCCGCGACTCGCGGAGCTTCCCTGGACTAAAATCCCTATAAAAGCCAACGCAGTTCGATCATTTTTAAATCAATATATCCATCCTCTCTATATCTATACGTAAATATTTATATTTATATTTTAATTTTAATTTTAATTTTAATTTTAATTTTAATTTTAATCCTAATAATAAGGGTATGTTAGTAAATGTTGCAAGGGTGTAAGTCGAAATTCTATCCGTGTAACGCTACGCTATTTTTAATCATTGTAAGTTATGTTCAACCTTTTTAATTTAATGTCTCGTAGCTAAGTTATTATTATGCTTATTTAAAACGAAGTAATCATGATGTTGGGCTAATTACTAAAATTGGGTAATTGGGCTTTGTACCATAATTGGGGTTTGGACAAAAGAATGACACTTGTGGAAATTAGACTATGGGCTATTAATGAGCTTTATATTTGTTTAACTAAATGATAGTTTGTTAATTTTAAATATAAAGATTTAGAATTGGACGTCCCTATAAATAACCATATACACTCAATCGGACACGATGGGCGGGATATTTATATGTACGAATAATCGTTCATTTAACCGGACACGGGAATGAATTAATAGCCACTAGAATTATTAAAACAGGGGGGAAATTATGTACAAGGACACTTGGCATAATTGTTAACAAAGTATTAAACCCTTGGGTTACACGCAGTCGATAACCTGGTGTAATTATTAAACAAAGTATTAAAATCTTGTTACAGTTTAAGTCCCCAATTAGTTGGAATATTTAACTTCGGGTATAAGGATAATTTGACGAGAACACTCGCACTTTATATTTATGACTGATGGACTGTTATGGACAAAAACCAGACGGACATATTAAATAATCCAGGACAAAGGACAATTAACCCATGGGCATAAAACTAAAATCAACACGTCAAACATCATGATTACGGAAGTTTAAATAAGAATAATTCTTTTATTTCATATTTAATTTCCTTTATTTTATATTTAATTACACTTCTAATTATCGCACTTTTATTTATTGTTATTGTATTTAATTGCACTTTTAATTATCGTACTTTTTAATTATCGCAATTTTATTTTATCGCACTTTTATTTATCGCAATTTCATTATTGTTATTTATTTTACGCTTTAAATTAAGTTGTATTTATTTTACATTTAGTTTTAACTGCAACTTAAGTTTTAAAATTGACAAACCGGTCATTAAACGGTAAAAACCCCCCTTTATAATAATAATATTACTTATATATATTTGTATTTTTATAAAATAAAACTAATATAGCGTTAAGCTTTGTTTAAAAGATTCTCTGTGGACCAAACCGGACTTACTAAAAACTACACTACTGTACGATTAGGTACACTGCCTATAAGTGTTGTAGCAAGGTTTAAGTATATCCATTCTCTAAATAAATAAATATCTTGTGTAAAATTGTATCGTATTTAATAGTATTTCCTAGTAAAATTTAATAAGCTATTTCATATACACCTCGCATAACATCAGATATGTTTTAATATATATATATCAATGATATAGGTTCATGAATCCGAGGCCAACCCTGCATTGTTTCAATATAGTCATATGTATTTTTACTACAAAATACATTAGGTGAGTTTCATTTGCCTTTTTACCCTTTATATTTTTGGGCTGAGAATACATGCGAAATTTTTATAAATGTTTTACGAAATAGACACAAGTAATTGAAACTACATTATATGGGTGAATGATCGAAGTCGAATATGCCCCTTTTGCTTGGTAACCTAAGAATTAGTAAACCGATCTACTAATTGACGCGAATCCTAAAGATAGATCTATTGGGCCTAACGAACCCCATCCAAAGTACCGGATGCTTTAGTATTCCGATGTTGTTTTTATCAAGTCCGAAGGATTTCCCGGAATGATAGGGGATATTCTTATATGCATCTTGTTAATGTCGGTTACCAGGTGTTCAATCCATATGAATGATATTTTTGTCTCTATGTGTAAGACCCGAATATTTATCTTGTATACTTGTGTACTTATGACATTCGAGAACGGGCTTCGTTGAATATTGTTATGTAATTAAAAAGGTAAAAGAATCTGAAACTGGCTACTTGCGCGCCGCGCGGGTCTGGGGCGCGCCGCGCCAAATCACGCAGACAGCCCTCTTCTTCTTTTTAATTGTTTTAAATGAAGGGCAATTGAGTAATTTCACTTGGGGCCGGATTTGTGAGCCATATTAGCTGGTTTGGATCAGTTTTGGATCATTTTCACATCCATTCATCACTCTCAAACTATTTTAGAGAGAGAGAGATTCTAGAGAGAGATTTAGGGTTTTGGTGAAGAAGGAGGCCGAATTGATCAAAAGCTCGAGTTCTAAAGTTGTTCCTTTCGTTCCTAGCTACGTTGTGGAGGTATTGGTAAGCTCAAACTCCGAATTTCATCTATTTGATTTTATATTCAAGTTAGGGTTTGAGTTAGTTTGATGAAAAACCCTTTTAGATGATGAAATGGGTTTAGTGATGCTAGTAATTGGGTTTATTGTTAATTGTTGGTGGATTTTGGGTTGGTGAACTAATTGGCCATGTTTAGGACTTGAAATTGAGTTTAATCACTTAAGTTAGTGATTATGGAAGTATTGAAACCCATTTAAGGTTATTTGGTTGACTAATTGTGACTTTGGGTCAAATTAGGGTTTGGTGGTGATTATGACCCATTTGGCGATTTAATGAGGTTTATAAACTTAAAATGGATTAAGTTGAAGTATTAAACCGAGTTAAATGTGTTTTGGTGTTAAAACTTGTAAATGGTGAGATTTTGACTTAATGGGTCAAAATTAGGGTTTAAGTGTCAAAATGGGTATGACACGTGTTTAACACTTGAGTTCGGGTTTATTTGGCATATTAGGACCATTCTCACTTGTGTGAGTGATTATTGGTTAGTTTGGGCGCGGTTTGTACTTGGTAGTGCATTTGGGTCAAATTTGCACTAAGTGTCGAATTGGGTTGATTTGTGAATCCACTCTAAGTGTATTGTTGTAATTGTGATAATGGAATAGGTATTTTCCATTGGCGAGTTGCGGTTTACTTGGAAGCTTTCTTCAAGACTTCAAGGTAAGTGATAATATCCTATGTGCATATGTATGTAGAGGATTGGTGCAGGTCGAGTGAAGTGGTTCTCGGTTATAGAGCTCACTTCACATATAGGTGGATTTGATAGACTTGCGTTTAGATCCAATTGGCACGGTTGTGCATTTTGGTTGACCACCTTTGGCGAGGTACACGTTTTGTGTGTACACTATCACACGTGGTTGTGATGTGGATGATATAACCCCAATGGCGAAGGGTTTTGAGTTGGAGAAGTGAATCGCGTGTAGTTCGGATTCACGATGACGTGTGTAGTTCGGTCATCTTATCAAAATGAATCTCGTGTAGTTCGGATTCATGGTGACTCGTGTAGTTCGGTCATCTTATTGAGGTAGTAATCTCGTGTGGTTTCGGATTACTAAGGCTCGTGTAGTTCGGCCAACCTCGATGTTGTGAAGATAGTAATCTCGTGTGGTTTCGGATTACTAAGGCTCATGTAGTTCGGCCAATCTTCATTGTGGTATTTGGTTCTCGGTATTGGGTTAAGGTGTTAACCTTGTTCGTTTATATTGTTATATATTAATGTATTGTTGTGTTGTAGCTAACCCTCCAGGTGTAGCTATTTGGCGTTGTTCACATCGTCGTTGGTGAACTTATATTGTTATTGTATCTTTAGCTCGTTGCTTAGAGATCGTACGGTATGCTTAGTGTAGTGCCTTATATGGATGCCTCGGTATGCGGTATTTGTTATTTTGTGGCGTGTCCATTTTATACATATATATGTATGTAGTATATTATCATTCACTAAGCGTTAGCTTACCCTCTCGTTGTTGACTCTTTTTATAGATTGCATGCGGATGGTGGCTCGGGTAAGCGCGAGGATTAGAGGACTTGCATAGTTTGCGTAGAAGGCTTGCTTTTAGATTTATTAGGATTGGGTAGCGTATCCCCAATCGCCATGCTCGGTTTTGGTTTGTATTAAAAGTCGTATGGTCGAAAATTGTATTTTGGTACTTAAGGGGTAATTTGGGTCAATGTGGGCCCCGCTTCGTAAACTAAATTTTATTAATGGAACGCGCTAGTTTTCATATATTGAACATGCGGTTAAAAGCGTTTTGTCTAAATACGTCGGGAACTAGTCAAACATTTTCGTATTTAAAGACTTTCCGGACAGTCAGGTTTGGCGCGCCGCGCGGCCTATATGGCGCGCCGCGCCAGGTGGCAGTTCAGCAAATTTTTTTTTATTTTGCTGTTTTCACGTGGTTTTGTCGTTGGATGGTTTGGGTTGTTACAAGTGGTATCAGAGCATGGTCTAAGGGATTTAGGTGACTTGAGATAGGTACCTAGACTTAGACTTTTGTGTGTGCTTAAATTGTTGCGGGACTTGTAGGATTACGGGTCGGAATGAGTTTGGTTAGTGCCTTGGCTACAGGTTGACTAACGTTTATATTAGTAATGCGTATATTATTAATATGTTGTTGTGTTGTGATAATAATTATCGCGTGTGTTTGTACCGCGTAGAATTTTGGTTGTGTTTGTGTATATCATCGAGCGAGACGGTCGTTGTACTAACGAGTCGATGCGGCATGTGTGCGTAATAAGAACTTGCAAACCTTATTACGGGTGCAAATCGTGTCTAACAAGTGATGTACGATGAGTGTTTAGCAAGATGGGGCTGTGTCGTGCGTACGGTTTTACACGTTCGTGGACTAATCGTTTTGCATTCTTTAGAATGACGACGCGAAACGAGACCGAGGCGAATGACGTGGAGTTTAACGCTAGGGTTGCGGCCGCCGTTGCGGAGCAAATGGGTGCGTTAGAAGAAAGAATGGAAAGGAGGTATTCCGAACTTCAAAGTAGTGGTGAAATGGAGCGTTATCTTAAGAGCTTCATGAGGACTAAACCCCCGATGTATGACAGAAAGCCGGATCCTTTGGTAAGCACAACTTGGATTTCGGACGTCGAAGGGTGTTTCCGTACTATTGATTGCCCTCCCGAGAGAAAGACGAGACTCGCTACGAGTTTGTTGCGGGGTAGGGCAAGGGATTGGTTGGATGGTAAGATTGATCTTGTCGGTGGCGAGACGTTTATGGCTTTATCGTGGGACGACTTTAAGGAGGAATTCTTCGAGGAGTTCCGGACTTCGGCCGATTTGTGGGAATTGCGTAATGAGTTGCGAAATTTGCGACAAGGATCTATGGATTTGAGTACTCTCAAGACGACCTTAATGGCGAAGGCTCGTTTTTGTCCGGAGTATTTAGGGAATGATCGTTTGTTGATGGGAGATTTCTATCGGACCTTGAATGATGACTTGAAAAGTAAAATTAGCCGGGGTCAAGCGAAATCGTTTTCGGAATTATTCGACTTGGCTAGAGGTTTCGAGTCGTATTCACGATCGAAAAAGGGTGAACCTTCAAGTGAGCGAAGGGTCGTTTCTTATGGTGCTCCGAGTAAGAGGGCTAAGGGTCCGAGTGTGAGCACGGGTGGTACGCAAACGGGTATGTCAGATTCTAGTGCGGCTAGATGTTACAATTGTGGCGTGAGGGGTCACAAGTCTTGGGAATGTTCGGTACCAAAGGGTGATGGTATGGTGTGCTTGAATTGCCAAAAAGGACATCGTAAGTCGGAATGTCCCAAGTTAGCGGGGACGGGTGCGGCCAGGAGACGTTAAGGTACGTTTAATTTTGATAAATATGTCTTTTGATTATTTATTAAATGCCGTTTGAGTTGCGTGCCTTTGTTGTGCATGTTATGCTATGGGTGACGTTCCTAATGGAAGTACCCTATGTTGATGATTGATTGACGGGCGAAGGGCGTAAGACTTGGTGCAACCAAGCATTCCTTAGTATTTGGGAAACGTTTCTACCAAGCCACGGAAATGGTTTTGGTGTTTGGTTGTTAAGCGCGTGTTCGCTTTGATGTTGAAGTGACGAATCATGAGGTTCGTCGGTTGGTTGGAACCCTTGAGATCGAGTGTTTTAAATCTCGATGTGTGTTGGTAATGGAGTCTTTATGACGCGACATTAGGTGCGTCTTTTAAACCTACTAGCGTGGTGTTCGACTCCGATTGTGTTGCGGTACACTTTTCGTACAAAGTGTTTAAGGGTTGGTTAAAATCCTTCGTGTGCTCAAGGTTGGAGCAAGATGTGGTAATGGGTCGTGTGAGCCCAATTGTTGGTAAAGTCTACCTGTGGTAGCATTGTGCGGTTGTACGAGTTGTGGATATGGAACGTGGTTCTAAGTAGGGGAGTTACACTCCCGCACGAGGAAGTTTTAGTGTGAGATTTCGGATGATCTATTGGTAGATCCGGAAAATGTTGTCGAGACCTGGTTGGGTCGATTTGTGGTAGAGTACAATTTCGGATAAATTGTACTTATGGTTTGGATTTGAATCATCACCGAGGTGGTAACGTGGTAAATCTCGTTGAGAGATAATGGACGTGTTTGGCGAGCAAGGTGAAATCCTCCGGTTAAGGGAGGTGTGTGTCGGGTTCTCTTGTGGAGAATTATTGTTTGGTACCTATGTTTGGTATATGTGGTTCTTGCTCGATTATGGTATGGTTGTTTGATGAAGCATGATCTTTAGGGTCCGCTGACTTCATCATGGGAATACGTGATTGGTGGAGCATGACTTTCGGGGTCCGCTGACTTCATCATGAGCGTGGTGTTATATAGGTGAAGCATGATCTTCGGGTCCACTGACTTCATCCGGTGTTGTGATTGGTGGAGCATGACCTTCGGGGTCCGCTGACTTCATCAAGGGAGTAGTGTTATGTCGGTATGGTGTAACACTATCGGGAAATGCGAGTACCGGTGGGAAATGCGAGTACCATTCCTATGTTGAGATTATGAATCGCGTGTGGTTTCGGATTCACGATGACGCGTGTGGTTTCGGTCATCTTAACTAAATGAATCTCGTGTAGTTCGGATTCATGGTGACTCATGTAGTTCGGTCATCTTATTGAGGTAGTAATCTCGTGTGGTTTTGGATTACTAAGGCTCGTGTAGTTCGGCCAACCTCGATGTTGTGGAAGTGAATCTCGTGTAGTTCGGATTCACAAATGGCTCGTGTGGTTTCGGTCATTGTATTGAGGAGTGAGTCTCGTGTAGTTCGGATTCACAAATGACTCGTGTAGTTCGGTCATTCCTCCGGGATAGTGACTCTCGTGTAGTTCGGATTCACTATGGCGCGTGTAGTTCGGCCATTCCCGATTGTTGTTGTGGTGAAGGTAGTGAGTCGCGTGTAGTTCGGATTCACTAGGGCGCGTGTGTTTTCGGCCAGCCTTCGTGTCGTGTGATCTATTGGTTGTTTGATACACCAATGGTAGGGTCGTAAGGACCATGTTGCGGGAACTATCGGTCGTTTTATACGTCGATGGTGGGGTCGTGAGGGCCATGTTGTGGGATTAGTGAGGCGATAGCCGTGTTTCGCTCACATGTTTGTTACGGGTGTGATGATGGTTGATTTCGTACACCTTGGGTTTTGCGTTTCCATAGTCGTTTTGGGCGCTATCGGTTCTAGCCGTTGGATTATGATGTTACGGTAGTTGTGTATTGGTCGTATGTCGCACTACAAGGGATGTTTAGTGATTGGTGTAATCCGTAAGGGTTCGTTTGGTTCGGTCTTCATCGTTTCGGGTTGTTGACCTTAGGTTGAGACCTTGTTGCTTTTGGCGTTATACTCGGTAATAGTACGCTAAGGGATTGATATCTCGGTACGAGATTAGTTGAGTTCTTCCCGATGTTAGGGAGGGAGCATAGTTTTAGTGCTCGGATTGTGGATTTGTGAAAATCGTGGGTGACGATTTTAATTGTTGTAGGCGATTCGTTGGGAGAAATTGCTTAGGAAAGCCGGATTGGGACGTATGTTGAGGACCGTTGAGTGGGGTCCATTTGGTTAAGTGACGAGGATCACGAGGACGTGATCGAGTTTAAGTGGGGGAGAGTTGTAAGACCCGAATATTTATCTTGTATACTTGTGTACTTATGACATTCGAGAACGGGCTTCGTTGAATATTGTTATGTAATTAAAAAGGTAAAAGAATTTAAAACTGGCTACTTGCGCGCCGCGCGGGTCTGGGGCGCGCCGCGCCAAATCACGCAGACAGCCCTCTTCTTCTTTTTAATTGTTTTAAATGAAGGGCAATTGAGTAATTTCACTTGGGGCCGGATTTGTGAGCCATATTAGCTGGTTTGGATCAGTTTTGGATCATTTTCACATCCATTCATCACTCTCAAACTATTTTAGAGAGAGAGAGAGAGATTCTAGAGAGAGATTTAGGGTTTTGGTGAAGAAGGAGGCCGAATTGATCAAAAGCTCGAGTTCTAAAGTTGTTCCTTTCGTTCCTAGCTACGTTGTGGAGGTATTGGTAAGCTCAAACTCCGAATTTCATCTATTTGATTTGATATTCAAGTTAGGGTTTGAGTTAGTTTGATGAAAAACCCTTTTAGATGATGAAATGGGTTTAGTGATGCTAGTAATTGGGTTTATTGTTAATTGTTGGTGGATTTTGGGTTGGTGAACTAAATGGCCATGTTTAGGACTTGAAATTGAGTTTAATCACTTAAGTTAGTGATTATGGAAGTATTGAAACCCATTTAAGGTTATTTGGTTGACTAATTGTGACTTTGGGTCAAATTAGGGTTTGGTGGTGATTATGACCCATTTGGCGATTTAATGAGGTTTATAAACTTAAAATGGATTAAGTTGAAGTATTAAACCGAGTTAAATGTGTTTTGGTGTTAAAACTTGTAAATGGTGAGATATTGACTTAATGGGTCAAAATTAGGGTTTAAGTGTCAAAATGGGTATGACACGTGTTTAACACTTGAGTTCGGGTTTATTTTGCATATTAGGACCATTCTCACTTGTGTGAGTGATTATTGGTTAGTTTGGGCGCGGTTTGTACTTGGTAGTGCATTTGGGTCAAATTTGCACTAAGTGTCGAATTGGGTTGATTTGTGAATCCACTCTAAGTGTATTGTTGTAATTGTGATAATGGAATAGGTATTTTCCATTGGCGAGTTGCGGTTTACTTGGAAGCTTTCTTCAAGACTTCAAGGTGAGTGATAATATCCTATGTGCATATGTATGTGTAGGATGGGTGCGGGTCGGGTGAAGTGGTTCTCGGTTATAGAGCTCACTTCACATATAGGTGGATTTGATAGACTTGCGTTTAGATCCAATTGGCACGGTTGTGCGTTTTGGTTGACCACCTTTGGCGAGGTACACGTTTTGTGTGTACACTATCACACGTGGTTGTGATGTGGATGATATAACCCCAATGGCGAAGGGTTTTGAGTTGGAGAAGTGAATCGCGTGTAGTTCGGATTCACGATGACGCGTGTAGTTCGGTCATCTTATCAAAATGAATCTCGTGTAGTTCGGATTCATGGTGACTCGTGTAGTTCGATCATCTTATTGAGGTAGTAATCTCGTGTGGTTTCGGATTACTAAGGCTCGTGTAGTTCGGCCAACCTCGATGTTGTGAAGATAGTAATCTCGTGTGGTTTCGGATTACTAAGGCTCGTGTAGTTCGGCCAATCTTCATTGTGGTATTTGGTTCTCGGTATTGGGTTAAGGTGTTAACCTTGTTCGTTTATATTGTTATATATTAATGTATTGTTGTGTTGTAGCTAACCCTCCGGGTGTAGCTATTTGGCGTTGTTCACATCGTCGTTGGTGAACTTATATTGTTATTGTATCTTTAGCTCGTTGCTTAGAGATCGTACGGTATGCTTAGTGTAGTGCCTTATATGGATGCCTCGGTATGCGGTATTTGTTATTTTGTGGCGTGTCCATTTTATACATATATATGTATGTAGTATATTATCATTCACTAAGCGTTAGCTTACCCTCTCGTTGTTGACTCTTTTTATAGATTGCATGCGGATGGTGGCTCGGGTAAGGGCGAGGATTAGTGGACTTGCATAGTTTGCGTAGAAGGCTTGCTTTTAGATTTATTAGGATTGGGTAGCGTATCCCCAATCGCCATGCTCGGCTTTGCTTTGTATTAAAAGTCGTATGGTCGAAAATTGTATTTTGGTACTTAAGGGGTAATTTGGGTCAATGTGGGCCCCGCTTCGTAAACTAAATTTTATTAATGGAACACGCTAGTTTTCATATATTGAACATGCGGTTAAAAGCGTTTTGTCTAAATACGTCGGGAACTAGTCAAACATTTTCGTATTTAAAGACTTTCCGGACAGTCAAGTTTGGCGCGCCGCGCGGCCTATATGGCGCGCCGCGCCAGGTGGCAGTTCAGCAATATTTTTTTTTATTTTGCTGTTTTCACGTGGTTTTGTCGTTGGATGGTTTGGGTTGTTACACTATGCATGGGACGTATATTTATGAGAATTGAAAATTAAAATCTTGTGGTCTATTAAAATGATGGAAATGATTATTTATGTTAAACTAATGAACTCACCAACCTTTTGGTTGACACTTTAAAGCATGTTTATTCTTGTCACACCCCCCCCCCCCCCCCAAAAATGGACCAGGGGTAATTGTGACCAATCATATCGTAACACAGTTGTATAAACGAGAACGACTCTATATGTGACTTTTTAAATAAAACCTTTGTTAATAAAACAGCGAAAGCAGTAATACATGTTTACATTATTATTAAAACGTAAAATAAATGTTTATGAACTAAAATATAATATGCGATGTGGACTCCATGCAAGCATCAAATCTATCATCATAAAGTTGCAAACAGCTAGCTCAATCATCACCTGAGACAAAACATGTTTAAAGTGTCAACCAAAAAGGTTGAGTGAAATTCACAGGTTTATAAATAATATCCAAAGTTTTAGACCACAAGATTTAGTTTAAAGTTGATTGATATAGAAATATCAATCTAAAAGTGTTGCTGCATTTTGTAATATCGCTACTAAACAAGTTTACCCTATGACACCTTGTACTGTCAGTGTCTTGGAATCATTATTATGTAACCAAAGACCAACGGTCGAATGGTTAGAGACGTTACTCTCAATAGGCCTACTCACAATAATTAAGTTTGCATTTAAATGTAGCAATTAACGATATTACGGTAGGGATTTAGCATGAATCAAAGCATGAGAGCATAGTTAACAATTTAGTACTTGTGTCTAAGTGTAAAACAGTTATAAAGCAAGCATGTGTCTCACCCTAAAAGTTATAAATAGTTAAGTAAACAGTAAAAGTGAGGCTATGAAAATCACCTTAAATAGCAGTTGAAGATAATCCACAAAGAAAAGAAATGACGGAAGTAAGTAACGGAGATCTCAACCTAGAGATATAACGTTTAGTCAGTTATGTTCTAACAGACAAAAAGTATATAGTACTATATTGATAGTAATGGTTCACTAAAGAATTTCCATTTTCGGAAGGTTACTATTTATGAAAAGTTTCCACTTATAGTAATTTTCCAATTTTAGAAAGTTCGGGTTAATCTTTAGCAAGACGTTGTATAACTTTACTCAAACTTCGTTGCTATCAAATAAGTCAGGAATGACCAGATGTAACCGGGGGCCCAGGACTGTTGACCAGAATCTAAGTCATGGCATTCGAGATCCACAAGCTTACCCATAAATGGCAACCTAGACATCATTCACTTACGACCGTGAGTAGCGATGAAGTTCACATGAATTGTACATTATCTTTGATTAACCTTCACTTTAGGTTTATATGTTATTATATATGTTATATTATATTTATTAATGTATTAACAATTTGATTATCTTATATTATATACTATAAGTTATTATTATTAAATTAGTATAGTTATAAAATAGTGTTTATTAATAATGTATTGTTATTAACTTACATTATAAGCATTATACTTTATTATATAGTATACTTAGTTATTAACCGTAAGTTATAATAATAATATTAATTTAGTATATGTAATATACTTATGTTAATCGAAAATCATACTAATATATGTTAATTCGAATATTAATTCATTAAATATTATATTTATAATTTTTATAAACTTAGTTAATTATACAATTCAGTAGGATATTTTATAAAAATAATTTTATCAAGTTTTTGTATTTATTTCCCACTTTTCTTTATATATATACTCGGTTATATTAATCAAATTTAATTAGGTAATAAATATTAAATCGACCTAAATAAATAATTTTATATTTTTTACAGGTTCTATATTATGTAAAAATGTTATAAAAATTATTATATCAAATTTTATATCAAAATATTATTTATTTAATATTTTCTAATTATTTAACCATTGTAATCGGCCTATAATTAAATAAATAGGAAAAATAATTTAAAATTAATTTTTATATTTTTTTAAGGTATCTAGTGATGCTACTAAACATATACAAATTTTATAAAAATATTTAATACACGTTTGTATTTATTTTATATTTTCTTTATTATTTCTCTCGGTTTAGAATAATGCAAAAGTAAATTCTTTTTAAATACTAATAATCCCATTTATTTAATTTTTATAATTTTTGCTTGTTTATAAAAGTATAATAATCTCAAAAAAAATTATAATTATTTTTATTACTATTTAATATTTTATTACATATTTTATATTGTTTTTATGTTTAAATACTACATAATTCGTATTTAATTATAAATAATATTCCATAAATTATCAAAATTATTTTTATACATCATAATACTTATACTAATTATAACATGTAAAAATAATTTATATATATTAAATTCGAATTTTTAAAGAATATACAAAAAAATAAAAGCAATTCGATAAAAAATATAGAAAATACCTCAAGTACTTTCCCAAGTTTGTGAGAGAGTTTTTCCAAAGATTTGATACAAGTTTTTATGAAATGGAAGTGGGTATTTATAGGAAAAAAATGGTTGGTGAAAAGAAAAAATATAAATAAAATAAAGGTGCCAATTTTGATAAAAAAATAAAAACATGTTAAAAATGTTTTTAATAAGTTTTTATTTTTGAAAATATTTAGTCAAAATTCATGGGATCATTATTTAATTTATAAAAAAATCTCTTTTTTTTATAAGCTAAAAATATATATATAATGATTAAAATAACTTATCATTTAATTAATAATTATGTTTCATATAGTTTTAAATATAATACGCATTAATATTAATATTAACTAAAGTTATTTTATATAATTAGTGTAAACTTTAGTTAACAAAAAGTATCGACTAAAAATAAATATTTGATCAACGTCGAATTTAATTATATATTACGTATGGATAACAACCCTATAGGCAAATTAGTTAATTCAAGTATGGAAATATGAGGGTTGTTATAGTACCTACCCGTTAAAAGAAATTTCGTCCCGAAATTTAGTTGTTGCCATCAATCGGCATTGTTCGTACATAGACGAGGATATCTACGTTTTATTTGGTTTTCACGTTCCCAGGTATGCTCGGGGCCTTGCGTGAATTCCAACGGAGAGAATATTGTTCTGTTTCAAGAATTAAAATCATACAAACCATAATTTCTACAAGTTCTTCTACGAAGTGCATTTTATTATTAATGCGGAGATTATTAAAAATGATGATGTTATACAAGTCATTTCAGTAAATTGGATATATAAAATGTGTTATGAATAATATCGAGCTCATTTAAAACCTTGAGTGGTTATGCCGCAATATTAGGGTAGACAAAACAGAGAGTAGTTCATGAAAATTATAGTCATGAAGTTTGATAGAGATCATCATTGTTTACAACAAGAATATTGTAATGATGAATATAAGTTGAAGACTAAAGTTTTATCACTATTGAATAATATGAATAAAACGATTCGATTATAGGAAGAGTATAAACGAATCTATCGTAAAAGAGTGATTGAGTAAATTAAATGTTCGCCTTAACTTTTGACGTAGTCACGATTGATTTCCGGAATTCAAGGGATTAAAGGAAATCTTCGTAATCTATAAGATTTGATTCTCCGGTATTTACGGAATTTTGGGATTTCTTTGATTAAATGCGGTGAATTGCCTCGATTGCTGTGTTTGGAAATTTTGCTATAAATTAGCTTCTTCCGTTTCATTATCTTCACCACTTCTATACTTTCTTCCTAGATTCATACTTCCAAAAGATTTGTTAATATGCTCAATCCCGTATTGATACTTGTTATTATATTGACCATATATGCAGTCATGCTTCTTTTTCTTTTACCACCAGAGGAATCTGTTTACTTCTACTATGCTCTTGGGGTTATAGTGTTTTTAATTCTTCCGTGTCTTTATGTTGCTATACGCATTGATATACACGATTTGTAATTTCCGTGTTGTTATCTGGCTTTGTATTTTCCCTTATATGTCTGAGCTCTTTACCTTTTTATTCTGCTCTAGACTCTAAGTTAAGCGAGTAATGGTCCAGAATTTGTAGGTATGAAGTTTCGAATGAACCTAATGTTCTAAGCGTAATATCACGATTTGATTTGGTAAATTACCAGAATTACTGAGGATAGAACTATCAAGAATATATGTTCTTGATATGTTCAGAGATTAAGTAGAATGTAAGAGTCGTGTAACCTGGCAAATGATGATTATAAAGTCTATGAATCATCATCTTCCATTAAAAAGTTAGCATGACTTACTGTAATATAATCACGTTGGCCTGACGTCATTATATTATACTAACTCATGCTTCAATTTCCAACATTTCTTCAAAACATTTATAATTTAAACTTGAATTTTACTGAATATAGAAACTAAAATAGTTTCCTTTATAAAGATATCGCAAAGAGATACTTAATTATGGACAAGAATCGTTATGAAAATATCTTCAGAAATATAGAGGATTTTTGTAACGACATTTTGGAATTTCTAAGTTCGAAGGTTGATGAAGAAAAATTTTCCGCAAGCTTTTAACATAACTTCGGAGCAAGATATTCTCTAAAGATTTCATCGGATCCAGAATTACCTGGATTCTTTGAATATAGGGTTTGGTCCTTGTATTTGTCCTTGGTCTCCTCCATGGTTAGCTCAATCCGTTTTTCAGTTCCAAATTTTCTTTTGAGCTTTTCCAACGTACCATTCTTTATTATCAAACTTTTGGCCATTGAGACCATCTACAATTTTGCTGTTTCCTCTGCATTTAATGCAGCCATATTTGATTCATCGGTTATCAATCTGAGATGGTTTCAAGAAATTTCGTTTTTAGATGATTAAACGCTGATTGTAATCGTTAACGGATCTAATGGTTGATGAATAGGCGTTGTTGATTTCAAAAGTAATGAACGATAATTTCGGTGGTTTGATGTGATAATTCATCATAGAATACGAATGAATATAATTCATGAATGTAGTGATCTTTAGGAAGATTACACTTGCTAAAGCTTTACTTGGATTCTGATATGTCCAAATCAGAATAGGTAATTAGATTTGTATGAAAATGGTTGTTCTTTAGTGAACGGATACATATGTGGATGTAAGTAGTATAGTTACTAATTATTGAATCAGAATTTGAAGAATGTACAATGTAAGATATTAATGTGAGATATAAATATTTCTCGGGTTTTACCTACCCGTTAAAATATTTTCACAATTAACAGTTTGTACAAAAGGATTTTTAATTACAATCTTTATGAAGATGTACGTTCATATATGTATTCTTCACGTATAATATAGATTTAATGAGTTAATATACTATTAAACTCATTTGATTTGCGGTTGAAGTGAGAATAAATAATCTTCAAAACTTGAGAGATTACATAATCATCGCAGAATCTTTCTTTAATGAAGTTATGAATCAATACTCCATCGTTCATTGTTATTGATATCCCTCGGTATATGATGTTGATGCTCGTGGAATTCTTGTGAAATTCACAAGGCACGAATGATGTTTTCTAAAGAGTTTTGAGTACATCGAAAATGAAAGTGTAAAACCAAACATGTATTTGAATAATACACTTAGTTTATTATGAAATGGAGTTTATTGTGATGAAGCAGTGATTAACGATTGTTAAGTCATTAACGAGGGATGTACATCATAGCATATTAGTGATATGAATTAACCAAGTAGTACATACTAGTTAAGATTCACACGTAATAGCTTAATACGAAAAGATTTATTATTGTTCCAAACCATATATATATAAAGTATACATATATAATTTTCAGGAAGAATGAGTCAATACATCTTAACTCATTATTACTAATATTCCTTGGTATCTATGGGGCGTATGATGTTGATATCCGAGGTACAGATTATGGTGTTTGTTGTTGGTGAAGCTGATGTTGTTGGTACTGGTGGTGATGCTGGTTATGCTACTGGTGCTGCTGCTGGTGCTCGTAGGTTTCGCACCATATTCTCCAGAGCCACCACTCGAGCGCGAAGCTCATTGACTTCTTCTATTATTCCGGGGTGATTGGCGGTTTGGACAAATGGATGAATAAGATCTAGAATTTTAGATATTATATATTCGTGACTGGATACCCTGGAAATGAGGGTGAAAATAGTGTTCTGAACGGGTTCGCCGGTAAGTGCTTCAGGTTCTTCACCAAGAGGTGAATTCGGTTGGTGGAAAGGATCACCTTCTTCTTGTCTCCATTGATTAAGTTTACTACAAATCCATTCCCAATTCATCCAAAATAGATGATGACTAATTGGTTGGTTCATTCCGGTTACCCTGCCATTGGAGCTCGAGGAGTTCGAGGAATCAAGTGAGAAATCCATATTATCTGATCGGAATAAGGGTTTCTGTTATGAGATGAGTGTTGAATATTGAATGATATATTTGTCTTCTTGATATACGTATATATAGCAAAAAGATTTCCGTAATTTACGGAGGAAATTTAGGAAAAGTGTTAGACAAAGTTTATTAAGATAGATATGATAAGATATAATAAGATATGATGTGTCTATAATCCAATAATAGCAGTATGACGTGTCGAGATCATAAAATGATAAGTATGTAATCTGATAATCTTTCGATTAAAGACTTTCAAGTCGTAATGACCTATTCAGGTCTAGGGGCTTGAGCTATAGGATCCTTTAAATCAGTAATCCAAACCCTTCCATTCTAGAGTTTCGTAGATGCCATCCGTCAAAAAAATTCAATAACGAGAAATAAAAGGTATAAAAGTAATGAATATGAGTAGTGATGACATTATAATGTCTTTGAGATTCTCGATAACTCAATGACATTTTTCGGTTCGCAAACTGATGCATAAAGGCATAAAGCATATAGGTACGTGATATAACAGGGAGTTATATACGTTTGAGTATGAATAGTAACAAATATAGGAGTTTCAAAAATTCATGGATAATATTTCATGTAATACATATGTAATACACAAAATCATGATAAATGACATAGGAATGTCGAGAACGGTGTCGCATTTAAATGTGGTGGCGGAATTGAATAGTACTTAGGAGAATGAGCAGAGTTCTTAGATTGGCTCGGTATTCTAAGATAAGTAAAGTTTCTAAAGTATAGTGTAGCATTTAACAGTTAAAGGCAACAATTAAAGGCGCTATAGTCAAAGGAAGTTGTAGTCCTACATTGCTAAGGTACCTAATTGTATAAGGCACACATAAAATGCAATCCTGGTTCTCTACAACAACCTGCTCTGGTACCAATCTGTCACACCCCCCCAAAATGGACCAGGGGTAATTGTGACCAATCATATCATAACACAGTTGTATAAACGAGAACGACTCTATATGAGACTTTTTAAATAAAACCTTTGTTAATAAAACAGCGGAAGCAGTAATACATGTGTACATTATTATTAAAACGTAAAATAAATGTTTATGAACTAAAATATAATATGTGATGTGGACTCCATGCAAGCATCAAATCTATCATCACAAAGTTGCAAACAGCTAGCTCAATCATCACCTGAGACAAAACATGCTTAAAGTGTCAACCAAAAAGGTTGAGTGAAATTCACAGGTTTATAAATAATATCCAAAGTTTTAGACCACAAGATTTAGTTTAAAGTTGATTGATATAGAAATATCAATCTAAAAGTGTTGCTGCATTTTGTAATATCGCTACTAAACAAGTTTACCCTATGACACCTTGTACTGTCAGTGTCGTGGAATCATTATTATGTAACCAAAGACCAACGGTCGAATGTTTAGAGACGTTACTCTCAATAGGCCTACTCACAATAATTAAGTTTGCATTTAAATGTAGCAATTAACGATATTACGGTAGGGATTTAGCATGAATCAAAGCATGAGAGCATAGTTAACAATTTAGTACTTGTGTCTAAGTGTAAAACAGTTATAAAGCAAGCATGTGTCTCACCCCAAAAGTTATAAATAGTTAAGTAAACAGTAAAAGTGGGGCTATGAAAATCATCTTAAATAGCAGTTGAAGATAATCCACAAAGAAAAGAAATGACGGAAGTAAGTAACGGAGATCTCAACCTAGAGATATAACGTTTAGTCAGTTATGTTCTAACAGACAAAAAGTATATAGTACTATATTGATAGTAATGGTTCACTAAAGAATTTCCATTTTCGGAAGGTTACTATTTATGAAAAGTTTCCACTTATAGTAATTTTCCAATTTTAGAAAGTTCGGGTTAATCTTTAGCAAGACGTTGTATAACTTTACTCAAACTTCGTTGCTATCAAATAAGTCAGGAATGACCAGATGTAACCGGGGGCCCAGGACTCTTGACCAGAATCTAAGTCATGGCATTCGAGATCCACAAGCTTACCCATAAATGGCAACCTAGACATCATTCACTTACGACCGTGAGTAGCGATGAAGTTCACATGAATTGTACATTATCTTTGATTAACCTTCACTTTAGGTTTATATGTTATTATATATGTTATATTATATTTATTAATGTATTAACAATTTGATTATCTTATATTATATACTATAAGTTATTATTATTAAATTAGTATAGTTATAAAATAAGTGTTTATTAATAATGTATTATTATTAACTTACATTATAAGTATTATACTTTATTATATAGTATACTTAGTTATTATCCGTAAGTTATAATAATAATATTAATTTAGTATATGTAATATACTTATGTTAATCGAAAATCATACTAATATATGTTAATTCGAATATTAATTCATTAAATATTATATTTATAATTTTTATAAACTTAGTTAATTATACAATTCAGTAGGATATTTTATAAAAATAATTTTATCAAGTTTTTGTATTTATTTCCCACTTTTCTTTATATATATACTCGGTTATATTAATCAAATTTAATTAGGTAATAAATATTAAATCGACCTAAATAAATAATTTTATATTTTTTACAGGTTCTATATTATGTAAAAATGTTATAAAAATTATTAAATCAAATTTTATATCAAAATATTATTTATTTAATATTTTCTAATTATTTAACCATTGTAATCGGCCTATAATTAAATAAATAGGAAAATTAATTTAAAATTAATTTTTATATTTTTTTTAAGGTATCTAGTGATGCTACTAAACATATACAAATTTTATAAAAATATTTAATACACGTTTGTATTTATTTTATATTTTCTTTATTATTTCTCTCGGTTTAGAATAATGCAAAAGTAAATTCTTTTTAAATACTAATAATCCCATTTATTTAATTTTTATAATTTTTTCTTGTTTATAAAAGTATAATAATCTCAAAAAAAATTATAATTATTTTTATTACTGTTTAATATTTTATTACATATTTTATATTGTTTTTATGTTTAAATACTACATAATTCGTATTTAATTATAAATAATATTCCATAAATTATCAAAATTATTTTTATACATCATAATACTTATACTAATTATAACATGTAAAAATAATTTATATATATTAAATTAGAATTTTTAAAGAATATACAAAAAAAATAAAAGCAATTCAATAAAAAATATAGAAAATACCTCAAGTACTTTCCCAAGTTTGTGAGAGAGTTTTTCCAAAGATTTGATACAAGTTTTTATGAAATGGAAGTGGGTATTTATAGGAAAAAAATGGTTGGTGAAAAGAAAAAATATAAATAAAATAAAGGTGCCAATTTTGACAAAAAATAAAAACATGTTAAAAATGTTTTTAATAAGTTTTTGTTTTTGAAAATATTTAGTCAAAATTCATGGGCTCATTATTTAATTTATAAAAAAATATATTTTTTATAAGCTAAAAATATATATATAATGATTAAAATAACTTATCATTTAATTAATAATTATTTTTCATATAGTTTTAAATATAATACGCATTAATATTAATATTAACTAAAGTTATTTTATATAATTAGTGTAAACTTTAGTTAACAAAAAGTGTCGACTAAAAATAAATATTTGATCAACGTCGAATTTAATTATATATTACGTATGGATAACAACCCTATAGGCAAATTAGTCAATTCAAGTATGGAAATATGAGGGTTGTTATAATTCTCAGGTATGAAAGAAATCTTCCGCTGTGCATTTGCTCATTTTAAAGATATTACTTGGAGTCATTCATGACATATTTTAAAAGACGTTTCATTCGAGTCGTCGAGTTCATCAAGATTATTACTAAGTTAATTATAGTTAGATATATTAAGAAATGGTATGCATGCCGTCAACTTTCGATGTAATGAAATATTGTCTTTTCAAAAACGAATGCAATGTTTGTAAAATGTATCATATAGAGGTCAAGTACCTCGCGATGTAACCAACTGTTGTGAATCGTTTATAATTGATATGGATTTCGTCCAGGTGGATTAGGACGGGTCTTTACAATTAGTTTATCATATTCGATCATTTTTATCATTTTAATAGACCACAAGATTTTTCATTTCCATTTCTCATAGAAATACGTCCCATGCATAGAGACAAAAATCATTCATATGGATTGAACACCTGGTAACCGACATTAACAAGATGCATATAAGAATATCCCCATCATTCCGGGACATCCATCAGACATGATATAAAAACTCGAAGTACTAAAGCATCCGGTACTTTAGATGAGGTTTGTTAGGCCCGATAGATCTATCTTTAGGATTCGCGTCAATTAGGGGTGCACTAATTCTCAAAATTAGTGATGTTCCCTAATTCTTAGGCTACCAAGCAAAAAGGGGCATATTCGGCTTCTATCATTCAACCATATAATGTAGTTTCAATTACTTGTGTCTATTTCGTCAAACATTTATAAAAGCGCATGTATTCTCAGTTCCAAAAGTATATATTGCAAAAGCATTTAAAAAGGGAGTAATGAAACTCACAATACTGTATTTTGTAGTAAAAATACATATGATGACATTGAACAAGTGTAGGGTTGACCTCGGATTCACGAACCTACATCATTTGTATATTTATTAATATACATAATTGTAATAGAACAAATTTATATTTATAAGAATTTATTAGTTATATCACTTTTATATTAGCAACCTATATGTTTCATATATTTATTTTATATATTTAAAGTAGATAAAATATAAATTTTGTTATGTTATATATATTTAATACATTTTTGTATATATATGTATATATATCTTTTGTTTGTTAAAATTATATTAATACTAAAATAATATTAGAAATGATAAAATAATAATAATGATAATAGAGTTAGAAATGATACTTTTAATATTAATGATAAAATGATAACTTTAATAAAATATAATACTTTTAATAAAAATGATAATTTTAATAATAATGTATACTAATAATAATAATTCTAAAAATAATGATTTTACTAATAATAATAATGATACTATTATTTATTAATAACTATAATGATAATAATAATACTAATAATAATACTAATAATAATAATAATAATAATAATAATAATAATAATAATAATAATAATAATCTTGATAATTCTATTAATACTAATGATAATAACAATAATAATCGTAATTTTAATATTTAGTGTTAGTTTAATAATAATAATAATAATAATAATAATAATAATAATAATAATAATAATAATAATAATAATAATAATAATAATAATAAGGTAATAGTAATAATAAGTGATAAGTAAACTACCTCAAAGAAGTAGTCTTTAAAAAAATTGCCTAAGTCCGGGTTCGAACCCGCGACGTCCCGCTAACCCGATAATATCCTTAACCTTTACGCTGCTCGTTCATTTCTGGTTTAATTCACAACTTAATTCTATTTAACCATTTTATCATTTTCAAACCATAATCATTCTTATCATCGTCATCTTTATATCATATATAATCACTCAGGCATCGTCATCTTCATCCTCATTACATTATTCATCGTCTTTAACATTGTGATATATCATCTTTGTTATCATCGTAAACCCTCTCATTGTCCAACGTTACTTGATTAAAATATAATAACGAACAACATCACTAGCAGCGAATTAACTGTGATATTATGGTGTGGTTTCCACGATGGAATAACAGAAACCAACGAGTGACAACAACAATGGTTCCTAACATAAACGTACGGTTTATAGCCGCTAGGTTACTCCAGTTTTTACGGCCCAATAACTAAACAATCTTCTCAACCCAATGAAAAATGGTAGCCCAATCGACACCGCTTCTTCACGGCCCAACAACTGATCCAGTTTCTTTTTCTTGTTGGTGTAAACGAATGAAAGAAAAAAATCAAAAGGATAGGAACTTAAATAATAGAAAAAGAATGCAGGTTATCAACCCATCATTATAGGGTCCGGTTTTCTTAAGGTGGGTTATTTCCTTTTTGTGAATGTCGGCCAAAAAAACTTTCCACATATATGTGCTGTACCATTTTGCTTTAAAATCTAACAAGTGGGTTCTAGTTTAATTTATATAAGGAAGCAACTAGTGAAGTGGTATTCATTCACAATTCACGTCAACATTCATTATTACTCATCAATATTTATCACATCCATTTCCATATATCGTTCTTCTATTTTGTTCCCTGACCGTTTCTACAGAAAAGGAAGAAAAAGGACGCGTCATGATACCAATCAAACCGTGATGCTTTGTGATGGTTTTCGGTTGTAAACAGAAGATAGAGAAAAATTAAGAGAGAGAGATGGTGGCGTTTAACGAAGAGGAAACAGAAAACATAAGTGTAACGGTAGTCGTTAAATGGTGTTCGATATAGGTGGTGAAAGATGGCCGGAGGTGGTGGTGATTCTCGATGGTTTGGAACATTTAAGAGGGATTAGTTGGTGGTGGTTTATGATCATGATGTGGTGGAAAGGTGATCGATGTGTTATTGGTGGTGTTGTAGCTGCAGTAGGGTAGCAATTTTATTGAGAATCGAATTAACAAGATAACTCGCTTGCAGTTTTGGGTGGGGGTAGGGATCGGTGGTGTTGGTGTAGGTGAACCGAAAATAAAAGAAAACATAAGTAGTCGATGGTTATCTTTGAAAACCGAATATGGCAAAGTGAAGTGGGTCTGTGTCTTTCGATGGTTGCGGTCATAAAGAAAAGAAACAAAGGAGATGGGTCTCGGTGGAGTAGCATACCTATAAATGGAATTCGGTTTGTTTGAGCATGTAACCGATGGTGAGTAGAGTACCAAAATCAAAAGGTGGTAATGATCGAGAGAGGATAAAGGTGATTCCTAGGTTGCAAACGTGTACTAAATCAAGTAGCAGGGAAAGTAGTTAAGAGATGGTGGTAGTTCTTGATGGTGAGATGGTGATCGATGGTTGATCATGAAGATGAGAAGGGTGTGCTTCGAATTTGTATTACAATCGAGTTTGTGGTATATTATGGTGTTGTAGTGACTTTGTGAAGTGGTGATGTTCGTAGATTCAAGAAGAAGAAACCCGAATAGAAGAAGAATAGTAGCAGAGGTAGTAGTAATCAAACAAGGAAAATTGATTGTGAAATCCCTTAATGCATTCATTTCATAAGTACTATGTATATATATATTCAAGATATAAATCAGTTAGGCAATTAGTGGAGACCTTTAACAATCAAGCACAGAACTTCAAAATATCAATTCAATCACGGATTAAATTAACAAATTGAGATTAATAATATATAATATAATAATATTTATAATAATAAGAGAGTACATACAATGATGAAAGAAAACATGTGGACGTCTACAGCAAACCATCCGTGAACTATTTTTAATTTTTATGCCGACAGTTTTCACGGACTGTGTATCGTGCGAAATCAGTGGCAGATAAAAGTGTTTAGAAAAATTCCATATTTTTTAATTAACTATATTTATTTATTTTGGTCATTATGGTAAAAAATTCGATCATTAACTATTAAATAAAAATTTCATTAATTATTCACTCTCAACCCCAAGTAAAATATGAAAAGTTTTAGAAGTCAACAAATAGTTCCTAAATAAATTTTTAATAAGTCTAAAATTTATATTACTCATTTTCGGATCACCGTTATTTTAAAATTACATAAGTTTGAATTTAATTTGCTTAATATCAATCGAAACATCAAACAGGTATTACAATCATTTAATATTTATTTTTATTATACTTTATTTATATATCGAGATATATTTTAAATAATAATTATTATGATATCCTATTATTATCTTATTAATTTTTAATAACAACAACATATAATACACACATATCTATTTACAATTAATTGTTCGTGAATCGTCGAGAGCAGTCAAAGGTTAAATGAATATATTAAACACAGTTCAAAGTTTTTGAGATTTAGTTTAACAGACTTTGCTTATTGTGTCGAAACCATATAAAGATTGAGTTTAAATTTGATCGGAAATTTTCGGGTCATCACAGATCGAGTCTGAGACTTGTATACAATGGGTCACGATACGTATTAATTAATTCGAATATTATATATTAAACTATATATGAATCATTGAACTACTAACTGTGGACTACTAACATTGAAAAATTAAAATGAATTAAAATATTGATTATAACATATAAAACTAAACATTTCTTCAAGTTTGCCACTTGATTTCATCTTAAACCTCATTTGTATCTTGATGATTACAATCAGCTTTTAATCATCTAAAAACACAAATTCCTTGAAACCACCTCGGATGGATAACCAATGATTCAGATATGGTAGCATTAAATGCAAAGGAAACAACAAAATTGTAGATGGTCTAAATGGCCAAAAGTTTGATAATAAAGAATGGAATGTTGGGAACGCTCGATAGAAAATTTGGTACTAAAAAACAGATTGAGCTAACCATGAAGGAGACCAAGGACAAATACAAGGACCAAACCCTATATTCAAAGAATCCAGATAATTCTGGATCTGATGAAATCTTTAGAGAATATCTTGCTCCGAAAGTCATGTTAAAATCTTGCGGAAAATTTTTTCTTATCAACTTTCAAACTTAGAAATTCCAAAATATCATCATAAATATCTTCGATACTTCTGAAGATATTTTCATAAATATTCTCTTCTAAAATTATATACCTCTTCATGCTATCTGTAATACATTATATGGGAAATTTTTGTAAAATCTAAGTATAAATTATGAATGAATTCTGAAGTAGTGTTGAGAACTGAAGCATGAGTTAATATAATATAATTACACTTGATCAACGTGATTATATTTCAGTAAGTCATGCTGAGTTTCTAATGGAACGTGATGATTCACAGACCATAACGTCATCGTGTGCCCTGTTACATAACTCTTTCATTCTATTTAACCTCTAAAATTATCAAGAAAATATTTTCTTGATGATTAGGTGTTTTCCGGATATTCTGGTAACTTGACAAATCAAGATCTTGCCATTACAATTTCCTTCTTAGAACATTAACTATGTTCACTATCACACCCCCAGTTAGGGCCTGGGCGAAATGTGACTTAATACCAAACAAACCAACATATTATAATAAACAAGAACAATACTAAATGATAAAATTATCTTTATTGAGAGTACGCAGCGAAAAATGAAATGTCGTTACAATGATGGAAGTAACAATAATGTAAATGTTCAAATGCAAAAGTAAATAATGCGATATCTCTTGATCCTATGTCCAAGTAGCATCAAATAAGCAGTAAGAAAGAAAGCTTGAATCAAACAGCACCTGAGACAAAACATGCTAAAGTGTCAACCAAAAAGGTTGAATGAAGTTCATAGGTTTAACAAATAAGTTTGACCGTTGTTTTAGACCACAAGATTTAGTTGTAAAGTTGATCTCCCACATGATCAAAAAGTTATGCCAATGCGTGATATTTAGACTAAACGTTCAAGTTTGCCCCAAGACAAGTTGTAGTTTATATTTGTCGATTTAATTTCATTATTAAGTAATACAAAGACTTAGTCAAATGTATCGGGGACGTTACTACCGATAGGCCTACCCCCAATAATTAAGCATGCATTCGAGCAATTAAAAATATCACTGTAGGGACTTAGTCGGACATAGTAGGGTATAGCATAGTTTTAGCAGTTGGTACTTGTGTCTAAATTGTAAAATGTAAAAACAGCATGTGTCTCACCCCAATAAAAGTTAAGTAAGTTGTGCACAATAAAGAGTGGGGCTATGAAAATCACCTTAGTAAGTAAAGAGAGATGACGATTATTCCTAGAAATAGAAAGTTGGATGAAAGAGCAGAAAAGTCAACCTATTGACATTTAAGGGTAGTAAGTGTTTTTGCCCAAGTTTAAGTAGATGTTTAAGTATGATAGTGTTTTAAGTATAGTTCGTTTACTAAGTTTCCTTTCCTAGTAAGTTTCTATTTTTAGAAAGTTTCCACTTTTAGTAGGTTCCTTATTTTAGTAAGTTTCTATAACTAGAAAGTTTCTACTTTAAGAGTGTTTTCATTTTATGATACTTGCCGTATTAGATAAGCTTCCAATCACCCCTTTCCCTTCGAATGGCCATTTCAGGTCTAAGGGCTTGAGCTATAGGATCCTTTAAATTGGAAAATCCAAACCCTTCCGCCTAGAGTTTCGTAAAAACCATTCGTCAAGAAAGTTCGAAGATCTATACATCTCTAATACATATCCCAAAATGTTTTTATGTGTTACAATATAAGTAGTAGGTTATAGGTGTTAGTAAGACCATTTTTAACGCGGCGTCATAGGGGTCCCGTCAGACGCACTGGCAGTGGGTGACGCCCCCTGACGCCCCTAGTGGGGCGTTACGACTGACGCGGGAGGGGCGTCAGTCAACTTTTTCACGGAAAAAAAAATGTGTCAGGGTTTCTGATTGGTCCACGTATTTTAATGATTTTAATTTTGTTTTTTTTATTTAAATTATTTATATTCTTTTCTATATAAACACATCAAAACCCATCATTTTTAACCCATCAAACTCAATATTTTCTCTCATTTTAACACTTTCATTCAAATATTTTTTTTTTGTTTTTGTTTTTTTTATTTATTTAAATTATTTATTTTCTTTTATATATAACCATCAAAACCTAACATTTTTAACACATCAAACTCAATTTTTTCTCTCATTTTAACACTTTCATTCAAATGATTTTTGTTTTGTTTTGTTTTGTTTTTTTTATTTGAATTATTTATATTCTTTTCTATATAAACCCATCAAAACCTATCATTTTTAACACATCAAACTCAATAATTTATGTAATGGTTAAATTTTATGTAATGGTTAAATTTTTATGTAATGGTTAATTTTTATATGTTTTTTAATTATATGTAATATAATTTGTATGCATAATAAAATAAAAAAGAAAAAGAAAAAATAAAACTGGTGAGACCTATTTGACACTGGAGGGGCGTCAGGGTTATTTTGGTGTCAGAGGGTGACACTGCCACGTCAGAGGCAGATTGCACTTTTTGGCCAAAAAGTGGACAATCTGCCTGTGACGTCACAGGCAGGGTTATATATGGTCTAATAGTAATAGTGTATACATGTTTAATTAATAGTATAAGTAGTATTAGGGTTTCATTAATTAGGGTTAGTTAATTAAAGTAGTATTTTAATGATTAGGGTTTGTAATAAATGTCCTAGGGTTTAATAAATGTCCAGGGTTTAGTAATTAAATTAGGGTTTTAATAAATTAGGGTTAGGTTTAGGGTTTTAATTAAAGTAGTATAGTTTAGGTGTAATTAGGGTTTAGGGTTTTAGTATGTATATGTATATATTTTCGTGTATATATGTATATATATAAAATATATTTTTTACATGTATATATATGTATATGTCGATATGTATATATGTATATATATAGTTATTTTGTTTCCTTAATTAACCATAAACAAATCTTTCATGTAATAACCTAGGGTTTTAAGATCAAACTTTTCTTTTCTTTTTTTCCCCTCTTGGTCGACATACATATACATACAAATATATTTTTTTTTCTTTCATGTGTAGATCTAGGTGTGTGTATGTTTATGAATGTGTTATAACATGAATATGAATTAAACAAATCAAATTTTATGTAAATAGTTTAGGGTTTATGTTATACCTTTGAAGATTGAAGATGACTAACAAAGAAAAGATGAACACGATGAAGATTGAAGATCAAAGCCTTGAAAAAGTTGAAGAACTCCTTGAAGATTCTTGAAGAACACGAAGAACGTGAAGAACACTTGAAGATCACTTGGAAATCCTTAAAGATTTCGATGGTGATGATGGTGTTGGGGTTTCGGTTTTGGCCGAAAACAAGAGGGAGGGAGAGAGATTTTTGGGAGAGAATTGTTGTTGTAATTTGGTACAAGAATTAGGTTTAGGTTAGGTCTCTATTTATAGGAGTGCTAGGATTATTCTAGAATTAGGGTTAGATTAGGTTTTACTTAGGGAACAAGTTGGCTTGGAAAAGGGGTTAAGGTTGGTCATGGGAGCCGAAAATTAGGAGGGTAAGAAGGTAATTTTGCCCTCTAAAAATTGGTTAGGGTTTAGGGGAATTAGGGTTAACTTTTTCACTTAAGTCCTTGTACTTTAATTTAGCTTAAATAATTCCTTAATTTCCTAAGTTCAATTATTTTAAGTACACAAGTTTTATAGTTATTTATTTGTTCACAAAAAGTAGTAACTTATTATTTTTATTAACTTGTTGATTAATGTACAAAGTTCATTAGTATATTTTATAATTCTTAACACTTAACAATTATCGATTAAAGTTTAATTATATTGTTGGGCAATTTAATAAGGAAAAGTATAGAATGGAAAAATAAGGGTCATTATAGTACTTCCCCATTATTGAAAACTTCTTCCCGAAGTTTTTACGTAGTTTCCTCGTTTGCATCAGCAGTTGAGAAGAGATGGGGATATTTCCGTTTCATATGGTCTTTGCATTCCCAGGTATATTCGGGGCCTCTACGCGAATTCCAACGGACTTTAACGATAGGTATATTGCTTTTACGCGTTTGTTTGACCTCTCCTTCCATGATTTCTATAGGTTCTTCAATGAAGTGCATTTGCTCATAAATGCGAACATCATCCAGAGGAATAACGAGTGTATCATCAGCAAGACACCGTTTAAGATTTGAGACATAAAACACATCATGTACTTGGCTAAGTTCAGTTGGTAGTTCTAATCGATATGCCACGGGACCGACTCTTCAGTGATTGTGAATGGTCCAACATATCGTGGACTGAGTTTACTTCGTTTACCGAAGCGGATAACACCTTTCCAAGGGGATACTTTCAACGTGACCTTATCTCCAACTTGGTATTCGATGTCTTTTCGTTTCTTATCGGCATAGCTTTTCTGTCAGCTACGGGCAGTTTCTAAACGTTGCTTAATTTGAACGATCTTTTCGGTAGTTTCGTGAATGATTTCAGGATCAGTTAAATGTCTGTCCTCAAGTTCATCCCAACACAAAGGGGATCTACACTTCCATCCATATAAAGCTTCAAAAGGTGCAGCTTTAATGCTGGAGTGATAATTGTTATTGTAAGAAAATTCAACCAAAGGTAGATGTCAATCCCATCCTTTGCCGAAATTAATTACACAAGCACGTAGCATATCCTCCATGGTTTGAATAGTTCGTTCACTCTGACCATCAGTTTGCGGATGATAGGCTGTACTCATGTCGAGTTGAGTTCCAAGAGCAGATTGTAAAGTTTTCCATAATCTTAAAACGAATCGACTGTCGCGATCAGAAATAATCGAGATAGGAACACCATGATGTGAGACAATTTCTTTAAAATAAAGCTGTGATAATCTCTCCATCTTGTCAGTTTCCTTAATCGGTATGAAATGTGCAGATTTAGTAAGACGATCAACTATGACCCAAATAGTATCTTTACCGTTCGAAGTCTTAGGTAACTTAGTAACGAAGTCCATAGTGATGCACTCCCACTTCTACTACGGAATATCGGGTTGTGTCAACAGACCAGAAGGCTTTTGATGTTCGGCCTTGACTTTCAAACAAGTAAGACACTTACTAACATAAGTAGCAATGTCGGCTTTCATGTTAGGCCACCAGTAGAATTCCTTCACATCGTGATACATTTTACTGGAACCGGGATGAATAGAATATCTAGTCTTATGTGCTTCATCCAAGACTAGTCCACGAAGATTACCAAAATGAGGAACCCAAATTCTGTCGCCAAAGTACCGTGTACCATTTGCTTTCACTTGAAGTTGGTTCTCAAAATCTATAGGTCCTTCACCTTCGATAAGTGTTGGTTTAATAGCTTCCAATTGATCTTCACAGATTCGTGATATAAGATTCGATTTGATTTTTAGATTTAGAGCACGAACACGTTTAACATCATCCTTTCGACTAAGGGCATCGGAAACTACATTCACCTTGCCAGGATGATACTTCAGCTTACAGTGATAATCGTTCAATAACTCGAGCCATCGGCTTTGCCTCATATTCAGCTGTTTTTGATCAAAGATGTGTCGAAGACTCTTATGGTCAGTGTACACCGTAAAGTGAGAACAATACAGATAATGTCTCCATATCTTTAATGTAAATACCACGACACCTAACTCAAGGTCATGTGTGGTATAGTTCTCCTCATGTTTCTTCAATTGCCTAGATGCGTAGGCAATAACCTTTTCACGTTGCATTAAAACACAACCAAAGCCTTGCTTTGAAGCATCGCAGTAAACAACAAAGTCATCAGTACCTTCAGGTAAAGATAGAATCGGGGCTGTGGTCAATTTCTCTTTCAGAATCTTGAAAGCAGATTTCTGTTCTTCAGACCACTCAAATTTCTTCCCTTTTTGAGTTAGCTTCGTAAGAGGTTTAGCAATGAGAGAAAAATCTTTTATAAATCTCCGATAGTAACCGGCAAGTCCCAAAAATTGACGAATATGCTTCGCAGTCTTTGGTATCTCCCATTTCTGAATAGTTGTAATCTTAGCTGGATCGACATGTATTCCGTTTCTATCAACAACATGTCCAAGGAATTGTACGATTTTTAGCCAAAACTCGCACTTAGAAAATTTAGCATAAAGTTGTTCCTTTCGTAAGAGTTCAAGAATCATGCGCAAATGTTACTCATGTTCTTTCTCATTCTTAGAGTAGATCAGAATGTCTTCAATGAACACAATGACAAATTTATCGAGATAAGGTTTGCAAACACGGTTCATAAGATCTATGAACACAGCAGGAGCATTGGTCAAACCAAAAGGCATGACACAAAATTCATAGTGCCCATAGCGAGTGCGAAAAGCAGTCTTAGAAATATCGGATTCCTTAACTTTTAGTTGGTGATAACCAGATCTTAAATCAATCTTTGAATAAATGCTTGACCCTTGAAATTGATCGAATAGATCATCAATAAGTGGCAACGGATAACGATTCTTGATAGTAAGCTTGTTAAGTGCGCGATAATCAATACACATCCTTAACGTACCATCCTTCTTCTTAACAAACAGAATAGGAGCTCCCCATGGGGACGAGCTAGGATGAATGAAACCTTTATCCAATAGTTCTTGGAGTTGGTTGGATAATTCCTTCATCTCGGAGGGTGCTAAATGGTATGGAGCTTTAGCAATAGGAGCGGCTCCGGGAGTTAAATCAATTTGGAATTCAACTTGTCGAGGAGGTGGAAGACCAGGAATATCTTCGGGAAACACATCGGGATAGTCTTTAACCACTTGTACATCTTTAATACGCTTCTCTTTCGATTCAATCATCTTAACATGGGCCAGAATAGCTGGATAACCTTTCATAAGGTATTTGCGAGTTTTAATACAGGAGATAATGTTGAGATTGGAACCACTCTTTTCACCTTGGATGATGAGAGTCTCTCCATTTCCCAATGGAATATGAACAGTCTTATCGTAACACATGATATCAGCATGTAATAGACGTAACCAATCCATTCCAACTACGACGTCAAAACTTCCGAGCTCGACCGGCAAAAGGTCTATCTTAAATTCTTTATTGGCTAAGATTAGGTTGCAGTTTTTATAGATTTTATCAACTTGCATGATCTTTCCATTAGCTACTTCTACTAGTCGTTTAGTGTCTAAGTGTTGAGGCTTTTCAGCAAACAGGGTACAAAAATCACTAGACACGTAACTTCTGTCGGCTCCAGTATCGAATAAAATAGTTGCATAACAATTATTGACAAGATACGTACCCGTGATGACCTCATCTTCATCTCGAGCTTCAGCAGCAGTAATAACAAATGCACGACCCTTCGCAGCAGTAGTATTAGCTCCAGTAGCAGGATTATCCTTCTTCTTAGGACAATTTGGACTAATGTGTCCCTTTTCTCCACAAGTATAGCAAGTAGGAGGAGCTTTGGCAGGAATAATCACTTTATCCTTTGAAGGAGTCTTACACGTCTTAGCAACGTGTCCCACTTTCTTGCACAACGAATAAACAGCAGTACACTACCCCGGGTGATGACTTTCACAACGAGTACAGAAAGGATAGGAACCCTTGTAATTCATCTTTGTACCATCCGCAGGCTTCTTACCAACGTTTTGAGTCGAACCTTGAGATGACTCAAACTTCCTCTTACCATCATTACCATTGGTCTCAACCTGCTTATTAGCCGACGCTCTTCTTCTCTTGGCCAACATTAGATTTTGTGCCATGAGAATCACAGCATCGAGAGTAACCTCCTCGGCAGCAATAACATTCCCTTGAACATCGTCGGGAAGACCTTCGATATACCTTTCAATTCTCCTAGCCTCGGTAGGAAACATTTCAGGACATAGAGTAGAAAGCTCAAGAAATCGGTTGGTGTAGTTCTTAATATCAGTACCCTTCAACTTGAGTTCCCAGAACTCAGCTTCAATTTTCTGAACTTGACCCCTTGGGCAGAATTTGTTAACCATCATGCTTTTGAGTTCGTCCCATGGAATTGCATTAGCATTGTCATTTCCTACGGACTTGGCATGAGCAGTCCACCAAGTTAAAGCATTTCCACCCAATGAGCAAGTGGCATACTTTACTCGATCGTTATCACCACAGTTGCAAATACAGAAAATGGATTCCATATTCTCGAACCAACGAACTAGTTCGACAGCTTCTTCAGTTACCTTAAATGCGGGAGGATGACAGTTTGAAAAATCCTTGTAGGAACAAGGTTTCGGTTGAGGATTAGCATTATTAGCTTGAGCGTTGCCTTGTGCGGTAGTGAGTAACTGTTGAAATTACTCGGTAGTCAATACGATATTGTTAACAGTAGGTGCAGCTGGACGAACCATGATGTTGCTACATAAGTCGGATAAGTTAACAAGTTATAGGTTTGAGCAATTACAAGTACGAATAAGATAAAGTATTGATATCACATGATATAAATAAAACACTTTATATTATTAAAGAACGAGGCGTTAAAATAAGCCTTTTAATACACGATTCGGGAATAGGAATAGTTTAAGGCATATCCTTTACATAGATGGAAAAATAGGAAAATAAACTAGGAAATGTCAAGATTGAAGTAGTCTTCATATCTCTTCTTCTCATCCTCAAACTGCTTCATCACTTTCTCCATGTTATCCTTCACATGTTTCTCTAGCCTTTCGGTTTGAGAATCGAGGGACTCTTTCATAAACTTCTCATATCGCTCGTTCTTTTTTTTTTTGCTTTTCGTAGAGGTACTCAAGGTTGTCGTAAAGGTTGGTAACACGACTGTTGACGGTATTGGTGTAGAGACCCGTCCTAATACATCCGGACAAAGTCCATATCGATTCTAAACAATTCACAACAGTTGAATTACATCGCAAGGTACTTGACCTCTATATGATACATTTTACAAACATTGCATTCGTTTTTGAAATGACAAACTTTCATTACATCGAAAGTTGACGGCATGCATACCATTTCATAATATATCCAACTATAATTGACTTAGTAATAATCTTGATGAACTCGACGACTCAAATGCAACGTTTTTGAAATATGTCATGAATGACTCCAAGTAATATCTCTAATATGAGCAAATGCACAGCGGAAGACTTCTTTCATACCTGAGAATAAACATGCTTTAAAGTGTCAACCAAAAGGTTGGTGAGTTCATTAGTTTAACATAAATAATCATTTCCATCATTTTAATAGACCACAAGAATTTCATTTCCAGTTCTCATAAATATACGTCCCATGCATAGAGACAAAAATCATTCATATGGATTGAACACCTGGTAACCGACATTAACAAGATGCATATAAGAATATCCCCTATCATTCCGGGAAATCCTTCGGATATGATATAAAACAACATCGAAGTACGAAAGCATCCGGTACTTTGGATGGGGTTCGTTAGACCCAATAGATCTATCTTTAGGATTCGCGTCTATTAGTAGATCGGTTTACTAATTCTTAGGTTACCAAGCAAAAGGGGCATATTCAGCTTCAATCATTCACCCATATGATGTAGTTTCAATTACTTGTGTCTATTTCGTAAAACATTTATAAAAAATTGCGCATGTATTCTCAGCCCAAAAATATAAATGGTAAAAAGGCAAATGAAACTCACCTAATGTATTTTGTAGTAAAAATATATATGACTATATTGAACAATGCAGGGTTGGCCCCGGATTCACGAACCTATATTAGTTATATATATATTAACACACAAAAAATGGAAATCAAACAATTTATATATTATTAGAGATTTAATTGTTATTTTAATTAGGTTTTTCATTAATAACCTTATTAATTATATTTATTAATATTTATTATAAAAGTATTAATATAGTTATGTTATGTGTAGTAAATATAGTTTTATATAACTAATAGTTATTTGATAAAATAATATTGATAATAAAATTAAATAAAAGTCGTTTTATTTTACAATAATAATAATAATCATAGCTATTTTGATAATAATATCGATAATATAAAAATAATAATATTAATGCCAAAATAATAATAATGATAGTAGTAATAATAATTTTGATAAAAATAATAATTTCTCTAATAATGATAATAATGATAGTAAAAATGATACTTTTAATATAAATGATAGTTTTTAATAAAAATGATACTAATAATAATATTAATGATATTATCAATAATAATTTTAATAATACTAATAATAATAATAATAATAATAACAATAATAATAAATAGATAAATAACTACCTCAAGGAAGTAGCCCTAAAAATAATGCCCAAGTCCGGGTTTAAACTCGCGATGTCCCGCTAACCCAATAATATCCTTAACCATTGAGCTACTAGCTCGATCTTGGTTTAAACCCCATATTTATTTTATTTAACCCATCTTTCCAACCTTAACTATATCCCTAATAAAACAAAATATGTCGCCCCCAAGTCTCGAACCCTTGACCTCTGGTTCCCATATCACACGCCTAACCCATTGAGCTATTACATGATTTTCTAAAATAATTCGTATCTTAAATCTATTAATACTTTAACTGTTTTCATCCATATATTCTTAATTTCATCATCATCATTAAACCTCTTCATCTATCATCACAAGTTTTATCATCATCTTCATTCTCATGTTACTTAAACCGTACCCATCATCATCATTATTTCATGTATGTCTTATCATCTTCACGAATTATTATCATCATGCAATTTTATCATCATCATTCCCATCATATCTTGTATCTCGTTATTACCATGATTATCATAACCACTTTATGATTATCTTAACAGCAGCACAATTTATACGGCCCAAATATATACACGGCCAAATCACACCAAACAAACATGATCTTGGCCCCATTATGAAACAAGATTTACGGTCCAGCAGATGAATATAATTTCGGCTCCAACATAAAAGCACAACATTTCTATCCTAATCAATATGGTGTTTGACCCTACTAGGAAATGAATCATGGAATCCAAAAGTGACCCTTAAATCACGGCTCAAATTAAAGAGAAAAAGGAAATGGTGGCCCAAATATATGCTTTAAATAAATCGATGGCTTTGTGATGTGGCTCGACAGAATCATAAGCATCCAATGCATCTTTATTAAAAAAAAATAAGTGAAACGTGACTAACTTTGGGTCGGCCATGAATTGCCAACTTGTCCTCACTTGATTAATCCAAAAATGCCATATACTAGTATTTTATTATTCCATAGCCAAAATGGGTAGGCCATATTTGAAAAGTATAACACATGCCGAAGAAATTTTGATCTTTATATAGTTTGCATTTTTAATTTTAATATACAGTGGTTGTGTGTGTGTTTTCGGTTACTGCAAAAGAGAAAGGAAATAGGATGCAGCACACGTACAGTTGCTTCGAATTAAACAGAAATAAAGCAGCAGTATAAATGCAAGCAATAGCAGTAGTTCATATTGGGTCGTATTGAATAGGGTGGTGAATATATGGGTGTTCGATTGGAGTTGGTTTGTGATTTCATTTGGAAACAAGAGGTAATAGCAGTTGTAAAGCATTATGGGGTCTTAGGTTTGCAAACAGAAATCGTTTTTAGTAACAATAGTGGTAAGAGTGGTGGTTCTTCATGATCACACTTAAGAGAGAGAGAGAGAGAGAGAGAGGAGTGAGAGAAGAGAGATAGGGTGGTGTTCTTGAAGATAGGGTGGCGGTTTCAAATGATGGTTTGGTTTGATCATAGAAAAGAGGTTATATATTTTCAGTTTCTTCTCTTTTCTATTTCAATTTGAATTGCTATAATGGGTAGTGATTATTGATAATGTAATTGACAAGTTCAATAATTTTTCTCATAACTTTGAAAAATTCACTTGTTTTGTAGTTATAATTCGTCGACATAGAAATATTCCACAGGTACGAATAGAAATAAAAATAATAAAAAGTGAATGCGACCTTCAACAGATTTTGTTGGTTTCCTTGAATTGAATTCGATTTGTAGACAGGAAAATAAGAATCAGTACCATGTGATCATGATAAGGAACGGATTCCAATTATATATATCTGATTCTTCATAGATTGGTACGAATGATAGCTGTAAACGATCTTTAGAGACAGAAACAAAAATCATCAGCAGGTTGATAGGGATAGGAAACAGAATACGTTCCTTTATGTAATTATACAAGTATATACGGTGTCTGTATATGTAATTATATATGAATATATCTGCATTTTGTGTATATATATGTATTTATATATAACTGTAATTATCTGTATAATATATCTGTATTGGTTTATTGAATATGTAAAGGAACATATTAATATTTATAATACAATCATTAATATTTAATATTAATATTAATAATATTAATAAAACTAATAATAATAATGATAATAGAAATAATAATGATATTAATATCATAACAATATTAATAAGAATACTGATAATAATAACTTTAAATAAAAATAATTATTTTTTAGTAATCAAGTTAATATAATAACTTATACATAACAATTTTATATATATTTTATATTATGAATAATAATATTAATAATACAATTATTGATATTAATATTACCAATAATAAAAGTAACGTTAATAATATTAATATAACAATTATATTCAAACTTGCAATTTAATATCATTTATTATTTATGTGATATTATATTATTTGATGACGTTTACTGAATAATTAATATTTACATATAATGGGGTCATATATAGTTTCAATATAACACACACACACACACACACACACACATACACACACACACACACACACTCACACACACACACACATATATATATATATATATATATATATATATATATATATATATATATATATATATATATTATCCATAACCTAATTATTCTAATTATTATTTTTTTTACATTTTCAATTCCAATTAATTAATGTATACTTTATTAATTCAAAATATTATATATATAAACTTATATTTATATAATATTTATACATATTTATTTACAAGTAATTGTTCGTGAATCTTTGGGAGCGGTCGAAGGTCAATTGAATATATGAAAACAGTTCAAAATTTTCGAGACTCAACCTTACAAACCTTGCTTATCGTGTCAAAAATATTAAATCGTATTGAGAGTTTGGTTTAAGATTAGTCGAAATTTTTCGGGTCACTACAGTACCTACCCGTTAAAGAAATTTCATCCCAAAATTTGAGTGAGGTCGTCATGGCTAACAATAAAAATGTCTTCATGACGCATACGAGCTAGAAATTAGAGTTTTATCATCATTGAGAAATATGGATAAAACAATTTGATTACACGAAGAGTATAAGTGAAGCTATCACAAAAGAGTGAAATGAGAAAATAATGTTTCGTCATATCCTTTGACGTAGATATGGTTGATTTCCGGAGTTCAAGGGATTTGGAGAAAATCTTCGTGATAAGATTTGATTCTTTGGTAATTAAGGAAATTAGGATCCTCTTTGATTAAATGCGATGATCTATCTTGATTGCTTTGTTTGATATTCCACTATAAATCCACCCTCTTTGTTTCCTTATTTCCACAACTCGATTTGACTTGTCAAATTATCAGAAGTCACGCGAAAAGATAGAACTATCAAGAAAATATGCTCTTGATATGTTTATAGATTAGATAGAATGTAAGAGTCGTGTAACATGGCACATGATGATGGTACTGAGTATCATCACGTTTCATTAGAAACTCAGCATGACTTACTGTAATATAATCACGTTGATCAAGTGTCATTATATTATACTAACTCATGCATCAGTTCCCAACACTACTTCAAAAGCATTCATAGTTTAACTTGAAAGTTTACAGAATATAGAAACTAACAGTTTCTTATATGATGTAACACTGGTAGCGCGAAGAGATAAATGATTTCAGATAAAAATATTTATGAAAATATCCTCAGAAATATTGAAGATATTTATGATGATATTTTGGAATTTCTAAGATCGAAGGTTGATGATGAAAATTTTTTCGCAAGATTTTAACATGACTTCAGAGCAAGATATTCTCTAAATATTTCAACGGATCCAGAATTACCTGGATTCTTTGAATATAGGGTATTGTCCTTGTATTTGTCCTCGGTCTCCTTCATGGTTAGCTCAATCCATTTTCCAGTTTCAACTTTTTCTGAGTTTTGCCAACATACAATTCTTTATCATCAACTTTTGGCTGTTGAGGTCGTTTACAATTTTTGTTGCTTCATTCAACTTTTCAAAATTCAGAGTATTAATTCGCAGACTGGGTGCTTTTCAGAATTTCAGAATGGAAGATCATAGTTCTAAGAGATAAATGTTATATGGATACATATAACTGTTGATGTGGAAACATTGCGAGACTCACCATACAGATTTGTTGATTCCTGGTAATTGGTATGGCAATTCTTGTTACAAGATGCGGATGAGTACATGATGAGACTTCAATAGATAAATATAGTGATTTGTCGGAGAGATTTAAACCAATGAGCGACGAGGTTGCTGGTACATCTGCTGGTAATATGGTGGAATATAAAAGGTTTTCCAGTAACAAAGGCGAAAAGACAGCGTATATATCATGGTTATAATAAGGTTGTTTCGAACGAAAAGTCAAAGTTGACTTGTTGGAGCTGTGACAAAATTGGCTAATTTGAAAGAGATTACCAAGTTATTTTGGGTAATAATAAAACTAAAGGATTTAGCACAGCTACGTGTTAAACGTTTACTCAGTTTTCGAGTATTTTCATGTGCATAACTATATGCGTCAATCTTTTCTTTTGTAGATGAAGTGCGATTGGTTCATCCTCTCGATTGAGATGTGTTCAAGAATTATGAAAGGTTTGAAGGCAGATTGTAATCGTCAAGATATAAATGAGGTTTAAGATGAAATCAAGTGGCAAACTTGAAGAATTGTTTAGTTTCATATGTTATAATCAATATTTTAATTCATTTTAATTGTCCAATGACGGCAGTCCACAGTTGATAGTCCACAGTTAATAGTCCAATAATTCATATATAGCTTAATATATAATATTCGAATTAATTAATACGTATCGTGACCCGTGTACATGTCTCAAACTCGATCACAACTCAAACTATATATATTATTGTAGAATCAACCTCAACCCTGTATAGCTAACTCCCGCATTACTGCATATAGAGTGTCTATGGTTATTCCAAATAATATATATAGATGTGTCGATATGATATGTCAAAACCTTGTATACGTGTCCCGATATTTAAAGTGCGTAAAATAAATAACAGAAATTAAATGATAATAAATAAAGTGCATAAAGTAAATAACAGAAATTAAATGACGATAAATAAAATTGCGATAATTAAATTACAATAAATAAACTGCGATAAATAAAATGTAATCAGTTAGCTAGGAACAATTAGCTAGGATTTTGTTAGCGTGGATTCTTAACAAAATTTCTCATAGTTAATTTGTTTGTTTCTAACAATTTTTATTTTTTTGTCCAATGTTTTCTTCATTATACCACTTGTTGGATTCTGATAGGTCAAAATCTGAATATGAATGCAAGCAGTATCAGTAGTTCATATTGGGTCGTATGGAAGAGGGTGGTGAATATATGGGTGTTCGATTGGAGTTGGTTTGTGATTTCGTTTCGAAACAAGAGGTAATAGCAGTTGTAAAGCATTATAGGGTCTTAGGTTTGCAAACAGAAATCGTTTTCAGTAACAATAGTGGTAAGAGTGGTGGTTCTTCATGATCACACTTAAGAGAGAGAGAGAGAGAGAGAGAGAGAGAGAGAGAGAGAGAGATAGAGAGAGAGAGAGAGAGAGGAGTGAGAGAAGAGAGATAGGGTGGTGTTCTTGAAGATAGGGTGGCGGTTTCAAATGATGGTTTGGTTTGATCATAGAAAAGAGGTTATATATTTTCAGTTTCTTCTCCTTTCTATTTCAATTTGAATTGCTATAATGGGTAGTGATTATTGATAATGTAATTGACAAGTTCAATAATTTTTCTCATAACTTTGAAAAATTCACTTGTTTTGTAGTTATAATTCGTCGACACAGAAATATTCCACAGGTACGAATAGAAATAAAAATAATAAAAAGTGAATGCGACCTTCAACTGATTTTGTTGGTTTCCTTGAATTGAATTCGATTTGTAGACAGGAAAATAAGAATCAGTACCATATGATCATGATAAGCAACGGATTCCAATTATATATATCTGATTCTTCATAGATTGGTACATATGATAGCTGTAAACGATCTTTAGGGACAGAAACAAAAATCATCAGCAGGTTGATAGGGATAGGAAACAGAATACGTTCCTTTATGTAATTATACAAGTATATACGGTGTCTGTATATGTAATTATATATGAATATATCTGCATTTGTGTATATATATGTATTTATATATAACTGTAATTATCTGTATAATATATCTGTATTGGTTTATTGAATATGTAAAGGAACATATTAATATTTATAATACAATCATTAATATTTAATATTAATATTAATAATATTAATAAAACTAATAATAATAATGATAATAGAAATAATAATGATATTAATATCATAACAATATTAATAAGAATACTGATAATAATAACTTTTAATAAAAATAATTATTTTTTAGTAATCAAGTTAATATAATAACTTATACATAACAATTATATATATATATATATATTTTATATTATGAATAATAATATTAATAATACAATTATTGATATTAATATTACCAATAATAAAAGTAACGTTAATAATATTAATATAACAATTATATTCAAACTTGCAATTTAATATCATTTATTATTTATGTGATATTATATTATTTGATGACGTTTAATGAATAATTAATATTTACATATAATGGGGTCATATATAGTTTCAATATAATATATATATATATATATATATATATATATATATATATATATATATATATATATATATGATATATATTTTTTATCCATAACCTAATTATTCTAATTATTATTTTTTTTACATTTTCAATTCCAATTAATTAATGTATACTTTATTAATTCAAAATATTATATATATATATATATATATATATATATATATATATATATATATATATATACTTATATTTATATAATATTTATACATATTTATTTACAAACCTTGCTTATCGTGTCAAAAATATTAAATCGTATCGAGAGTTTGGTTTAAGATTAGTCGACATTTTCCGGGTCACTACAATTGGTGTCGTATTCTCTTAAAGCAAGCTGTTTGTCTACTCAACTTCTCTCCATTCTCGTTCGAAAGTCAACATCCTCCTTGAGACAAGCAAGGGATTGCTTCCCCCAACGGGTGTTACGTTCTTCCTCATACTTTAGCAGCCTCAATTCTTTTCTTAGTTCAACATTTTCCTCCACCAACTTCTTAATTTCGCGATCTTTCTCATCCATACGGACCTCCACTCTAGCCACGTGGCGAAGCAAACCCTCCAAATTTCTCTCGGTATCCTTTCGTAGGTTCGAGATCTCATACTTAGCAGCATCATTATAAGAAGGAGTTCGGGCTCTCTTCCTTGATGGTCCGGCTTCTTCATGACATTTTCCTTTATCTTTGATTCTCGGAGTTGGGTAGTATTGAGGAGACCTTTGTGAATATCGAATAGTATTTGGGCTATAGTTTGGTGATGGTGAGGCAGGACTGTAGGAAGGACTTCAAACAGGTCTAGAAGTTGCAGAGTGTCCAACACCTACTTCGGTGGCAGGGTTGAGAGTGACTTTGTTAGGCTTGTTAACGCTTGAGCTTGACATTCTCATTAGGAAAGAGACTTTGATTAGAATCTTTAAGTCAAGTTTAGTAATGCATAAGTGTTAAGATTATAGGGCAAATCCTAAGTGCTTTAAAGTCTAAGGCAGGAAAGGTTATAGTTTCCTAGATTGCTAAGGCACCCTAGCTAGCAAGTAAGGCACACATAAAGATGCAATCCTGGTTATCTATAATAACCTGGCTCTGATACCAATCTATCACACCCCCAGTTAGGACCTGGGCGAAATGTGACTTAATACCAAACAAACTAACATATTATAATAAACAAGAACAATACTAAATGATAAAATTATCTTTATTGAGAGTACGCAGCGAAAAATGAAATGTCGTTACAATGATGGAAGTAACAATAATGTAAATGTTCAAATGCAAAAGTAAATAATGTGATATCTCTTGATCCTATGTCCAAGTAGCATCACATAAGCAGTAAGAAAGAAAGCTTGAATCAAACATCACCTGAGACAAAACATGCTAAAGTGTCAACCAAAAAGGTTGAGTGAAGTTCATAGGTTTAACAAATAAGTTTGACCGTTGTTTTAGACCACAAGATTTAGTTGTAAAGTTGATCTCCCGCAGGATCAAAAAGTTAGGCCAATGCGTGATATTTAGACTAAACGTTCAAGTTTGCCCCAAGATAAGTTGTAGTTTATATTTTTCGGTTTATTTTCATTATTAAGTAATACAAAGACTTAGTCAAATGTATCGGGGACGTTACTCCCGATAGGCCTACCCCCAATAATTAAGCATGCATTCGAGCAATTAAAAATATCACTGTAGGGACTTAGTCGGACATAGCGGGGTATAGCATAGTTTTAGCAGTTGGTACTTGTGTCTAAATTGTAAAATGTAAAAACAGCATGTGTCTCACCCCAATAAAAGTTAAGTAAGTTGTGCACAATAAAGAGTGGGGCTATGAAAATCACCTTAGTAAGTAGAGAGAGAGATGATGATTATTCCTCGAAATAGAAAGTTGGATGAAAGAGCAGAAAAGTCAACCTATTGACATTTAAGAGTAGTAAGTGTTTTTGCCCAAGTTTAAGTAGATGTTTAAGTATGATAGTGTTTTAAGTATAGTTCGTTTTACTAAGTTTCCTTTCCTAGTAAGTTTCTATTTTTAGAAAGTTTCCACTTTTAGTAGGTTCCTTATTTTAGTAAGTTTCTATAACTAGAAAGTTTCTACTTTAAGAGTGTTTTCATTTTAGGATACTTGTCGTATTAGATAAGCTTCTAATCACCCCTTTCCCTTCGAATGGCCATTTCAAGTCTAGGGGCTTGAGCTATAGGATCTTAAAATTGGAAAATCCAAACCCTTCCGCCTAGAGTTTCGTAGAAACCATTCGTCAAGAAGGTTTGAAGATCTATACATCTCTAATACATATCCCAAAATGTTTTTATATGTTACAATATAAGTAGTAGGTTATAGGTGTTAGTAATAGTAATAGTGTATACATATTTAATTAATAGTATAAGTAGTATTAGGGTTTCATTAATTAGGGTTAGCTAATTAAAGTAGTATTTTAATGATTAGGGTTTGTAATAAATGTCCTAGGGTTTAATAAATGTCTAGGGTTTAGTAATTAAATTAGGTTTTTAATAAATTAGGGTTAGGTTTAGGGTTTTAATTAAAGTAGTATAGTTTAGGTGTAATTAGGGTTTAGTGTTTTAGTATGTATATGTATATATTTTCTTGTATATATATATAATATATTTTTTACATGTATATATATGTATATGTCGATATCTATATATGTATATATATAGTTATTTTGTTTCCTTAATTAACCATAAACAAATCTTTCATGTAATAACCTAGGGTTTTAAGATCAAACTTTCCTTTTCTTTTTTTTTTTCCTCTTGGTCAACATACATATACATACAAATATATTTATTTTTTTTCTTTCATGTGTAGATCTAGGTGTGTGTATGTTTATGAATGTGTTATAACATGAATATGAATTAAACGAATCAAAGTTTATGTAAATAGTTTAGGGTTTATGTTATACCTTTGAAGATTCAAGATGACTAACAAAGAAAAGATGAATACGATGAAGATTGAAGATCAAAGCCTTAAAAAACTTGAAGAACTCCTTGAAGATTCTTGAAGAACACGAAGAACGCGAAGAACACTTAAAGATCACTTGGAAATCCTTGAAGATATCGATGGTGATGATGGTGTTGGGGTTTCGGTTTTGGCCGAAAACAAGAGGGAGGGAGAGAGATTTTTGAGAGAGAATTGTTGTTGTAATTTGGTACAAGAATTAGGTTTAGGTTAGGTCTCTATTTATAGGAGTGCTAGGATTATTCTAGAATTAGGGTTAGATTAGGTTTTACTTAGGGAACAAGTTGGCTTGGAAAAGGGGTTAAGGTTGGTCATGGGAGCCAAAAATTAGGAGGGTAAGAGGGTAATTTTGCCCTCTAAAAATTGGCTAGGGTTTGGGGAATTAGGGTTAACTTTTTCACTTAAGTCCTTGTACTTTAATTTAGCTTAAATAATTCCTTAATTTCCCAAGTTCAATTATTTTAAGTGCACAAGTTTTATAGTTATTTATTTGTTCACAAAAAGTAGTAACTTATTATTTTTATTAACTTGTCGATTAATGTACAAAGTTAATTAGTATATTTTATACTGTAATTCTTAACGCTTAACAATTATCGATGAAAGTTTAATTATTAAGTTTAATTATATTATTGGGCAATTTAATAAGGAAAAATATAGAATGGAAAAATGAGGGTTGTTATATTCACTCTGAATTTCATATCTACAAATTCTGGACCATTATTCGCTTGACTTAAAGTCTGGAAGAGAAAACAAAAGTATGAAACTCCGAAATATAAGGGAGAATATAAAGCCCGATAACAACACATAAATTACAAACCGTGTATATCAATATTTATCACAACATAAAGACACGGGAGAATTAAAAATACAATAACCCCAAGGGCGAAGTAGAAGTAAACAGATTCCTCCGGTGGAAGTTGGAAAAGGAGAATGATTGTTGCAATAGTCAGGATAAGGACAAGGATCAGAACTGGATTAAGCATTATCACAATCTTTTGAATTTGGGAATTGAGTATAGGAGTGGTAAAAGTAATGGAACGGAAGAAGTTAATTTATAGTGAAATATATTATAAAGAAACCAAGGCAGATCTCCGCATTTAATTAGAAAGATCCTAATTTCCTGAATTATCGAAGAATCAAATCTTATATAGATTCGAAGATTATCTTTAAATCCCTGGAATTTCGGAAATCAACCATGACTACGTCAAAAGTTAAGACGAATCTCTATTTCTTTATTTCAAACTTTTGCGATAGCTTCGCTTATACTCTTCGAGTAATCAAATTATCTTATCCATATTATTCCACAGTAATAAAACTCTATTTATCAGCTCATATTCGTCAGGAAAACATTCTTACTGTTAGCCATGATGATCTCGATAAAATTTCGGGGACGAAATTTCTTTAACGGGTAGGTACTGTGACGACCCGAAAATTTTCGACCAAATTTAAACTTGATCTTTATTTGATTTCGACGCGATAAGCAAAGTCTATTAAATCGAATCTAAAAATTTTTGAACTATTTTCGTACATTCATTTGACTACGACCATTTCCGACGACTCACGAACAATTAATTGTAAATAGATATGTGTGTATATATACATATATATATAAATAATAATTAAAAATATAATTTTAAATATTATATGTTGTTGTTATTAAAATTAATTATGTAAAATAAAATAAAAATATGATATTATGATAATTATTATTTAAAACATATCTATATTAAAAATAAATATTAAATGATTGTAATACTGGTTTGTTTTCCAATTGATATTAAGTAAATTAAATACGAAGTTATATGATTGTAATATAAACTGTGATCCGAAAATGAGTTATATAAATTATAGGCTTATTAAAAGTCTATTTAAGATCTAATTAATAAATTTTACGACTTTTTTATTTTACCCAGGATCGAGTATGGACAGTTGATGTAATTTTTATTTAATAAATTAATGACCAATTTTATACCATAATGACTAAAATAAATAAATATAGTTAATTTAAAAATATTAGATTTTTCTGAACACTTTTATTAGCCACTGAGTAAACAACGGAGTACGATATATTAGCCCGTGATAACTGTCGGCACAATTAAACAAAACTACTCGGCTGCTAACTATTTAAACATTGAATTCTTGATTATTACTGTGCCTAATTGATATATGATTATTGTTATTGACTTGGTTAAAATGTTGTAAAAATTATCTTTATAAATATAAAAATTATGAATACCAATATTATTATGAAAATGATTACAACTATAATTAAGTTATGATTTAAATGAAATATTACTATTAATATTGTTATTATTAATATTATTTTTATTAAAATTATTAAAATTATTAAAATTATTAAAATTATTAAAATTATTATTAAAATTATTAAAATTATTATTATTATTATTATTATTATTATTATTATTATTATTATTATTATTATTATTATTATATGTATTATCATTCTTATTATCATTTTTAACATTATTATTAATGTTATTATTATTATTATTATTATTATTATTATTATTATTATTATTATTATTATTATTATTATTATTATTACAACTATATTAATATTATTATTAATCAATGTTACTATTAAAATTATTGTTATTACAATAAAAGTTAGTCATATAAAAATATACTTAATAAAACTTTATTAATTTTTTTATAAATTATTTAAAATATATAGAATAAATATATTTAATTAAGCTATTAATGAAACACATAATTTATTAAGATAACATTTATATCACTAATTATATATAAATTTGTTCGATTTCAATTATATGTGCTAATATATATAAATGATATAGGTTCGTGAATCCGAGGCCAACCCTGCATTGTTCAGTTCCGTCGTATGCATATTTTTACTACAAAATATCGTATCGTGAGTTTCATTACTCTCTTTTTATATATATTTTTGGGACTGAGAATACATGCGCTGCTTTTATAACTGTTTTACAAAATAGACACAAGTACTTGAAACTACATTCTATGGTTGAATTATTATACTGGATATCACCCTTTTAGCTTGGTAGCCTAATAATTTGGGAACAGACCCCCAAATTGACGCGAATCCTGAAGATAGATCTATGGACTTTGACACGTCCTATCCGAGTTACGGATGCTTTAGTACTTCGATTTTATATACAGATGAGTGTACCTGTATATTGGGGATATTCTAAATCCATTGTTAATGTCGGTTACCAGGTGTTCACCATATGAATGATTTTTAATTCGCAGGTTATGCGTACTATTTTGTACTGGGGTTACGTGTAAAATTATATATCTGAAATCTTGTGGTCTATTAAAATGATGGAAATGAATGTTTATGATAAACTAATGAACTCACCAACCTTTTGGTTGACACTTGAAAGCATGTTTATTCTCAGGTTTGAAAGAGATCTTTCGCTGTGCATTTGCTCATTTAAAGATATTACTTAGAGTCAATCATGGCATATTTCAAAAGACGTTGCATTCAAGTCATTGAGTTCAAGATTATTATTAAGTCATTTATAGATTGGGACATATTATGAAAGGGTATGCATGTCTGTCAACTTTCAATGAAATGAAAGTTTGTCTTTTAAAAACGAATGCAATGTTTGTAAAATGTATCATTTAGAGGTCAAATACCTCGCAATGAAATCAACTATCGTGAATCGTTTATAATCGGTATGAACGGGTCCTTTCAGAATAATCACCGAATGAGCTACCCAATAGGTTAGCGGAATAGTGGACACGGGTTGAGAAATTTGAGAGGAGTTGATGGCATTAACAAATCGGAAAATCCGATTAAGATGATTTGAATATGGAAGTGGATGAGCTCCTAGTTCTCGAAGGTAACCCATTCTTTGAGTAGTGAGATAAGCAAGATTTATGGGTTCATGAGTAAGAAGTGACCATATGACAACGACTTCAGTTCCGGAGATGTGAGTAGCGGTAGGTTCCCGACAATAGACATTGTTCAGAACGAAATTAAGAATAAGTTAAAGATCTTGGCGGATGTCGTTATCTTGAATGTGAAGCCGTTGGTTGAGGTTTCGTTGTACTCTCAGAGTGGTGATGAGATCTAAGATGGGTTGCAACGGAAATGTAGGATTAAGTGATGTTAGATCGGTTGAAGGAGTATAAAAGGAACGCCCATTCAAAGGAATTGCCATAACGGTTGCAAATTGTTCAAGGGACCAGGTGTAAGGTGTATTAAAAAGTCAAAATACTACTTGGTCGGGGTTGGAAACATCAAGATTAGCATAGAATTCCCTAATGAGAGTTGGATAAATGGTTTCATCAAGCTCAAGAAATGAGAAACAATTGTTATGGGTAAAAAGTTGAGTTTGTTTGGGAAACTCGGTATTATGAACAACACGCTCCTCATGAAGTGTTCTAGTCTCCATGTGTTGCCTATTGTTCGTAATACGTTGATTTCTCGTGTTGGTCATTTCCTAGAAAAACAGAAATTTTAGTAAAGTAATCAAGTTCATAAGTTTGAAAATCTACATGCTAAACATGTGTAGATTAGTCCTTGTCTAGGCCCATTCAATTTTACTCATATATTTTAAGAAAATCATATAATCAACAAGTGTTCCTATTAGTTTGGAAAGATAAAAAAAATATAATCAATTTAATAAAATTGAGATTAAGATTTTGAGTGCTTACCTTAAAGAGAATTGAATGAATATGGACCACTTTTTGAAAAGTACTTGAAGGTAGGACAAAAGTAAATTTGAAAATCCAGTGGTTGGGGTTTAAAGAAGAGATGTGGTTGGTGGAAAATTTTTTTGGATATTAAAAGAAAAGCATAAAGGACAAGAAAATCGTCAGACATCAGGCGGCTCTCTACACGGTCGATCGTGGTTCGACCGTGCGTGATCATGATAGAATTTTACGGAGTGTGTTCCATCATTCCCAACCCATTCCTAAGAATGTTAAAGGTTTCCTTTTTAAGGGGCTTAGTGAATATGTCAGCTATGTTTTCCACAGATTCTACCTTATCTATCACAATATTACCATTTTGGACGTGGTCACGAAGGAAATGGTGCCTAATGTCTATGTGTTTAGTCCTAGAGTGTAATATTTGATTTTTCGATATCCAAGAAAGTGTGATGCGGCATGGATATACCATACATAACTCCCTAAATTTATACAAGATTCAAATATCATAAAAAGCACGCACAATCTATTTAGCACTTAAAAACCGGTTGCTATAGTACTTAATGCAAGTATTCTTATCAAGTTCGTCCCGAGAGAGCGGTGTAGATTATGTATTTGAAACTAATAGTTATCCTAGGGGTTTTGTTTGATTGGGGGGGTTTGCGAGAGATTTTGACTAATCAACTAACTTTGCAATAAACAAACTAAAACTTAACAAGTAACAAGTAATTAAGAAATGAGAAGTAATCAATATGATGGAGAGTGTTCACTTATCTAATCCTCTTTATGCTTAAATGACCCTTGTTTTCTCCAAATTGTTATCACTTAAGTTGTTTGAACTAGTAGATATTCTTAATCCAATTTTACCTTGCAAATTCACATAAGCTTAGTAACACAAGATCAAGTAATGTATGAGTTGATTATTGAGATTATGCCCTAGTTAAAATCACTTAAAACCCTTTAACCATCAAAGTCACCTAAGATAGTCAAACACCACTATGATGAACAAAGATCAATTGAAAACCAACTTAGTCTAGAAACACAATCACTTAAAATTCCTATTCTAATTGTCTAGATCACCAAAGGTGTTGAAGCACAAATTGATTCACTACTAAAATCACTACTAAAATCACTTAAAGATCTACTCAATTCATGTAATCAAAGTAAAACCAATATCAAACATAGCAATGGACCTCATGGCTAACTCAATAACACTAGCTCATGTATTTTCATTCAAAACAACTTTCATTCAATAGATTAAGGGCACATCTCATGCATTAAAGATTCATAGATAAGAAAACACAAGAGATTTAGCTACTCATAGCAAAGATTACACTAGCAACAATCATAAAAGCATCAATAGACATCATCTTGAGTGATTACAAGCTAAGATTCAAAGATAAATGAAGATAAAGTAAAGATACAACTATTTGATTGAAAACATGAAAGAGGAAAGTTAAGATTACAACCCAATTTGATAACAAAAGAAAGATTTAGCACTAATGAAGATGAAACTTGAGCTTGCTTCCTCCAAATCACCTTAGAACTCTAATAGATGATAAAATTAGGGTTTTGTGTGTGAAATTCGGAGTAAAAACTGCAGCTCTCTTACCAAATGACCTATCTTATTCTATTTATAGTGGTGAGGAAAGTGGGCTGAATCAGCGTCAGGAGGAACGATCTGGTGCGGCGCTCTTGGCATAGGTGCGACGCTCTTGGCATCAATCTTATTCTATCTTATTCTTTTAGCATAGGTGCGGCGCTCTTGGCATCAATCTGGTGCGGCACTGTTGGATTTGGTGTGGCGCTTTTGGCCAGTAGGAACGACGCTTCTGCCTATGAAGAGCGACGCTTCTGCTCACTGTGAAGAAATTGAGACAAAATGTTGGTAATTGCGCCACTTCTATGTCAATTGCGGCGCTCTGGGCTGTGAGGAGCGACGCTCCTTAGTCAGGAGCGGCGCTTTTGATGCTGTTTCCTGCACTTGTCATTTTCTTTGCACTTTTTGAACGTTTCTTGGTCAATTTTACACCAAGTTAGGCATTTTGCCTTGAGTGGACACTTTAGCACATGAAAATAACTTTTAAGCCCCAACGATCATCAAAATCGAATAAAATGAGGTCGATATTGCGTAATAAATATATCTAAATGGAGCAATATCAAACCCCCTACATTTGAACCTTGCTTGTCCTCAAGCAAGCAAATCAATAGAGTAAGACTTGGAGAAAATTAACGTTTAATGATTAGAGCCAAAGTGCAATGTAGGCAACAAGTGATACCTTTTGAGAATGAGCACTTTGTTGGCTAAAATGAACTCCAAAACCTTTTAAAATTATCGAGGACCAAACATTCTCTACTCTCCTTCTTCTACTAGTGGCATGACCATAAATCAACGCTTCCATAATCTTCAATCACCACCAAATCAACAACAATTCAAACCTAGGTTGACCCGAAACAATCATTCCCCGGTCAAGATCAACTACATCACCTAAGAGGCCATCAAACACCAAATCATCAAGCCTAAGGTTTATCACAATCAACACTTTGACCTCCTTGACCTTGACCAATTATGTAGGATTCGCGGAATAGCCATCAATCAAGCCAAAAACCAACGCTATTCACAATATAAGCAAATTCACCACTATACAAACAAGGTGACATAAAATATAGGCAACAAGCTCAAATCACCATAAAGCTCACAAAATGTACCCAAATTGAGAATGGATCATGAAAAATCATCAAAATTACCGTTCACCAAGAATTCCTTCGTGTAAAAATCATATGTCCCAAAAAGTATGATCCTTTAGTCAACCCCGCGATGGCTATCCCTCTTCCACCTCCTTGCCCCCAAAACACCTAATTTTTTGTCAACTCCAAATATGATATCGTCAATTCCAAGTTTAGGGTTAAGGTGGGTGCACCAAAGCGTAGGGGACTGGCTACCCCTATCTTTATAGTCAATCCGGGCATAGGATGACCGGCACTCATCAAGCTTTCTATCACAACTCTTTAGTTTCTCTCATAGTAGGGCGAAAGCATTGACGGAGGTTCGTGGAATTAGGGCCCTACGTGGCCAAAATAAGAGATCCATCAATTCCAAATTTGTGGGCGGAATTTAAATTCCTTGACGAGCGGGTAGGGAGACTTTACTCCCTAGGCGAGACAAACTTAACTTGGGAGACTTTAACTCCCAAGCTTGGAACAAAAACTTGACTTGAAAGACTTTACTTTCAAGTTTGGTACCCGAGAATACTTGGAAGACTTTACTTCCAAGTGTTTGTTTTTCTACTTTCCACATAACAAGCTTTTATGCTTATTTTAAGAAAAGGTATGAAGTAGTTACTATCTTTCTGGTAGTTGAAAAATCAACGGGGTGCCATAGCTTTTGGCTATGGGTTGTGTTGTCAAGCAACACTAGCACGAAGCCATTGCTCTTCATCAAGAAGATAGCACACGTTGAAGCTCGGTGGCTCCTCTTCCCTCGGTATGATACACCGGTTGAACCATCTTGAAATGATGAGACAACCAATGTTAATATGAAATGATGTGGATTAGGAAGTGTCCCACACCAAGTAGTACGAAATTCGGGAGACTTTACTCCCTACCAAAATGGATGGACTTGAGTCATCCGGAAGTTCTAAAGCACGAAGCTTTAAACACTTGGTTTTTGAAGCAATGTGCATGAAAGACTTTAACTTTCAAGCACAAGTTTGATTTTTCTCTTGATTTCAACATTTGGAGCACAAAATCACATGAAAAGTGAAAGACTTTACTTCCACTTCGTATTACAATTGCCAACATAAGGGAAGACTTTACTTCCCCAAAAATTTGAAGCACAATGGAAAAAGACTTTATTTTTTCCAAAAAGTTTGAAAATTTTCACAAGTTTTAACCATTTTAGATGTTTATGATGTAATTTAATGTAATGGTTAAAAACTTGTCCCAAAAATTGATCAACAATGCAAGTTTTAGCCTTTATAGAGTGTATGTGATAAGTTTAACCCGAAAAAGTTCAAAATGACCCGAGATTTACTCTCCCCCGAGATTTAGTTTGATGCAATGCCCTCATTATATTAAACGAAAGAATATTTTAGAAAATTGAGGGGCATTTTGAATTAGAATAGAGAAGAGAAGAGAAAATAAAAACCGGAGTAGATCAATTGATCTTTGTTGTTACCATTCGAGAAACTTAGTCGCCAAATTTGCAAGTCGATGATCTTGACGCCTGAACTTAATGTCGGGCTTGGATCAATTATTAATAATGTGAATCCTGCTACTAAGAACCACAACAAGCAAGAACATACAAATAACCACAAGAATATCCACGCACACGCATTGTTGAATTATTACAAACTTTGAAATGATCATGTGTGAGAGTAGCAATATGAGTCTACTACCTCACAACGAATCAATAATTCCATGTTCCACACACACAATGCCAAATAGGGTTAAGTTACATGTCAATTCATAAATTAAATTATTTCACAAACCATGATGAAGATTGATTACCGAAATTCCACATATTATTTGTGCACCACCTCGGGATGCTTACGAATGCACTCTTGATAAGCCAAATGCTCCATTGGCAACTCATCCAACTCATTGAGATTGACTTTCAAAAACTTAGCGATTTGAGTCACATAGTGACCACCAACACTTGGAAGCTCCGACTTCTCGCCACTTGGGTCAAAAAGATAACTTGCGATGAGGTTTGGAATGTGAATGTGCTTTCTCTTGTAGATACTGTAACATCCCGCCTTTTTCTGTTTACTTTTTCGTTATTTATTTAAAGTCCGTTATATGATTATAACATCCTTCGTTAATACGCGTTTTAAAAATATATCGTTTAGGTAATTCACGCACCCGCAACCGAACTCGAGGGACTAGTTTCGCCAAGGGAGCAAAGATGTGACTAGCTTTTGACTAGTCAACACCCACCTCCCCTTTCTTTTCCATTTTCATTTTCTTTTCATACTTCCACATTTTCTTTCAATTCTCCATTTCAAAGATTTATCATCTAAATCAAATCGATCAAGCTTCAATCCAAACAAATTGCATATTTGGAATCCTTGCAACTTTCTCTTCGATTCCATACCGATTTCATTACATTTGGGTAACTTTCTAAAATCACTAGATTTTGTGTTCTTGATGTTTTTAACTTATAAAGTTGTTAGTTAGTGTCTATGGCTCAAGCCTAACATGAATATATGATTTATATGCTCGATCTCGTGGTTTTAGTGTAACTAGCATGAACATGAATAGTGTGTGTTTGATTTTGAGTTTTGGATGATTTAATGTTGTTGTTATGATAAAGTGCAAGTATTAAATGTGTTCCTAGTATCACTAGCTTCAATTTGATGTGTAGGTTACTTTAGAAAACTTCATGAACTTGAATATTGATTTTGGTGAATTTGGGTTAGGGTTTGATGAATTTGAAATGGACTTTTGATGCTGTGAATAACATGAAATGTTATTTGTAAGTGTTAGGATGTATTGTATGTTTGATCACCTTCGAAACGGCATATCATTCATGTAAATTGGTTGTCGAATCATCGAATTTCATTTATGAACTTGAATGCATTTAATGAGGAGCTTTGAATGTGATTTTGGTTGTTGTAAAAGTAAATGTGATTGATGAAATGTATTTAGTTGTTTTCCTTGACAAAAAACCTTTCCGATGATATAAGATACATGCTTTGGTTGTTTGCGGGTCGTAAATGGTGATTGTTTGAGGTTAGGTTCGTGTATAAAACTTAAAAACTGCCAGAATTCTCTGCACAGGTAATGGCGCGGCGGGCCATATGCCCGCGCGGCGCGCCAAAATGGGCTGTCCAATTTGGTCAAATTATGAAAAATGTTTGCCATGCTACGGACCTCCGATTCACTTGTAACTTGTTCTAACATGCTTATACATGATTAAAAACCTCAGAAAAATAGTTCGGGACCCGACCCGAACGTGTTGACTTTTTCGTTGACTTTGACCTACCAAAGTTTGACTTTTTTTGTCAAACTTAACCAAATGATTGTGCAATCTTTCTAACTTGTTTCTATACTTGTATCTTGCATGAAACTTGGACAATTTGATTCACATGCTACATAATCGAGTCGTAACGAGCCATAGGACTAATTGAACATCTTTGACCTATCGCGTTTACCGTTATTGATACGACCTATTTGTTTAGGTCAAGACTAGCATTGTCCTTTGCACACGTTACTTTGTGAAGTACTTTTCATACGTGCACTCAAGGTGAGATCATAGTCCCATCTTTCAAACAACTTTTATGCTTTAAATTATGGGATGAGAAACATATGCGTATCACGCTTTTACACTTTGAACACAAGTACGAAAACGAACATTCCACGTATGGGTTTGAACAAAAATCCTCAATTCAATTATCATTAGTTACACTTGCAGGGTGTAAACGTGAGCTTATATTATGTGATCACATGGGCTTGACGAGCCTCATTCGGACGGTTCGCTACCGTTAGCGGATGAAATATATTTTCGGGTCTAGTGTATGTTCTAACACTACGCAAAGGGTGTAAAACAGTTAAGTTTGATAATTGGGTGCCCGCGAAACAAATAACAACTTTGGAATGCAAATGATTTTGATAATCATATTATATTAAATCTTGTGGTTCAAATGCAACGTTTACTAAAACACCAATGATTTCACCAACGTTTTTGTTGATAGTTTTCTATATGTTTTCTAATGTCCTTGAATGCTACTTGATACATGCTTCCGCACTCTTTTTGATACTTGCTTGGATGTCGAGTATACATGCATAGTTGGAGCGTCTTTTAACAACTTTTAAATTATGTCGCATAGGTTTCATTCGTACGTTACACTTTGTAATGTAACTAGTCTTTGAACTACTTTTGTAAACTTGAAACATCCTTTTTACTTATGAAATGAATGCGACATATTTTGGTCAAACGTCATGTTAAAGACTTATGACCACGTAACGGGACCTAAGTAGTCGGCGCCGTCAAACATGATTTGGTTGGGTCGCTACAGATGGTATCAGAGCGTTGGTTGTAGGGATTTAGAGTTCATTGTTGTCAACCCCGAGTCATAGGGTACATTAGTGAGTCTAGACTACAACCGGCATATAGACTTGAAGTAGGAATTATTTGACTACTTGTGCATTTATACTCGAATGTTTCTACTCATATCTACTCTTATTTCATCTTAATCTCACGTCGTTTAATTTAATTGACACGCCACCTTGACTTAGTGAAATAATGTCGAATGCACATATGAATTAGGGTAATATAATTTCCGGGATTATATTACGGTGATTCATATGAATGTTCCGATATTATGGCATAAAGAATTTAAGGCGAGTCAAGGAAAATTTTTCTCTATCCTTATTCCATATCATGATTAGTATTATTGAAAATACTAATCAACGGTATTCTTGTGTTTTGAAGGAACAATGCCTCCTCATCGTGTGCCACGCCATGAGACTCCTGAACAAGCTCTACAACGAATGATAGCCACCGCCGTGGATACGGCCATGGCCGGTCACTCCTCCAACAACAACAATAACAACAACCACAACAACAACAATCAAGGGGCCGGTAACTCAAGCGAAGGGTGCTCCTATAAAGCTTTCATGGGGTGCAAACCTCATACTTTTGATGGGACCGGGGGACCGATTGTGCTCACCTGATGGTTTGAGCAAACGGAAGCCGTCTTTAGCATAAACGGTTGTCGGGACCAAGACAAGGTCAAATATTCCACCCACAATTTTGCCGGTATCGCCCTCACGTGGTGGAACACGTATGTACAATCGGTGGGTACCGGTGAAGCTCACGCCCTCTCTTAGGCCGATTTAAGGGAAAGGATGATCGTCGAATTTTTCCCTCCTGAAGAAACTCGAAAGCTCGAACAAGAGCTAAGAACTTTAAAGGCGGTCAGAAACGATCTCAAGGCCTATAATCAACGATTCACCGAACTATCCTTGATGTGTCCCAACCTCGTGAACCCCGAATCTCAAAGGGTTAAACTCTATATGGATGGTCTTCCAAAGAGCATCAAACAAGGAGTGATGTCATCCAAACCCGCTAACCTACAACAAGCCTTAAACATGGCCCGCCAATTGATCGAAACGGTTGAAGAAATCGTAGTTCTGGCACCTAAGGCCGATAATAAATTGGGTGGCAACAAAAGAAAATAGGAAGCCCCCCAATCAAGCAACAACTACAACAACAATTTCACCAAAAAGCCCTTCACCTCCGACGCCAAGAAAAGTTATGGCGGAAATAAACCCTTTTGCAACAAATGCCACAAACACCACAATGGTGAATGTAGCAATCTATTTTGCTACCGGTGCCAAAGGGGTGGTCATGTGGCCAACGATTATAGAAGTTCCGCCCCCGTCACTCAAAAAGTGCCCAATGCACCAAAACCGGGTACTTGTTATGAATGTGGCCAAACGGGTCATTTTAGAAATGCATGTCCGAAGAAGAAAGCCAACCCCAACACACGCGGCCGAGCTTTCAATATCAACACCGAGGAAGCCCGAGATGACAATGAATTAGTCACGGGTACGTTTCTCCTCAACAACACTTATGTTACTTGTTTATTCGATTCCGGTGCTGATAAGAGTTTTGTATCCAAAACTTTGACTCATTTTTTTTAGCACTCCACCACTTCCACTAGATACCACTTATACCATTGAAGTGGACAACGGGAAACTATTGAGTGCCGACACATATTACCGGGGGTGTACGTTAAACATTTTGGGTAATGAGTTTGAAATTGACTTGATACCCATGGAACTAGGAAGCTTCGATGTAATAATCGGTATGAATTAGCTAGCCAAAACGAAATCTCACATCCTTTGTGATCTTAACGCAATCCGGATTCCTATCGAGAACGGCGAACCTTTAATCGTCTATGGCGATAAGAGTTACACCGGACTCAACCTCGTTTCGTGCATTAAAGTTAGAAAACTACTCCGTAAGGGTTATTTTGCTATCCTTGCTCACGTTAAGAAAGTCGAGTACGATGAGAAGCACATCAATGATGTGCCAATTATTAGTGACTATTCCGATGTATTTCCCGACGAATTACCGGGTCTTCCACCTCATCGACCGGTTGAATTCCAAATCGATCTTATTCCGGGAGCCGCACCCGTAGCACGTGCAGCATATAGACATGCTCCATCCGAAATGCAAGAATTGCAAAGTTAAATCCAAGAACTACTTGACCGTGGTTTTATCTAACCTAGCCATTCACCGTGGGGCGCTCCGATTTTGTTTGTTAAAAAGAAAGAAGGATCCCTACGAATGTGCATTGATTATCGTGAACTAAACAAATTGACGGTTAAGAACTGATATCCTCTTCCTCGCATCGATGACCTCTTTGATCAACTACAAGGGTCTTGTGTATATTCGAAAATCGATCTCCGCTCGGGTTATCATCAATTAAGGGTTAAGGGGGAAGATGTCTCCAAAACCGCTTTCCGAACTCGTTATGGTAGTTATGACTTTCTTGTTATGCCATTTGGTCCCAATAACGCACCGGCGGTGTTCATGGATCTTATGAACCGCGTGTGTAAACCGTATCTCGATAAATTCGTTATTGTCTTCATCGATGACATCTTGGTCTATTCTAAAAGCGAAGAAGAACACGAGGAACACCTCCGACTTGTGCTTGAACTTTTAAGACAAGAACGACTCTATGCCAAATTCTCCAAGTGTGAATTCTGGTTGAAGGAAGTTCAATTTCTTGGTCATGTTGTAAGTGACCAAGGTATTAAAGTCAATCCATCAAAAATCGAAGCCATTAGTAAATGGGAGACTCCTACTACTCCTACTCACATTCGTCAATTCTTGGGTCTCGCCGGATACTATCGTAGATTCATCAAAGATTTCTCTTTGGTCGCTCGTCCTCTAACCGCGTTAACTCATAAGGGAAGAAAATTCGTTTGGGCAACCGAACAAGAATCCGCATTTCAAATCTTGAAAACGAAGCTAACCACTGCTCATATCTTGTCACTTCTCGAAGGCAACGATGATTTAGTTGTGTATTGTGACTCCTCGAAACATGGTTTTGGGTGTGTGTTGATGCAACGAACGAAAGTCATTTCTTATGCTTCTCGACAACTCAAAATTCATGAACGAAACTACACGACACATGATCTCGAACTCGGAGCCGTTGTCTTTGCACTTAAAATGTGGAGACACTATCTTTATGGAACCAAGAGTACTATCTTTACCGATCACAAAAGTCTCCAACACATCTTCGATCAAAAGCAACTAAACATAAGACAACGAAGGTGGATTGAAACCTTAAACGATTACGATTGCGAGCTTCGTTACCACCCCGGAAAGGCAAATGTAGTAGCCGATGCCTTAAGTCGAAAAGAAAGAGTGGTGCCTCTTCGTGTCCGAGCTTTAAACATCACCATCCACACCAACCTTAATAGCCAAATTCGGGTAGCCCAAGATGAGGCTCTCAAGGATGAAAACGTTTTACACGAGCTCTTGAACATTCTCGTCTCTCGATTCGAAATTAGGGAGACCGGACTCCGATATTACGCCGGAAGGATTTGGGTGCCTAGATATGGGGACCTACGAAACCTTATTTTAGATGAAGCCCATAAGTCACGATACTCGATTCACCCCGGTGCCAATAAGATGTACCACCACCTTAAAGAACAATATTGGTGGCCAAACATCAAAAGGGACATAGCTACTTATGTTGCCAAGTGTTTGACATGTTCCAAAGTCAAAGTCGAACACCAATGACCGTCCGGGCTACTTCAACAACCCGAAATCCCGCAATGGAAGTGGGAAAGAATAACGATGAACTTCATCACCAAGTTTCCAAAGACAACGGGCGGTTATGATACCATTTGGGTTATTGTTGACTTTCTCACCAAATCTGCACACTTTCTCGCTATGAAAGAAACCGACAAAATGGAGAAACTTGCACAACTTTACATTAAGGAGATCGTAGCCCGACACGGTGTACCTTTATCGATTATCTCTGACCGAGATGGCCATTTTGTTTCTAGATTTTGGCGTACCTTGCAAGAAGCGTTGGGAGCGCGTTTAGACATGAGCACCGCATATCATCCTCAAACCGATGGACAAAGCGAACGCACAATTCAAACCTTAGAGGACATGTTACGGGCTTGTGTTGTCGATTTTGGAAAAGCTTGAGACAAGCACTTACCTCTCGCCGAGTTCTCTTACAATAATAGTTATCACGCGGGTATAAAAGCCGCATCTTTTGAAGCGTTATATGGTCGAAAATGTCATTCACCTCTTTGTTGAGCCAAGGTAGGCGACGTGCAAATCACCGGACCCAAACTCATTCACGAAACAACCGAGAAGATCGTACAAATCCGAGATAGGCTTCGGACGGCCCGGATACGTCAAAAGTGCTACACCGACAAAAGATGCAACGACCTCGAATTTCAAGTCGGTGACCGAGTAATGTTAAAAGTCGCACCTTGGAAAGGTGCAATCCGTTTTGGGAAACGCGGGAAGCTAAATCCGCGGTATATTGGTCCTTTCGAAATCTTGGAGCGTATTGGAACCGTTGCTTATCGTTTAGATCTTCCGCCTCAATTGAGCTCCGTTCATCCTACCTTCCATGTGTCTAACTTGAAAAAGTGTCTTGCCGAACCCGATATCGTCATCCCTCTCGAGGAACTTACTATTGATGACAAACTTCATTTTGTGGAGGAATCGGTTGAAATTGTGGACACCTCCGTCAAGACATTGAAACAAAGCCGAATTCCAATTGTTAAAGTCCGTTGGAACACCAAAAGAGGACCCGAGTTTACTTGGGAAAGGCAAGATAAAATGCAAAGGAAATACCCTCATCTATTCCCAGTTCCGGAAACGCAAGATCCCGAGGAAGAAACAATGACTACTACGCCTACTTAAATTTCGGGACGAAATTTCTTTTAAGGAGTAGGTAATGTAACATCCCACCTTTTTCCGTTTACTTTTCCGTTATTTATTTAAAGTCCGTTATATGATTATAACATCCTTCGTTAATACGCATTTTAAAAATATATCGTTTAGGTAATTCACGCACCCGCAACCGAACTCGAGGGACTAGTTTCGCTAAGGGAGCAAAGATGTGACTAGCTTTTGACTAGTCAACACCCACCTCCCCTTTCTTTTCCATTTTCATTTTCATTTTCTTTTCATACTTCCACATTTTCTTTCAATTCTCCATTTCAAAGATTTATCATCTAAATCAAATCGATCAAGCTTCAATCCAAACAAATTGTATATTTGGAATCCTTGCAACTTCCTCTTCGATTCCATACCAATTTCATTACATTTGGGTAACTTTCTAAAATCACTAGATTTTGTGTTCTTGATGTTTTTAACTTATAAAGTTGTTAGTTAGTGTCTATGGCTCAAGTCTAACATAAATATATGATTTATATGTTCGATCTCGTGGTTTTAGTGTAACTAGCATGAATATGAATAGTGTGTGTTTGATTTTGAGTTTTGGATGATTTAATGTTGTTGTTATGATAAAGTGCAAGTATTAAATGTGTTCCTAGTATCACTAGCTTCAATTTGATGTGTAGGTTGCTTTAGAAAACTTCATGAACTTGAATATTGATTTTGGTGAATTTGGGTTAGGGTTTGATGAATTTGAAATGGACTTTTGATGCTTTGAATAACATGAAATGTTATTTGTAAGTGTTAGGATGTATTGTATGCTTGATCACCTTTGAAACGGCATATCATTCATGTAAATTGGTTGTCGAATCATCGAATTTCATTTATGAACTTGAATGCATTTAATGAGGAGCTTTGAATGTGATTTTGGTTGTTGTAAAAGTAAATGTGATTGATGAAATGTATTTGTTGTTTTCCTTGACAAAATAACTTTCCGATGATATAAGATACATGCTTTGGTTGTTTGCGGGTCGTAAATGGTGATTGTTTGAGGTTAGGTTCATGCATAAAACTTAAAAACTGCCAGAATTCTCTGCACAGGTAATGGCGCGGCGCGCCATATGCCCGCGCGGCGCGCCAGAGTGGGCTGTCCAATTTGGTCAAATTATGAAAAATGTTTGTCATGCTACGGACCTCCGATTCACATGTAACTTGTTCTAACATGCTTATACATGATTAAAAACCTCAGAAAAATAGTTCGGGACCCGACCCGAACGTGTTGACTTTTTCGTTGACTTTGACCGACCAAAGTTTGACTTTTTTGTCAAACTTAACCAAATGATTGTGCAATCTTTCTAACTTGTTTCTATACTTGTATCTTGCATGAAACTTGGACAATTTGATTCACATGCTACATAATCGAGTCGTAACGAGCCATAGGACTAATTGAACATCTTTGACCTATCGCGTTTACCGTTATTGATACGACCAATTTGTTTAGGTCAAGACTAGCATTGTCCTTTGCACACGTTACTTTGTGAAGTACTTTTCATACGTGCACTCAAGGTGAGATCATAGTCCCATCTTTCAAACAACTTTTATGCTTTAAACTATGGGATGAGAAACATATACGTATCATGCTTTTACACTTTGAACACAAGTACGAAAATGAACATTCCATGTACGGGTTTGAACAAAAATCCTCAATTCAATTATCATTAGTTACACTTGCAGGGTGTAAACATGAGTTTATATTATGTGATCACATGGGCTTGACGAGCCTCATTCGGACGGTTCGCTACCGTTAGCGGATGAAATATATTTTCGGGTCTAGTGTATGTTCTAACACTACGCAAAGGGTGCAAAACAGTTAAGTTTGATAATTGGGTGCCCGCGAAACAAATAACAACTTTGGAATGCAAATGATTTTGATAATCATATTATATTAAATTTGTGGTTCAAATGCAATGTTTACTAAAACACCTATGATTTCACCAACGTTTTCGTTGACAGTATTCTATATGTTTTCTCAGGTCCTTGAACGCTACTTGATACATGCTTCCGCACTCTTTTTGATACTTGCTTGGATGTCGAGTATACATGCATAGTTGGAGCGTCTTTTGACAACTTTTAAATTGTGTCACATAGGTTTCATTCGTACGTTACACTTTGTAATGTAACTAGTCTTTGAACTACTTTTGTAAACTTGAAACATCCTTTTTACTTATGAAATGAATGCGACATATTTTGGTCAAATGTCATGTTAAAGACTTATGACCACGTAACGGGACCTAAGTAGTCGGTGCCGTCAAACATGATTTGGTCGGGCCGCTACAGATACCCTGAACCAACCAAATATCAAACATTGTCATCTTATCAACACCTTCTGTTCAGCGGAAAACCAATTTGGCAAAGAACCGTTGGATGCAACGAAGGGTGGGGCTTTTGAGTGCTCCCGGAACTTGATTTCTAGGGGTTAACTTTTCATAACTAATTTCGCTCCATGCTTGCTTTGGATCGAACTCATTTGGGTTGTAGGTTTCACACTTTGCCAAGTATTCAAAGGTAGAGGCGGGATCCGAATCGGTGTAGAGTCCTAAGCATTCTATGAATTGAGCCATGCTCATTTTCCATTCCATTCCGCCTAGCCTAAACCGAAGGTAGTTGCGAATCCAGGGGGAGATGACCTTGAAATAAATCCTAAGAGTTGCTAGGAACTCACAAGTTAACAACGGGTAAACGCTTTCTTTCATGTAAAGGAGCATCTTCCATGGGTGCTTAACCTTATTGTCACCTTCAACCATGAATGTCTCCCTAATTTGATAACCTAAACCCGCCAAATCAAAGTCAGTCCAATTGATGAACTTGGCCGGGATTACCGGCATGTGAATCCTATTAACCACTTTGAATTGAATTGTTTCATCCGACAAAAGCATTTGCAACCATTCATGGGCATCGGTGGGCTTTTCATTCGAAGTACTTCCCTGAAACATACTCAATCAAACAATGAATACACAAACAATGTAATGGCGTTAGCGTGACGTGGTTGAGTCACTTTCAAAAGCAATGGGGTAATATACCCCCTACATTTAATTCAAGATAAAAGGCTTCATAGAAAACAAATATGGTCAAAATTGCTCACATGCAAAAGTCAACTTTTAGTCAAAATTCAAAAGTCAAATTAAAATCAAGACTAGTAGCATGCAGAATCGTAAAGCAATTAGCCATAATACATTAATCATCATAAGAAGCTTAAGTCATAAAGTCACCCAATTTGGTCGGACAAAGTCAACATGTAAAAATCAAGAACCCTAATGCAAATTAAAGAGCATATAAGCATGAAAGTTTGAGTCTTTTTTATTTAAGCATGTTATAGAAGTATAATGCAACCAATTTCATCATTAAACTCTCAATTAATCACCAAATTCAAAAACCCCCAAATCAGGATGAACCCTAGAAATTCAAGATCTAAATTTGTTAAAGCAAACACATAAATCATGTTAGGAATCACAAGAATAGCTAGAATCTATCACCAATTTGTCATAATAATTATCAAATGTTCAGAGATCTAGCAACAAGTTAAAGTAAGAGCATAGCAGAATCATGCAATTAATTGAAGAAAAGTGCTAATGAAGCATAGATCTTACTTGACTCATGTTAAATGTTGATGAAAGTGCAAGAAATCTTCACAAAAGATGTTAAGTTGGAGCAAGAGTTTGAATTTTTGCAAGTTTAGCCGTTTTAGAGAGAGAGAAATGAAGTGGGTGAAAGAAAAATTTGAATTTAGTTGAGTTTAATCGACCTTTAAAGTGCCAAGTACTGGAACGCCGCTCTTGATGTAGGTGCGCCATACCTGGGCACAAAGAGCGCCGCTTTTCATGAATTAGAGCGCCACTTCTGGCTACTGATCAAAATTGATTAAAAATCACCACCAAAAGTGCCGCACCTGAAGAAGGTGCGTCGCTCCTGAGCTGCCAAAAGCGTCGCTCCTATACCTGGAGAAGTTTTCCATAATTCAAGTTCAATTCAACTCATTCACAAGCTATTTTTGAATTTTGCAGTTTTCCAAAATGCATGAAATGCAGCTAAATGCAAATGCAACTATCAAAACAAGAATATCATACAATCTTAAATGAAATGCAAACTAAAAATGAACATATAAATAGATGTGATAGTTTTTGATCACGGGTCCATCACTAGACCCATTTTGCCAAAAAGATGTTACTTGGAGTAAAGCTTGATGTCATCAAGCTCGAAAGCATTGACTTCATCATTGTAAATCTTTAACCTATGACCGTTTACCTTGAAGGTGTTCCCATTCCCATACAATTCTACATAGCCCGTATGGTGTGCTCTCTTTACCACATAAGGACCCGACTACCTAGACTTAAGTTTCCCCGGTGAGAATTTGAACCTTGAGTTAAAAACAAGCATTTTGTCGTTTGGGTGAAATTCCTTAGGACCTTTCAATCGGGCATCATGCCACTTCTTTGTTTTCTCCTTATATGACAACGAGTTCTCATATGCATCTAACCTTAGTTCCTCTAATTCATGCAGTTGCATGACTCGTTTCTATTTTGACTTGGTCAAATCTAGGTTAACCTCTTTTATTGCCCAAAATGCTTTATGTTCCACCTCAACCGGAAGGTGACAAGCTTTACCATACACTAGTCTAAACGGTGTCGTTCTTATGGGAGTCTTAAAAGCGGTTCTAAATGCCCACAATACGTCTTCTAACTTAGTGGTCCAAATCTTCGGGTTGTTTTGAACTGTCATCTCTAAAATCCTTTTCAAAGCTCGGTTAGTGTTTTCTACTTGACCACTAATTTGGGGATAGTAAGGAGTCGAGAACCTATGCACTACGCCATACTTTTCCATGACTTTCTCCATAATATGGTTCACGAAATGAGTTCCTCGATTCGATATCAATGCTTTTGGAACACCAAACCTAGCAAACAAGCTTTTTAAAAACTTCACTACAAATCTTGCATCATTCGTTGGCAAGGCTTTTGCCTCGGCCCATTTCGAAACATAATCAACCGCTACTAAAATGTAAAGGCATTTATTCGAGTTTGGAAATGGCCCCATGAAATCTAGGCCCCACACGTCGAATACCTCGCATATTTGAATCCCGGTTTGAGGCATTTCGTCCCTCTTTGAAATGGAACCGGACTTTTGACATGAATCACAACATTTTACTAAATCGTGGGCGTCTTTAAATATAGTGGGCCAATAGAAACCCGCATCAAACACCTTTTTTGCGGTGTGATTCGGTCCAAAGTGGCCACCCGTGGGCCCACTATGACAACTATTCAAAATATCACGGGCTTCTTGCCCATACACACACCTTCGGATCACTTGATCCGCCCCAATGCGAAACAAATCCGGGTCATCCCAAAAGTAATACCTAAGGTCATTGAAAAATTTCTTCTTTTGTTGATAAGAAAGACCTTTTCGCAAAACATTTGACGCTAAGTAGTTTGCAAAATCGGCAAACCATGGGATCTCATCTACTAACTCAATTCTCATTAAGTGTTCATCCGGGAAAGTGTCCCAAATTTTGGACTCATCTAAGGGTTGCAACCCGGGATTGTCTAACCTAGACAAATGATCGGCCGCCATATTCTCGGCCCCCTTTTTATCTTTAATCTCTATGTCAAACTCTTGCAAGAGAAGAACCCACCTAATCAACCTATGTTTTGAATCATGTTTTTGAAAAAGGTATCGCCACGCGGAATGGTCCATGTATACGACCGTTTTTGAAAGTACAAGGTAAGAACGAAATTTGTCAAAAGCAAACACTACCGCGAGAAGTTCTTTCTCGGTAGTAGTGTAGTTTAATTGTGCCCCGATCAACGTGTTACTTGCATAATAAATCAGTCGAAAATGTTGGTCAACTCTTTGACCAAGGACCGCCCCGAGCGCATAATCACTTGCGTCACACATCAATTCAAAGTCTTTATCCCAATCGGGCGAGATTAGAATTGGAGGGTTAATGAGTTTTTCCTTAAGCAAGTTAAAAGCCTCGATACAAGCATCATCAAACAAGAAAGTTTGGTCATTTTCTAGCAATTTGGTCATGGGTCGAGCGATTTTAGAAAAATCCTTTATAAATCGGCGGTAGAATCCCGCGTGTCCAAGAAAACTTCGGATTGCTTTGACATCTGAGGGTGTGGGTAAGTCTTATATGGCGGTGACCTTTGCTTTATCAACCTCGATTCCCGTTTTAGAAATTTTATGTCCCAAAACCACCACTTCGTTTACCATGAAATGGCATTTTTCCCAATTAAGCACTAAATTAGCCTCCTCACATCGTGTTAACATTTTGTCAAAGTTATGGAGACAATGGTCGAAAGAGTCTCCAAAAACCAAGAAGTCATCCATGAAAACCTCCAAGGAGTCCTCAATCATATCCGAGAAAATCGCAAGCATACACCTTTGGAACGTTCCCGGGGCGTTACACAACCCGAAGGGCATTCTGCGATATGTAAAGGTACCATATGTGTAATACCCGTAATTTTATTATATAAAAAAAAATTAAAAGTAGGTTTGAGATTTCCATTTAGAAAACAAATAGGTGGTGCATTTTTGTTGACTCAAGTGTTTATTTTAGGAGTAGATATACTAACTAATATGTTGAGAGCTCACAATTCTTGACTTGGGCCTTAAATTATATTTAAAAGATGCTGATAATAGTAGACCTATAAGGTTAAAAGCCATCACTCATAACAATCAAGTAAACCTTATATATATATATATATATATATATATATATATATATATATATATATATATATATATATATATATATATATATATATATATATATATATATATATATAACCTTCTGTACGTCCCTTACTATAAAGAAGGTGATAATAGGGAGTAATCACTAGGAACCGACATAAATATATAATCTGTATTTCGAAAGCTCTCTTCGTTCCAAGTAAATTGATACGCTATCAATTCATAAACAATACTCCGTAGTACGTAGACTTTATTTTCAGGTACGGATTCTTGTTTCGCAAACTAAATTAATATCGTTTTTAATTCCTATAATTCTTTCAGCGTTATTCGATTATAGATTTTTAAGTTGTGTTTTATATGCTTCAAATTTTGATTTATGTTTCTAAAATGATTATGTTATTTGTTCTTATATGTGGCAACAAGACTACAATTTATGGAACTATTTTTGTCGGTTATGATATGATTTTGATTTGTGTTGTTTCGAGCTATTACTCACATCTTTTGGTGGCACCGGGGATGTGACATTGTGGAATTTACGGATTTGTAGGATTTGTTGGATTCGGTAGGGTGAGTGGTTGTGTCATGCCTGCACACCATTTCACATTGTAGGGTGCACATTCGTAGGGTACATCGGGATCTGCAGGTCCTATGTACAAAATTGTCTGGCGGTTGTATGTTGGTCATGGGACTTAACATCAAACGTATGCGTTTTGTAGGAGCTCGATATGATACTTTTAAAACTATGAATTTGTCGGCTTTATACGGTTTGGTTTTGATTAATATGACGATATGAATTTTGAGATCTTATTTGAAAATATATTTTTGTGTCACAACTACGCATGTTTAAAGACAAGTATTTTCTTATACTATGTTCGTTATTTTATATCCGTTCACTGGGCAATTGGCTCAGCCGTAGTTTCTTTTTCCTTTCTTCTATTGCAGGTAACCAGGGTTGATTCGGGGACTGAGAGTGTGACTTAGAAGACCTTGAAGATTATGGTATAGAGATTATTTTTGTAACAACAATTATAGTTGTTTTTCGACTCATTAAATTATTTGTATTTTAAGACTAATTAGTATTAGTGTTTTGAATTATTAAGAATTAACACCGTACCAATTCCATGCCGAGTTGGGGTGTTACAGAAATGGTATCAGAGCTTAGGCTTCAATCCTGTAGAAACCAAATAGGTGTTGACCTGTGAGAGTGGTAGGGTTACCGTTCTGCCAATTTTCGGATACGTTCTCTTCTTTCTTTTTGACATATGTATTAGCGTTTTGATTTTCACTTGATTTTCTATAAACTCATCCACCACGCAACATCTCGAGAAGCAAGTCGCATCTTAACGTTTGAAGAACGAACCGTCGTAGAGCGCTTCAAATAAATAAATATACGGTATACACTTTTAGAGATTTTAAATGAAACCATGTAGTCACATGACACTATATGATTCCATATGAAGTATAACATCCCAACTATGTGTTGTCGTTTTGTTTTGTTAAAAAAAAGTCGGTTTCTATTTTTTCTAATCTTAGTGTTAGTAGAATAAAAACATGGCTAATTAGTAGGATACCCGAAATTTTTTTATATACGATATTGTTATAATCTTTAATTTCGAGGACGAAATTTCTTTAAGAGTGGTAGAGTTATAATACCCGTAATTTTATTATACAAAAAAAATTAAAAGCGGATTTGAGATTTCCATTTAGAAAACAAATAGGTGGTGTATTTTTGTTGACTCAAATGTTTATTTTAGGAGTAGATATACTAACTAATATGTTGAGAGCTCACAATTCTTGACTTGGGCCGTAAATTATATTTAAAAGATGCTGATAATAGTAGACCTATAAGGTTAAAACCCATTACTCATAACAATCAAGTAAACCTCACAATATATATATATATATATATATATATATATATATATATATATATATATATATATATATATATATATATATATATATATATATATATATATATAACCTTCTATACGTCCTTTACTATAAAGAAGGTGATAATAGGGAGTAATAACTAGGAACCTACATAAATATATAATCTGTATTTCGAAAGCTCTCTTCGTTCCAAGTAAATTGATACGCTATCAATTCATAAACAATACTCTGTAGTACGTAGACTAATTTTCAGGTACGGATTCTTGTTTCGCAAACTAAATTAATATCGTTTTTAATTCCTATAATTCTTTCAGCGTTATTCGATTATAGATTTTTAAGTTGTGTTTTATATGCTTCAAAATTTGATTAATGTTTCTAAAATGATTATGTTATTTGTTCTTATATGTGGCAACAAGACTACGATTTATGGAACTATTTTTGTCGGTTATGATATGATTTTGATTTATGTTGTTTCGAGGTATTACTCACATCTTTTGGGGGCACCGGGGATGTGACATTGTGGAATTTACAGATTTGTAGGATTTGTTGGATTCGGTAGGGTGAGTGGTTGTGTCGTGCCTGCACACCATTTAACATTGTAGGGTGCACATTCGTAGGGTACATCGGGATATGCAGGTCCTATGTACAAAATTGCCTGGCGGTTGTATGTTGGTCATGGGACTTAACATCAAACGTATGCGTTTTGTAGGAGCTCGATATGATACTTTTTAAAATTATGGATTTGTCGGATTTATACGGTTTGGTTTTGATTAATATGACGATATGAATTTTGAGATCTTATTTGAAAATATATTTTTGTGTCACAACTACGCATGTTTAAAGAAAAGTATTTTCTTATACTATGTTCATTATTTTATATCCGTTCACTGGGCAATTGGCTCAGCCGAAGTTTCTTTTTCCTTTCTTCTACGGCAGGTAACCAAGGTTGATTCGGGGACTGAGAGTGTGACTTAGAAGACCTTGAAGATTATGGTTTAGAGATTATTTTTGTAACGACAATTATTGTTGTTTTTCGACTCATTAAATTATTTGTATTTTAAGACTAATTAGTATTAGTGTTTTGAATTATTAAGAATTAACACCGTACTAATTCCATACCGAATTGGGGTGTTACAATATGGGCATGTAAAGGTCGTTTTTTCTTGGTCCATGGGGTCAAGGGGGATTTGGAAGTATCCCGAAAACCCGTCAAGAAAACAATATAATTCTTTTTCGCTTAAACACTCAATCATTTGATCGATGTACGGGAGAGGGAAATGATCCTTCCTAGTTGCGTCGTTTAAACGCCTATAGTCAATACACACACGCTATCCCGTGATGGTTCGGGTTGCGACAAGTTCATTTTGGTCGTTTACGATCACCGTGGTCCCACCCTTTTTGGGAACCACTTGGACGGGACTCATCCATGGTGAGTCCGAGATGGGGTAAATTAGGCCCGCGTCTAAAAATTTAATAACCTCCTTTTTCACAACATCCTTCATATTAGGGTTAAGTCTTCATTGTCGTTGGACAACTAGTTTGTAGTTCTCTTCCATGAGGATTTTGTGAGTGCAATATGATGGGTTTATCCCCGGGATATTCGTGGTTTTCCATGCAATTGCTTTATGGTGAGACTTGAGAAGTGAAACAAGCTTTGACTTTTGGTCAACGGTGAGTCTCTTAGAGATGATCACCGGTAGTTGACCCGATTCTTTTAGAAAAGCATACTCAAGATGCTCAGGGAGCTCTTTAAGCTCAAGAGTGGGAGGTTCTTCCCATGAGGATTTGATTCAAAATCTATCCTCATTAGGAATAGCCTCAAATGACTCTTCCCGAATTGTTTCACCTTCAAGCTCATTATCATCGACACTAACATTCATTAATTCATTAAAATCGGCATCTAAGTCCACAATATCACCTTCAAAAACTTGGTTAAATCCCGAAGTATCAACCCCCAAGAGCTTTTCAAGCTCTTCATCCACATAAAGGTCAATATCATCTAGGGCATAACACTCATCATCTTCGGTGTTGCTTGGTTGCTTCATAGCTTCCCGAATGTTTATGGTCACACGCTCATCGCCAACTCCAATGTTGAGTTGGTTGCGTTGTACTAAGATGATGGTGTCGGTGGTGGCAAGAAATGTTCTACCTAAGATGATGGCGACTTGAAGGTCCTCATTCATCTCCATGATAACAAAATCAACTGGGAACACCAAGGAGTCAATGCTAACCAAGATGTCCTCGGCGATTCCAATCGCGGTGTCAAACGAATGGTTGGCCAATCTTATACGAATTCGAGTTGGTTTGAGAGGTCCAAGGCCAAGTCTTTCATAAAGTGAGTGGGGCATTAAATTAATGCTTGCTCCCAAGTCGGCTAGTGCATTAAACACTTCTGATTTACCAAACTTGCATGGGAAAACAAATTTTCCCGGATCACCTAACTTTTTAGGGATTCTTGGCCTTGATGTAAGTATCTTGTTGCACTCCTTTTCAATAAAGAAGAATGTTTCCTCGTGATATTTACCCTTTTGAGAGATTAACTCTTTGATGAAGCGTCCATAATTGGGTATTCCTTTGAGTACATCGGTAATAGGCAAGTTGACCGAAACATTCTTCATCATATCTTGGAACTTTTTGTATTGAGCCGCCAACTTGTCCTTCCTTAAAGCTTTTAGATATGGAACCGGTCATGTAACCTTCAAAGGCTCTTTAACTTTATCCTTACCCTTGTCGTCTTTACCCTTTTCATCTTTACCCTTTGCATCATTACCATTGACCCCGGTTGCATCAACCTTTTCCTTACCGTTCTCATTACTAACCCCGATTTCTTCCTCAATGAAGCTTGGTAGTGGTTCTTGGGTGATAAAGGTTTGTGGTTGTGGTTCTTCAACTCCTTGAGTAGTTAGACCGCTTCGAGTGGTTATGGCATTGACGTTTTCATTTAAGTTTGGGTAGCTAGGGTTTTGGTTGTTGTTGCTTTCAATCGGAATGACCCTTGTAGTGTTGTTGTTGTTTTGGTTTTGTTGACGGTTATTGTTGTAAGTGTTTGGGTTAACTTGAGTTTTGGATGGCAAAGTAACTTGAGGTCTTTCGGCAACATAACTTGAAAGTCTCCCAACAGTGCTCTCTAAGGTTTGAAATGAGGTTTGTTGTTGCTTAAGTTATTGCTTCAAGAAATTGTTTTCCTTTAACAAAAATGCTTCGGTGGATTCTACCTTCTTAATGTAAGTTTGCATAAGCTCTTCTAAGCCTTTATAAGGTTGGGAAGGTTGGTTATTTTGTTGAGTTTGTTGGTTTTGATTGTAACCTTGGTTATTTTGGGGTTGACTATAACCTTGGTTTTGATAACTTTGGTTTCCTTGGTAATTTGGTTGGAATGATTGTTGTAAGATTGGTTGTTGTAATTTTGTTAGTTGTGGGATTGGAAGTTGTTTTGGCGGTTTTGGTTATAGTTGGAATTATAGCCTTGGTTTCAGTTTTGGTTGGAGAATTCGGGAGGTCTGTTGGATTGAGTGTTAAATGACACTTGCTTTTGGCTAGGGTTGTAGTAGCTATTGTTCGATTGAAAAGAGTTGTTGCCTTGGGTAGAAGTTCCTCCTCTTTGAAAGTTTTGGTTGCTCACAAAGTTCACATGAGCTTTCGAATTCATAGGAATGTCATCCAAGTCAATGTGAGTACATTGATTAACTTGGGGACAATTTGTGGTGAGGTGTGGTCCTTCACACCTTTGACAACCGACTTACATCGCCACTAGCGTTTGTTGTATCTTTTTCAATTCTTTCCCATATAATTGAAATTGGTTATTCAAGCTTGCCAAGGTAATTTGCCCATCTTCACTCTCCACTTGAGCCACATTCTTCCTTGCCAAATCTCTTGGTGAAGGTGCCCATTCATATGTATTAACCACGATATCCTCTAGTAACTTTCTGACCGCATTGGGTGAGTTGTACATAAACACTCCACCCCGAAGATGAATCAATATATTGCTTAGTTTGAAAATTTGTACCCCGGTAGAACGTATTGATATACTCCTTCTTGGTTAGACCATGCGGGGGGCAAGCTCTTAATAACTTCTTGAAATGCACCCACGCATCATACAAAGACTCATCTCCCTTTTGCGTGAACCCATTAATTTCCATTCTTAAACTATCCACCTTTGAAGGTGGGAAAAAGTGATGATAAATGCTTCATTCAAATCTTGAAAAGACCTAATCGAATTCGATGGCAAGTTCCTTAACCAAGCCTTAGCTTCTCCATCAAGCGTGAAGGGAATTGCCCTTAGCTTAAAAGCATCTTCAGTGACATCTTTGTTCTTGTAGATATCACAAATATCGTTAAAATATTGAATGTGATCAAAAGGGTTTCATCTATTATCCCGCGAAAAAGTCTATTCTTGAACATTGTGAAAAAGTTACCCTCGATCTTCCAATTATCCGCTTCAATTGGTGGTTTTGTGATAGCCGGAGGTACAACCGTTTGTGCCACCATTCTAACATTCCACATCGGAGTGTCATTTGGATCATTTGCAACTACTTCATTAACAATTGGTGGATTAACATGTGGATTACCCTCTCCTTCTCCGTCCATTTCTATCAAACAAAATGGCAAAACCTCAAAATTCTTCCTTAAATCTCGTTCTTCTCTACGTTTATAAACCCCGTGTATATGTTTTTCCCGGTCGGAAAATGGTTGTGTGAAATCTTGATCCTTGTGGGATCTTCTTCTCATACAACAATAGACCTAACCTTCAAAGACAACACAAACACAATTGATTATCCAATACAAAATAATAAATAAAAGACAATAAAAGTAACTTTTGTAAGGACGAATCCTTACAAAAGGATCGAATAACTAAAAGCTTAAACCAAATACACAACCTAACTTAGCTAACCGCTCCCCGGCAGCAGCGCCAAGAAAGTGTGATGCGGCATGGATATACCATACATAACTCCCTAAATTTATACAAGATTCAAATATCACAAAAAGCACGCACAATCTATCGAGCACTTAAAACCCGGTTGCTATAGTACTTAATGCAAGTATTCTTATCAAGTTCGTCCCGAGAGAGCGGTGTAGATTATGTATTTGAAACTAATAGTTATCCTAGGGGTTTTGTTTGATTGGGGGGTTTGCGAGAGATTTTGACTAATCAACTAACTTTGCAATAAACAAACTAAAACTTAACAAGTAACAAGTAATTAAGAAATGAGAAGTAATCAATATGATGGAGAGTGTTCACTTATCTAATCCTCTTTATGCTTAGATGGCCCTTGTTTTCCCCAAATTGTTATCACTTAAGTTGTTTGAACTAGTAGATATTCTTAATTCAATTTTACCTTGCAAATTCACATAAGCTTAGTAACACAAGATCAAGCAATGTATGAGTTGATTATTGAGATTATGCCCGGGTTAAAATCACTTAAAACCCTTTAACCATCAAAGTCACCTAAGATAGTCAAACACCACTATGATGAACAAAGGTCAATTGAAAACCAACTTAGGCTAGAAACACAATCACTTGAAATTCCTATTCTAGTTGTCTAGATCACCAAAGGTGTTGAAGCATAAATTGATTCACTACCAAAATCACTTAAAGAGCTACTCAATTCATGTAATCAAAGTAAAACCAATATCAAACATAGCAATGGACCTCATGGCTAACTCAATACCACTAGCTTATGTATTTTCATTCAAAACAACTTTCATTCAATAGATTAAGGGCACATCTCATGCATTAAAGATTCATAGATAAGCAAACACAAGAGATTTAGCTACTCATAGCAAAGATTACACTAGCAACAATCATAAAAGCATCAATAGACATCATCTTGAGTGATTACAAGCTAAGATTAAAAGATAAATGAAGATAAAGTAAAGATTACAACTATTTGATTGAAAATATGAAAGAGTAAAGTTAAGATTACAACCCAATTTGATAACAAAAGAAAGATTTAGCACTAACGAAGATGAAACTTAAGCTTGCTTCCTCCAAATCACCTTACAACTCTAATGGATGATGAAATTAGGGTTTTGTGTGTGAAATTCGGAGTAAAAACTGCAGCTCTCTTGCCAAATGACCTATCTTATTCTATTTATAGTGGTGAGGAAAGTGGGCTGAATCAGCGTCAGGAGCGCCGCTTTTAGAATAGGTGCGGTGCTCTTGGCATCAACCTGGTGCGGCGCTGTTGGATTTGGTGCGGCGCTTTAAGCCAGTAGGAACGACGCTTCTGCCTATGAAGAGCGATGCTTCTGCTCACTATGAAGAAATTGAGACAAAACGTTGGTAATTGCGCCACTTCTATGTCAATTACGGCGCTCTGGGCTATGAGGAGCGATGCTCCTTAGTCAGGAGCGGCGCTTTTGATGCTGTTTCCTGCACTTGTCATTTTCTTTGCACTTTTTGAACGTTTCTTGGTCAATTTTACACCAAGTTAGGCATTTTGCCTTGAGTGGACACTTTGGCACAGGAAAACAACTTTTAAGCCCCAACGATCATCAAAACCGAATAAAATGAGGTCGATATTGCGTAATAAATATATCTAAATGGAGCAATATCAGGTCAATAGCATTTTTGTTATCACAACATATGGGTATTTCGGATTAGATGATACCGTAATCGAGGAATGTTTGCTTCATCCATAACACTTGTGCGCATGCTCTTCCCATGGCTACATATTCGGCTTCATTGATAGACAATGAAACGAACATTTGCTTCTTTGAGAACCATGACGTTAAGCAAAGCCCCACGAACACACATACTCCACTTGTGCTCTTTCTATCAATCACTGATCCACCATGATCGGAATCCGCAAAGCACATAATATCAACCCCGGTAAACTTTGGATACCATAACCCAAGATGCATTGTTCCCTTTAATTATCTAAAGATCCTTTTAACAGCCTCTACGTGCGTCGTCTTTGGTTTTTCTTGAAATCTTGCACATAAGCACACGCTAAACATGATGTCGGGCCGACTTGCCGTTAAATAAAGAAGGGATCCAATCATTCCCCTATATTTAGTACTATCGAATGGTTCTCCTTCTCCTTCCAAAGTAAGTTTCATATTTGTTGCCATCGGAGTCGCCATTGGTTTTGAGTTCTCCATTCCGAATTTCTTGATCATTTCATGAACGTATTTTTGTTGATTGATGAATGTTCCATCTTCTAGTTGCTTGATTTGTAGTCCGAGAAAGAACTTGAGTTCACCCATCATGCTCATTTCAAACTCATCATGCATTAACTTAGAAAACTCATTGCTAAGAGATTCGTTAGTAGACCTAAATACAATATCATCAACATATATTTGAACTATGACTAAATCCTTTTCATGTCTTTTGATAAAGAGTGTATTATCAATTTTTCCCATTTCAAACCCATTATTTATTAAGAAGGTTCTAAGTCTTTCATACCATGCTCTAAGGGCTTGTTTAAGTCCATAGAGAGCCTTTTAAAGTTTATAAACATGATAAGGGTTTTTTGAAATCTTTCAAACCCCGGAGGTTGTGATACATAAACTTCTTCATTTATGACACCATTTAGAAAGGAACTTTTGACATCCATTTGATAAAGTTTGAAATTATTAGCACATGCATATGCAAGAAGTATTCTTATTGACTCTAGCCTAGCGACGGGAGCAAATGTTTCATCATAATCAATTCCCTCTTGTTGGCTATATCCTTGTGCAACTAGTTTAGCTTTATTTCTAACTACTTTTCCATCTTCATCTAGTTTATTTCTATAGACTCATTTTGTACCTATGATGTTGCTCTCACTCGGTAAAGGAACCAAATCCCATACATCACTCCTTTGGAATTGATTTAATTCCTCTTGCATAGCTTCTATCCAACTTTCATCTAATAGAGCTTCCTTAATATTTTAGGGTCCTATTTGGGAGATAAAAGCATAGTTGGCAATTAGGTTAAATGCTTGTGACCTAGTGGTTCTAGTGTTGATGTCTCATATGACTTGGTCTATGGGATGATCCTTTATATGTTTAATATCTATTGAGGATGCTAAGTTATCCTTACTTGCTTTCAAATGAGATCCGTCCTCATTTGTGTCATTGAACTCGATTTGAGTTGGCATTATTTCTATAGCATCTTGTTCGATCACATCATCATCCTCTAAAGGTTTAGTCTTAGGTGGTGGAGGAGTTTCATCAAATGTGATATCTAGGGATTCTTCTATGACATTTGTGTATTTATTTAGAACCCTATATGCCTTACTTTCTAACGAATATCCTAAGAAAACCCCTTCGTAAGCTTTAGGCTCAAACTTTGTAAGATATTCTTTTTTGTTTAAGATAAAACATTTGCACCCGAATACTGTAAGATGACTTACGGTTGGTTTTCTACCATTTAAAATTTCATAAGGTGTGATGTGCAAAACGTGGTATATGAATTGTTGTATGAAATAGTATGGAAAAATACCGATTAAAGATTTTTACACACTAACGGGCAGTGTACTCGATCGTGTAGTAGTATAAATAATGGTTTAGTTTCGTGTATCATTCCAAGGACAGTTGGATTAGTCAAACTATAATTAGAAACTATATTATGATTAACTAAGTAAATGACACTTAAATGTACAAGATATTATGTTTTTGCGGCTATTTAACGATTTAGCCAAATCAGAAGAGATTAAACGTAAAAACAATATTTTTGGTCTTTTAAGTTTATATAATGAAAACAAGTGCAAAGGAAGCAAATAAGATAGTTTGATTAAGATCAAAGATACGAAATGTTCATCTAGATATTTTACCCTCGGTATTGGATATAAGTTATATTGTTAAGACCCGATTGAATGAATATGTGTGTAAGTTACCTAATAGATTTACCAAGAGTTCTCTTTAGTAAACACGCAAACTCGATTACAAGATCAAGGGTTCCCTTTTCTCTATAGTTCTCGTGTTTGTAACCAAATAACTATGATATATATGCTAATCACCCAAATCGACTTGCCAAGAGTTCTCTTTAGCAAGTACTCAAACTAGAATTACTAAGTAGAGGGTTCCCTATCACCTAGACCTTTTCGTTTGTCACTAGTTGATTAGCTAGATCAAAGACTTGAATACTAATTGTCTTTTGCGTTCGCTCTACACAATTCATCCCTATATCGTCTAATCGTTTGGATCTAATTTACCCCATTGGTCCGGTTTAGTAAACAATCAATCTAAGACAAGTTGATTGTAAATCAATATGATACATCAATAAGAGTTCTCTTTATCAACAACATATCAATTAACTAGATACAAATAATTTAACATCAATAAGCATGGTTCTTTAATTCAAGCTTTAATCTATCACACATGATACATTCAATCAATAAGATTACATCCAATACCTCAGTTATTAATCTAGACAAACATTATAGAGTTTAGCCAACAATCATATTAACAAACAAAATAGCAATCAATTGATAAGTAGAATTCATTGTTAAGAACAAGAAATCAACCTAATAGAGAATGAATCTTGGATGGAGAAGGATTGGTTTCTTGATTCTTGGATGTTAGATCACTTGCAAGAGTTTGGAGTTCTCCAAAAATGCTCCTAAAATCGTCTTCTAACGCCTCTGGTTCGTATATCCTCGTATCTGATCGTATCTCCCTTTTTTTAAAGTAGTAAAAGTTGGTCAAAAAGCAAAAGTAGGCTGAAACCTACTTTTGGACGGCGTCCAGAGTTCTGGACGGCGTCCAGTTGTAAAGGCCTGGACAGCGTCTAGATTTCTAGACGGCGTCCAGTTGTGAAGGACTGGACGGCGTCCAGTTGAGCTGAATTTTACTGTCTCATTTTTTCCAAATCTCCCTTCATTTGGACGGAGTCCAAATCATTTTGGACGGCGTCTAACATATCTGCAGCCTCGTTTTATCATTTTAGAGCGCTAATTTGACCATAACTTGTATCGGAATCAACTATGATGAAATCACAACTTATAGAACGGTCATAATTCACCAAAACTCTTTATAAACCACTTTCTGATACACTTTACATAACTTTATGTATTACTTGTAGAAACCGCCTTAACTATCCTTGATTCGAGAGTATTTCACACGATATTGCGAGATATATATATGATGTATTTGAGCAATATCAAAACACCCCACACTTAAACCTTGCTTGTCCTCAAGCAATTCATTCTTACAAAGTAGAAAACTATCAAACACACTTACACAATATAGAGTACACACATCACACAAGTCACGCGAAACACATGAAACACACACGTTTATTTGAAACGCAAACTCACTCTATATGAAACACACACTTTAAGTATAACACACATTTATTGTAATCACATTCACGCTATATACACAATGAGAAAACACGCACACATTTTTGGGAGTTTAGAGCCAAGTATCCGAAAATTTTTGATCCTACAAAAATCAGGATCTTATGAAAACGTTTTATGTTTTTGAAAATATAATGCTAGTTTTTACACTAGGCACGTTTTCCAATTTTTGTTAGATTTTCTGAATTTTGGAAAATGAGTGCGGGTTTCCCGCTATTGGTCAAGCCAATCTCTCCCACAGTACCTAACATCGCTAGATGTTGATAAGAAAATAATGCGTTTAGGAGGATACACATTACGTCCGGATATCATTGATAATCATGAGGTAATCATCTAATCCGTTAAGTCAACCATAAAGATTGAGGTTCATCAGGCTTAAAAGCTGATATCTTACCTTTCCGGAGGTTATCCACTGGGAATCTGATCAATCACTGACATTTTGTGTATCATGGTGCGCTTCCCATTTGGCCAGCAAATCTCCCTCATTGAGATAAGCTTTGACTACCAGTTTCCCTGTTTGACGTTGAGGCCTGGTAGATTTCCAGTCTATTTTAGCAATGACAATTTAAGATTTTTCGTCACCCTACAACTGGTCTGGACTACAACTTCTGAAACAAATCAGCAAGTGTGTCGTTCGAAAGACTTTACTTCCTTGAGGATGAAATGGATACATCCTATGGGTAATAATAAAGTGGTCGGACAAAATATTGTCCTTGTTAGGAGAAACAATGAGGATCGTCCTGTTTTAGATTTCGATCTGGCGCGAGGTCCGGTTTCCGACCACGCTATGCAATCACCGCTCTCTCACGGTTTACACTCGTTTTGGTACAAGTGACCTACAATTTAGCTTTACTAAACTAATAGGATTTTCATTCAAATAATTGAATGATAGTACAACTTCAAAGACTATTAATAATTTAAAACATAACTCAACATTTCTTTTCTAGTTTTAGAACACAATGTATGAAAAATGGTTTTTAGACAATTTTCGTTTCTAAGGCTATCTGAAAATTTTAAAATTTTGATCATAAATGCCTTAATTTTTGTAAAACGAATTCCCGATAAATTTCTATCTTCCACCCCACACTTGAGATCATGCAAGGCTCTCATTGCATGAAATCAGAAAAAGGATTAAATTTAGAGGGCAAAGTGATAGGGTGATTGTAGAAATTTTCAAATTTTTAACCTGTAAATCGTGGAACATGTAGACGAATGCCGCTGAACTTACTGCCAGCATAAGAGCATCGTCCATTCTTCAATTATCAACATACATACATCATAATATCAAATGTTGCTGAACTTAATGCCAGTCTTTGAAGTTCAACCACGCTGCACAAAATAACAAACCACACAAATAATAATAAAAATAACGGTATTTCCACAACCACAACCATTATTAAACCACACAATTAGTTTAAAAATACAAACGAATATTGTTTCAATACACACTATAACAAATAAATAGATTGTTTGAAAATGTAACAAAAGGATCATAGACTCGCAGGCCTTCAGTTATCGTAAGGCCAAAAGTAATTTTCTGAGCCATCTCTGCTTCGGCGTCCCTGCGGGTATTCCTACTCAAATTGGTTCCTAGCATCCTGCATCGCATTGTTATTATTATTTTAGAGCGCTAATTTGACCATAACTTGTATCGAAATCAACTATGATGAAATCACAACTTATAGAACGGTCATAATTCACCAAAACTCTTTATAAACCACTTTCCGATACACTTTACATAACTTTATGTATTACTTGTAGAAACCGCCTTAACTATCCTTGATTCGAGAGTATTTCACACGATATTGCGAGATATATATATGATGTATTTGAGCAATATCAAGGTGTTTTATCCATTGATGGCCTAATTAAGACTGTATTTTGAATGTAGGTGGAGGTGGCAACGGCTTCACTTCAAAACTTTTGAGGTATTGATTGTTCATTTAACATAGTTCGACTCATTTCTTGAAGAGTTCGGTTTTTCCTTTCAAAAATCCCATTGGATTGAGGTGTGCGAGGAGCCGAGAAATTATGAGTGACACCATTTAAATCACAAAAGACTCCAAATTAAGTATCATTATCAAATTCTCTACCATGATCCGTTCTTATTGTTACTATAGTACAACCAAGCAAATTTTGTATCTTAGTAGCAATAATTATAAATCTTTCACATGCTTCATTTTTATGCTTTAGAAATAGTATCCATGTATATCTTGAAAAGTCATCTACTATTACTAAAGTATAAAAATTTCCTCCATAACTTTGAACGGCCGATGGCCCAAATAAGTCCATGTGCAAAAGTTCTAGACATCTTTTAGTAGAAATAAAATTCTTAGGTTTATGACTTGCATGAACTTGTTTTCCTACTTTGCATGCATCACAAAAGTGGCTTTCGTATTTTAATTTAGGCAAGTCTCTAACTATGTCCTTTGAGGATATGTTATGAATTAGTTTCATGTTAGCATGCCCTAGTCTCCTATGCCACAATGTAGTAGTATCATGTATAGAAGTGAGACAAATATCTACATGCTTAAAATCATCCAATTTGCATGTATAAATACCTCTCTTCCTAACTCTATTTATGACACTTTTACCATCTTTTATTATGTGTGATGAATTTTTAGTAAATGTCATATTATATCCTTTGTCACATATTCTTCCTACACTTAGCAAGTTAAAACTTAAGTTTTTAATGTGTAACACATTATCAAGTGTAATCTTTTGATTAGTAATGTTACCTTTACCGACGATTTTTCCTTTCACATCGCCACCAAAGATTACATCACCTCCATTGTGCTCCGAATACTTTGTGAAGAATTCTTTGTTGCCCGTCATGTGTGTTGTACATCCGCTATCAATTATCCATTCTTCATTTTGTACAACACCATTGAGACAAACCTATATTTGATTAATCAATAACTTTGGTAGCCAATGTTTGTTGGGTCCGGGATGATTAGCATTAAAGACTCCTACTCTAACCCATTTCTTAGCAATCTTAATTTTGTTGTTCTTTTTAGTTTCGACCCTTTTTCTTTTAAAGTTTTGATTAATCATTTTTCATGAAGAATTTTTTACAAATGATTTGATTTCTTTTCCTATTGTCTTAACTTGATTAGTCATGAAAGCCTTTGGTTTTGGTGTTTCTAATACTTGAGGTCTAACAAACACTATTGGCTTAAGTTTGGATGATTTTGTCTCAAAAGTATTTTCCTTGTATCCTAGCCCTTGTTTGTCATTTGTTGACTTTTGAATACTTAAAATGTTTTCTAACACTTTACTACTTCCGTCATATTTTGAAAACTTAATTTTATTTTCAAGTAGTTTGTTACTTTTGTTCAAGGCATAGTTTTCATGTTTTAAGTCATCACATGTAAGACATTCTTGTGAGTTAGATATTCTTTCTTTAAGTTGTAAGATTTCTAACTTAAGCAAGTTATTCTCTTCCTTTAGACTTGTGTTTTTGTCACTTACTTTACTACTCAAGATACATAATTTAGCAAAGTTGTCAATACTAAACTCAAAGGAATTTCGAAGTACCTCATTGTCGGTTTATCCGACTTGTGATCCCTTGTCATCATCACTTGGTATGTCAATGGCCATGAGACACGTTTCCTTTCCATCTTCTTGAGCGTCGTTTTCTTCATCATCCCATGCACCTCCAAGAAAAGCCTTTTCATTCTTTCTTTTAGGACATTCACTTATTAAGTGATTTGGATCACCACACCCAAAACATTTTCGTACAAACTTTTTCTTGGGATCGAATGGCGTCTTCCTTTGTTCTATCGGAGGGCGAACATGATTTCTCCGCCTTCGATAGAATTTCTTAAATGAGCGAACAATAAATGCGAGTTGCTCATCATCATTGAGAATATCATCATCGTCATCATCATGAATCTTAGCCTTTAGAGCGATTGACTTGTTCTTTTCTCTCTTGGATTTTTCTAACTCATCATCTTTATCTAGGATAACCTCATGTACTTTGAGATTTCCAATGAGTTCATCTAGAGTTAGTTTTTCCGCATTCTTTGATTCGTCAATTGCCGTCACCTTTGGTCTCCATCTTGATGGTATAGCCCTTAAGAACTTACGAACATATTGCTTATCCGTGTAGATTTTACCTAGAGCTTTCAAACTTGAACAAATATTGTTAAATCTAGTGTAGGCATAGCATTATTAGAGAACAAACATTTCAAATCACACTATATCAAGTTCAAGTTCAACAAAACTCAAAGCAAATTTTGAAAAATCGACTAAGTAACTATTCACCCCCTCCCTCCCCCCCTCCCCCCCTCTAGTTACTTACAAGTGGTATCCGAGCGGTTGCTCTAAACGTTTGGTCAAAAATTACTAATTCAAAATAAAGACTAATTTTTTCAAATCTTAGAGTTTAAGATCATGGAACAAAAATTTGAGAACTTGAACTATAGTGAAGGATGTTCCATGCAAAGGCCTCCACATCTTGAGAGTGAAGGATTTTGCTATTGAAAGCATCGATCTGAAACATATGTCCGTTTCAAAGATATAGACTATTAGAACATTATTACTAAAGGTGGCCATGTTCCATTTAAGTTTAGTGATGATAAGAAAACTAAAATATATATACCCGAAGAAGAATGGACTAAGGAACATAATATAGAAGTAGGCAAAAACTATGAAGCTAAGATGACCATTTTTAATGCATTGCCTAGGAAAGAATATGAGAGAGTTTTTATGATGGGTAGTGCTAAGGAAATTTGGGATAGTATCATGGTTACTCATCACGGAAACCCACAAGTCATAGAAAATAAAGTAGAATTGCTTATAACTAAATATGAACAATTTGCTATTGAAGATTATCGGGAAGATGTTAACTAATCTTCCTTAATCCAATCCTTAATTCTACGAATTGAGATTTTTCTTCACTATGATACTCCAAATTCGGTGGAGTGTCCGAATACAACACTAGTACCTCGATAAGCCGCACCTTGTGAACTCTTACGTCCCTTTGAAGACTTCACAAACACCTATAGCTCTTACCACAAGATCCTAATGAACTATCCTAGTGAAAACACAACTATCCTCTAGATCCCTTTAAGAAGATAGTTTACAAGTAAACTTACAACTTTAAGCTTACAAGTACTCTTGCTAGAATCACTCCAAAAGATTACAAATTAATTATAAGAATGATATCAGTAAGTATGAGAAAATATGAGTGCAAGAGGTGAGTCTTCAAATGCTTCAAGACTTGGCTTTTATAGGAAAGAGAAATCTTCCTAGAAGCTATACGGTTCACTGCACGGTCGACCGTGTACCTCTGACATCTGATTCTTATGGTCGTTTTTGTCCTTTAAAATTTGTCAATTTCCCTTGTTGAATAGCTGCAACTAAAGGTCAATTACTTCTGAAATTATCGTTACCCTTTATGTTTTGGACATAAGCTTGAAAGTTGACTTGTCCATTAAAGAAGAAAGTCTTCAATCTTTGACCATTTGTCATTGATTATCAAAAGTGGTAATTGCAGATTTTTGTCTCTTGACAAACCATTATCTTCCAAAAGCTTCATCAACCTTTCTTAATCACTTGTCATTTAGCTTATGGGAGTTTCTTGCCTTTTAGAACATTGTTACAACTTAAATGAACTAGTTTTGGATCTAGTTTGAACATAATGGATCTTGTTACAACTTGACTAGACTGGAACTAATTACATTCTCATACAAATAATGATACATAGAGCTAATGGGAGAGCAACTCTTTAATTGGGACTTTAATGACCATTATTAATATGTTTAAATGACACTATGCATTAGGATAAAAGGATATGTCACTTGAGTGTTTTAGCCTAAATCAAGCTTAAAGTGTCATTAAGATGTCATTAGGTGTGATTAGTAAAAATTAACATCTTTAGGTTCAAAACTCTTTTAAGATCAAAAAGGGCAACTATTATAAGTGTGTTTAAAAAGGTTTCATAAATTATAGATGCTTCAAAGTGGTCTATCTTAAAGTGGATGAATTTGGTAACAGAGAAAACTGCGGTCGTTCGTGAAGTCAGCCGTAGATTTACAGTTTTAGAAAAACTTGAACTCGCTGATACAGGACACACACAGTTGGTTTTGTGACAACCCGGAAATTTCCGATCAAATTTAAACTTAATCTTTATATGTTCCGACACGATAAGCAAAGTCTGTAATGTTGAAATCTCAAAAACTTTGAACTGTGTTCACGTAATCAATTACCCTTTGTCTGTGCTCCACGATTCACGAACATTTATGTGTATAGATATGTATAAGATTTAATTATATTAATTGAAAACGATAACAAAGTATCAGATGTATAATACTTTACATGAACGTATTTGCTTCATTATATAGTTAATATAATTATCGACGAAATTAAAAGATAATATCAAATTATTGAATTATCAGATACATTGTGATTATGATTACTGATGTGCGTAGAGGTGTATACGAAATAGCTTATATTTTACTAAGAAATATTATTAAATACGATACAATTTTACACAAGTTATTTATTTATTTATAGAGTGGATATAACTAAACCTTGCTACAACACTTATAGGCAGTGTACATAATCGTACAGTAGTGTAGTTTTTAGTAAGTCCAGTTCGTTCCACAGGGATCTAGCCAAGTTTAACGCTATATTTTTAAAACTAAATTTGTATATAAATATATATATATAAGTAGTATTATTATTATAAAAGGGGGTTTTTACCGTTTAATGACCGGTTTGTCGATTTTAAAACTTTAGTCGCAGTTAAAACCTAATGTAAAATATTAAAAATAAAACTTAATTTAAAGCGTAAAGTAAATGACAATAATTAAAGTGCGATAAATAAAATTGCGATAAATAAAATGACAATAAATAAAAGTGCGGTAATTAAAAAGTATGATAATTAAAAGTGCAATTAAATACAATGACAGTAAATAAAAATGCGATGAAATATAAAATAAAGGAATTATGCTTATTTAAACTTCCATAATCATGATGTTTGACGTGTTGATTTTAGTTTATTACCATGGGTTAATTGTCCTTTGTCCTGGATTATTCAATATGTCCGTCTGGTTTTTGTCCATAACAGTCCATCAGTCATAAATATAAAGTGCGAGTGTCCTCGTCAAATTATTCTTATATCCGAAGTCAAATATTCCAACTAATTGGGGACTTAAACTATAATTACACCAATTTTCCTTGTATATAATTCACCCCTGTTTTAATAAGTCCATTAACTATTAATCCATTCCCATGTCCGGTTAAATGAACGATTATTAGTACTTATAAATATCCCGCCCATCGTGTCCGATCGAGTGTATATGGTTATTTATAGGTACGTCCAATTGTAAATCTTTATATTAAATTAACAAACTATCATTTAATTAAACAAATATAAAGCCCATTAATAGCCCATAGTCTAATTTCCACAAGTGTCGTTCTTTTGTCCAAACCCCAATTATGGTACAAAGCCCAATTATCCAATTTTAATATTTAGCCCAACATCATGATTACTTCGGCTTAAATAAGCATAATAATAACTTAGCTACGAGACATTAATTTAAAAAGGTTAAATATAACTTACAATGATTAATAATAACATAGCGTTACACGGACAGAATTTCGACTTACACCCTTACAACATTTGCTAACATACCCTTATTATTATTAAATTAAAATTAAAATTAAAATTATATATATATATATATATATATATATATATATATATATATATATATATATATATATATATATATATATATATTACGTTGAGAGATAGAGAGGATAGATGGTTGTGTGATATTCGGCCGAAAACTGCGAAATTTATAGGATGTCACCAACTTTTTTGCTCCATGCGATCGCATGGCATTTGGTCTTGCTGGCCATGCGATCGTATGGCCTGGGATTTCAGCTCACATTCGTTTGTTTGCTTCTTGCCGACGGTTTTATTAAATAATATAATATATATATATAATTTTAAGAATTAATTATATATTATATTATATTCATGTGCATAGTTGACTTGTAATTTTTAATCCGTTGCGTTGAGCGTTGAGAGTTGACTCTGGTCCCGGTTCCAGATTTTTGAACGTCCTTGCGTACAATTTAATATCTTGTACTTTGCGTTTTGCGTCTTGTACTCTTGTAATTTTGAGATGTTTCTCATCAATAAATTGAACCACTTTGATTGTACTTTGTACTTTTGAGCTTTTTGGTCGTTTGCGTCTTCAATTCGTCGAATCTGTCTTTTGTCTTCACCTTTTATTATTTAAACGAATATCACTTGTAAATAGAACAATTGCAACTAAAAGCTTGTCTTTCTAGACGGATAATGCTATGAAATATATGTTCGTTTTTAGCATTATCAAATATTCTCACACTTGAGCATTGCTTGTCCTCAAGCAATATAGTCTTGAAATAAAAATACTAGAATCACTTCTTTATTCTTCACACTTTGTACATCAGTGATTTCTATATGGCGGTATGAACAATGGTAGTAACGATGTGGTTTACAGTCCCACATGACTATGAAAATTTAGATTCTTAAGGATATTGGATCTTTATGAAAATATTTGATCTTTCAAAAATAAAATCTAGCTTTTACCCTAGATAAGTTTTCCGGAATAACCCTTCACCGGTGTTTGCAAAATCTTTTTGTGGGTTTTGTGGGTTTCAGATTTGAAAATTTTAGCTCAAAACTCGCAGTTTTGTGTCACCCACTTGCCAACCTTGTATTAGGAAATCAACACGTCCAGTATACTTGCTCCGTATATTACCTTTCGGTAAACTACCGTCCGGTTGTAAAGGAAAGCGTTGAACAAGCAACTGTTAAGGCAATGTCCCGTGATATGCTTTTAATTATGGTCTATAACGTGTTGGATGCAATTACTATCCTTTGTAGGAGCAATAGTAAAGATCACCCTATAGTTTTTCGGTCTGGCACAAGGTCCTGTCTTCGACCATGCTATGCAATCACCGTTCTTACGGTTGACACCCGATTTGTTTCAGGTGACCTAATGAATTCCAGGTGAATTCCTAGGATTTTACGGTCAATGGTAATGAACGCATTGAAAATGGGTTTTCAGAAAACAAATCGGTTTGTAATTTTTATCAAAATATTTTCTCGTTCAAGCTCGAGTTTAGATATCATCGAATTCCATGAGTTTGAATTCTCAATCTTTAAGGTCAATCTCAAGGATTGAGTAATATCAGTCTTAAAAGCTGATTTTTGATCTTTAAGGAGATTATCCTTTCTGGGGATCTGATTCATTAGTCTTATAAGCTAATTTGCACGGTGCCCCCATTGTACGAGACAGATCCTCTCATGGTTAGGATAAGTCTGACCGCTTGGCGACCCTATTTGATGCTGAGGTCCGTGGATTTCCAGCTGATTTTCGAGATGACTTTTCTAAATTTTTCGTCAACCTACAGCTGGTCTGGACGACAACTTCTTGACCAAAATCAAGAAGCGCGTGTCTTTTTCGGAAGAATTTACTTCCTTTTAATGATGGAATTGATTCATCGTGTAGATCCATCTTTCTTTCAAATATATTATAATTTATCGGGTAAAATGGTTAATTTTGTCCAAAACAAAAGTATCTTCAATTATTTGTACAAAAATATGTGATATATGTTTTAAATAACTTGGTAAATTTTTCCCACACTTGGCTTTTATTTTCCTTTCTTTGCCTTTTTATTGTCCTCTATTCCATTTTAAATGAATTCTAACTTTTTGAGTTGTTTCTTAATTCATGTCCTTTCCGAGGTAACAATAATTTCGGTGTTAACACCTAGTTTTATCGTTCATAAATTTGTATAAACATGATTTTGAGTTCATTTAATTGAAAATTTTGAAAATTTTTACTAGAATTGGATAGTCTGTATATAAGACTAGGGCTGTTCTTTATTATCAGAGAGCACTAGATTCTAATACAACTACTACGTTACTAGTATTTTTAATGGTAACCAAGTGTTTAAGTCAAAAAAATTTTAAAAATCTGAAAGAATTTAACCCCTTCCCACACTTAAGATCTTGCAATGCCCTCATTTGCAAAAATCAGTAACAATTTAAATTATTGAGGGTGATTAGCGTAGAAAAATAATTAAATTTTACCAAAGTTTCCAAACATATTGGCGTTTGTTTGTTGAATGATAAATGGTGCACATCATTTGTTCATTCCGTCTTGTTGTTACATCACATTTGTTTTTCGTTTTGTCGTCAAAATTAGTAGCTTTTGCTGAACTTAATGCCAGTCTTTGAAAATGCGCTGTTTTACCCTGTTGTGTACATGAAATAAAATACATACAATACAAATATAAACATGCATGGTAATTTGAAATGGGACTTAACATCCCACTTTCAAATCAAATATGAAATATTAGTACAACATAATAAAAATGTTAAAACTTACATAAAAGTATCACAATATAATATGTTTAAACATAATTAAATAAAAATAATAAAAAGATAAAAATCATAAAAATCACCAACGGAACTATATCAATCTGGATAGGGGTTCCAGTTCATGTTGTCGGGCGGGTTCCATGGTTGGTTATAGGTGTACTGATAGGCCTGGTTAGGGTCGTAGAGAGTAAATGGTGGTCGCATATCGGGCTGGTGTGGAGGATAGTAAGTAGGTCGGGTCGGTACGTAGTTATCCTGAGGTGATAGCTGGCTCATGATCTGATGCTGATGATAGTGTCATCTATCATGCTGTCGTTGCCTAGAATGCTCATACACATGCGCGGCTTGCCACTGCTCGTACCGACTATGTCTATCCTGGTTTGTCATTTCTACCTCATATATACGCTGGTATACGTCAGTCATAGCCTCCCTAATGACATCCCTAATGTCATCTGCTTCCTCCATTTCCTCATCTGAACCTCTCTACCTGAGGATGATTACCATCATATGGTACTGCCTGATTGCGTCTGCTCTTTAATACCTTAGCACCCTGATAGACATTCAATCCTAAAGTATCATCCTATTCCTTACATACCATAAGTGGACCCCCTTGATCCATATCTACACCCAAATACTCTCCAATGAGAGTAACAAAAATACCTCCTCCTATTACTCCCCCGTCCTGTATTCCTGCCACTACTTTGGACAGATAAAAATCAACACAGTAGGGGATATTAACAAAGCTTCTAGGGTTTCGAATACACTTAAGGTAAAATAAATCGTGTAAGGTCATCTTCTCCTTGTTTTTACCTCTTTGTGTAATCGAATTAGCTAAAAATCTATGTATAATACGTAGTTATGCTTTGTTAATATCTAAATAGGAGTGTCTTCCTCCCAGCGTAAAAACATTATAATCTGACATACGCCTCTAGACGGCGTTCGCGTCAAAATTCCTATCTACCCTTTCACCATGATAAATCAAATTCGTACAATCAGGTAGTAGTAATTCACCAGGAGTGTAAATCTGTAAAGCCCTGGCCATGTCCAGCATGGACATCCTGTACATCCTACGGCCAAGTATAAATCTAAGAAAACTTCTATCATCTAACCTATCTACATCCGCATTAAGTGAAATAGTACTCATAAGCTCAACGCACCACTCTTTATATACAGGCCTACGAATGGTGAATAAACATTCCCAATTGGGAAAAAAAGAGCTGCCATACCTTTGGATCAGATGCTGTCTAACTGAGTTAACTAGTTGGACCCTTTCCAAAGGCTCCCAATCAATTACCATCGGCACTACTACATTTTCGTTACCAGTTTGTATTTGTTACTTTGATACGTTGGGTAATCTCTCCAACTTCGATCAAATCTCAAATTAGGATGCAACTGTTCTTCATGAATCGTTGGGTGTGCTATTATCGGATGAATCGGAAATTGTACGTAGGCATTAACATATTCTTGCTGCGGATCATAATATGGTACGTGTTGATCAGGTTGTTGTTGTTGTTCCTCTTGTTGCTCCGGTTCATATTGCATTTCTGGTTCAGGTTCTGGAGCAGGTTGCCTAGATGATGATGATGCACCATCAGTATCGGTAAATCTCTGCAAAACACATTAAACACAAAATTTTTGCATCCAAATATGCATTAGTGTTAGCAAAATAACAACTTGAAACAATTACAATAACATGTTTAATCAAAATTAAACTTATACACATTTTCACAATTTTAACAATTCTAAACTTTTTCAATTAAGCATATATGAAAATGTTTACAAAGTTCATAAGCATTCAACTCAAATAACATGTTAAAATAATCATTACTAGCAATTAAACAAGTTTCAAATGGCATTTACATCAATTTAATCAATTTCATGAATTTTAGACCTAAAAAGTCCACTTTAATTCTCAAAAATCATGTTTAGGATCAAAGTTTGGATCATTTAGCTACCTAAACATGTTACACTACTTAATTTAGCAATAATTCATGACAAAAATCGGCCATAACCTGTTTATATCAAAAAGCCCCAAATTGCTCAAGAACACAAACCCTAGATTTCTAAAAATTTTGAAGTTTTTGGCTTCAAATCATGTTAAATAGCATCATGTAACGACCCCGACAAATCGTCAAGTGACGGCGTCGTCTACATGGGTCCCATCACCTGGTCATAAGTCTTTATGACAACGTTTGACCAAAATATGTCGCCTTCATTTCAAAATAAAGATTGTTTCCAAAGTTTACAAGAATTGTTCAACCAAAAGTTAAGTTACAAGGTTATAAGTACAAATGAAATCTAGACGACACGGTTTAAAGTAAAGTCAAAAGACGCTCCATGAAATGCATGTATACTCGACATCCAATGCAAGTATCAAATAGTAAGCGGAAGCATGTTTCACATATCGTGCAAGCCCTGAGAAAAACATAGAAATCTGTCAACGAAAACGTTGGTGAAATCATAGGTTTAAGTAAGTAAGTGAGTAAAAGTAAGTAAGTCGAACCACAAGGTTTGAAAAGTTGAAATAATAGTAATACATTCTAAAAGTTAATATTCACGAGCACCCAATTATCAAAGCTTAACATTCCATCCATTGTATACCCCATCCATAGTGCTAGAACAAACACTGATTCTCGAAAATATATTTCATCTGTAGACGGTAGCGAACCGTCAAAGATGAGGGTTGTCAACCCATATGGCCATATAACATAAGTTCTCGCTTACACCCGTCAAGTGTAACTAATGATAATCGAATTGAGGATTTTTGTTCTAAACTCGTATGTAGAATGTTTGTTTTCCCGTTCTTGTGTTCACTTAGTTCAAAAGAATCGTTTATGTTTTCTCATCCCAAATATAAGTTCAAAAAGAGTAAAAGTGGGACTATGATCTCACCTTGCGTGCAAGAGTTAATAAAGTACTTCAACAAGTAAACGCGTGCAAAGACAAAGCTAGTCTTGACCTAAACATATAGGTTATATCAATAACGGTAAACACAAACGGTCAAAGATGTTCAATTAGTCCTATGGCTCGTTACGACTCGATTATGTAGCATGTGAATCAATTAGTCAAGTTTCATGCACGATACAAGTAATTAAGCATGTTAGAACGATCGTATAATTGTTTGGTTAAGTTTGACTAAAAGTCAAACTTGGTCAAAGTCAAGGTCAACGGGGTCGGGTCGGGTATCCGACAATTTTCCCATGATGAGAAATCAATTATGAGCAGAATGGCCAAGTTTCATGTTAATCGGAGTTACGGTTAAGCGGGAAACATTTTGTGAAAGGAAAAATAAAAACAAAAATGAGCTGGGCATATGCGCGGCGTGCTATGGGTTGCGCGGCGCGCACCCTAGTGTAAATCCGGGTCAGAACTCAACTAAAGGGGGCAAATATCTGGGATTTCTGTTTTGCACGGCGCGCTGAGGTTGCACGGCGCGCATACCTGGAATTTTTGCTGTTTGCAGAAAAATAGACCAAGTCACGAACCAAAACTCAAATTAACATATTTTATGAACCGAAAACATCCAAAATGCATACTATATATCGTTGGAAAGGTAATTTGACAAGGAAAACAACTAAACACGTTTCATCAAACAAAAACATCAATTTCAATAACCGATTTTCCGTCAAGTGATCATTAAGAATCCATTTTCAAAGTTTCAAGTTCATCAAATGCATTTTAAGTTTCGGGAATCCAATTCACACATGTAATATGCCGTTTTGAAGGTAATGAAGCATAAATTACTACTAAACACTAACAATTAACATTTCATGGCATTCAAGCATCCAAAAATTCATGTCAAGAACTATCAAACCCTAGTCAAACATCTCAAAATCAATAATCATGTTTTTGAAGTTTTCTTAATCAACCTACACATCAAATTGAAGCTAATGACGCTAGTAACACATTTAATACATGAACTTTAACAATTAAACAACTTTTAATCATCCAAAATCAAAGATTTAGCAAGCAATTTTCATAATGAACTAGTTACACCAAAAACAACAAATCGAGCATACAAATTACATACACGACATCACAATGAGCCATAGACACTAATTAACTACTTTATAAGTCAAGAACACGAATTTAAAGAAATCTAGTGATTTTATAAAGTTACCCAAATGAGATGAAATTGGTATGGAATCGAAGAGGAAGTTGCAAGGATTCCAAATATGTAATTTGTTTGGATTGAAGCTTGACCGATTTGATTTAGATGATGAATCTTCAAAATGGAGAATTGAGAGAAATTATGGAAGTAGTGAAAGAAAAGGAAAAATGAAAATGAAAAAGATGGGAGGTGGGGTTGACTAGTCAAAAGCTAGTCACCTCTTTGTCTTTTTGGCAAAACTAGTCCCTCTAGTTTGTAGTCGGGTGCGGAAATTAACCGAACAAATATTTAACTTCACGAGAGTACGGGGGACGTTATAATCCAATAACGAAAATATTTTAAGAATGTAGCTAAAAGAGGATACGAATCGAGATGCTGAGGATATTAAATAAATAAATAAAAAAAGACGGCGTTAAAATAATTTAACGGAAAAATGCGGGATGTTACATTATCCACACCTCAAAAGAAATTTCGTCCCGAAATTTAGTTGGAAGTAATAATCGATGCCTCTCACTCGAGACCGGAGATGTCAATGCTATGAATAAGTGAAGGTACGTCCTTGAGTGTTCTCATGAATTTGGATAGTTAGGGTTTCACGTTGTATTAAGGTTTGGTTTTTACGATCCCTGATTTCAACTGGTTTTCCTATGAAGAGTAGTTTGTCATCGATAGTTGATGTATCTAGCAGGATTGCACGTTCCTGTTCCGCAGGACACGTTTCTAAGTTTGTTACACGAAATGTAGGGTAAACGGAAACTTAATTGAGTCGGAAGTTCTAAACGGTAGGAAGCGGTTCCAATACGCCCCAAGGTTTCAAAAGGTTCAATATTGCGGATATAGCCTTTCTCGATTTCCCAAAATGGATTACACCCTTCCAAGGTGCGGTTTCTCAATATTACGCGGTTACACACTGGGTTTGGTGAGGTTTTCATCTAAGTTTGGTATAACTCTTCTGGCGACAATGGGTTGTCTCGAGCCCTTCTCGGACTTGAACGATCTCAATTGTTGTTTCTTGATGGAGTTCAGATTTCGGTGGTTGATGCTTTGGTTAAATGAACAGGGGTATGACATTAGCGGTCATATAGGGTTTCGGAAAGTGCGTGTGAACACATGAGTGGTATCTACTGTTGTAAGAGTGATCTACTAAAGGTGACAATACGAGTTTGTGATATGTCTTTCCAAGACATAAATCGTTCGTTTGCTCGGTTCGTCGGTTTGTGGGTGGTACGCGGTACTCATGTCTAAGCGGGTCTCCAAGGTTTCTTGCAAAACTAGAAGTGAAACGAGTATTTCGATACGTGATAATTGACAAAGATGCACCGTGTTGGAATAGAATCTCTTAATATACGTTTGAACAAGTTAGTTAGGGTTCGAAATTGTTCGTTAGAACTATTCACCCTCGTGGCGAATACTATTGTAATATGAAGAGTTTCTCTATCCATGGAGAAATGTTACAAGGAGTTTCCTTAAACGGAAATGCGAGCGATAAAGATAGGAGTGAAATGAGGACTTAGAATAGGATGAGCTTACATCTCGGGGTTGCCATAACGTGCCTCTAGTTGTCAAAAGTTGAAGTCTGAAAGAGAAACGAGGTAGTACACGTAGTTGTATAGTTCGGGGTTGAATAATAGTTGACCGATTATCAGAAACACAAGGGCGTTAAGTCAAAGAAGAGTGAAGTATCGTTGGATTGTGTGTTATCTTAAATTCCAGTAATATTAGACGGTGACGGTGAAATAACAGAGGTAGGTAGTGTGGTACGAGATGACGAGAAAATTGATCGGATCCACAATTTAGTATTCGAATTCTTCGTGCAAAATAACGAATTTTAGTTATGTTGATTTTTGAGACGAGAGAGTATGCCTTTCGGCGTTCAAGTAGAAATATTTCCATGTTTGAGTTCCATCTGTTGCTATACGATTTTAACTAGAATTGTTGGTGTGAAGAATCACGCTCAAGGTTCGAACACGGAGAGGTTTAAAGTTTTCCTTAGTGAGTTAACGAGTTTAAAAGTCGTGTAACACGAGAAAAGTCAGAAATGAATCTTCGGTAAAAATAGACGAGATCTAAGATTTTACGAATACAAGTCTGAGTTGGGAGAGTTTCCTGATTACATGTGGCTTGATTTCGAGATTGATTGTAATGCCTTGACCATTAACATCATGGTCTAGAAAATTGGACTTCGTTCAACAGAAATTCTCACTCGGAGAATTTGGTATAAAGTTGCTCTTTTCTCAAAAGTTCGAGCGTAAGATGGTGATGTTGTTCGTTTTCCTTCTTTACTTAAATAAGTTAAGATGTCATCTATAAATACGATAACAGATTTGTCTAGATAAGTTGCATACGTGGTTTAGGAGGTTCATGAATACGGACGGAGTCCTAAATAAATCAAACGGTACTAAGAGAGATTTACAACTAACGTTGCGAGTTCGGAAATGGCTTAGGAGACATCGTCTCCCTTAACCCCCAATTGATGATAACCGGAACGGAGGTCGTTTTGGAATGCACACGGGATTCATGTAAGTAATCAGGTGGTCATGGATACGAGGAAGAGGGTATCGGTTTTCAATCGAAAATTATTTAGTTCACAATAATCTATACCTAGTTGTAGGGAAACAATTTCTCCTTAACGAATAGGTTCTGAGCTCCCTAGTTCTATAGGTGTCAAGTCAATATTCTTAACGTATATCCTCCGATAGAATTTATAGACACACAATATCTTTCCGTTGGTCGCTTAAATTGCCTAAGTAGTATCTAAGGGAAAAAGGTGGAATGTAATGAGTACAAGTCAAAGTCTTGGTTGTAAAACATCTAGCGGTAATTGAATCGAATAAGTATGAAACATACGGTTTGTTGTGAAGAAACGTACCCGTGACTAGTCCATCGTCGTCTCGGGCATCCTAGGCGTTGATGTTGAAAGTTCAACGGCGTGCGTTGGGGTTGATTTTCTTATTTGGGCATTCATTCCTAAAATGACCCGTTTGGCCACATGCGTAGCAAGTGACCAACTTTCGTGGGTTGGGTCCCTTTTGAGTGATGGGGGTGGCACTTCCACAATGTTTGGCGATGTGACCACTTCCTTGGCGCCGGTGGCGGAACCTGCCACATCCTTCAAAGTGATGCTTGCGGCATTCGTTACAAAAAGGTAGTTTTCCGGTATAGCCTTTCTTGTCGTTGGAGGCGAAAGGCTTCTTGGAGAGGTTGTTGTGGTTGTGGTTGCTTGATTGAGAGGCTTCCCATGTTCTTTTATTGCCGCTCGATTGGTTCTCGACCATTGGTGCCGGCGTTTCCATTTCATTCGCCGCGTCTAAAGTATGGCGGGCCATTGTTAAAGCCTCTTGTAGGTTAGTGGGTCGAGGTGTCATTACCCTGTGTTGAATGCTCTTAGGGAGGCCATCCATGTAAAGTTCGACTCTTAGGGATTCGGGAGTCATGATATTTGGACACATTGTGACTAGTTCGGTAAACCGTTGATTATAAGCTTCGAGGTCGTTCCCGACCGTTTTTAAATTCCTTAGACCCTGCTCGAGCCTTCGAGTCTCGTCGCGCGGGAAGTATTCGGTGATCATTCTTTCTCTTAATTCGGTCCAAGAGAGTGTGTGGGCTTCATCGCTTCCCACCAATTGTACATACGTGTTCCACCACGAGAGAGCAATGCCGGTGAAAGTGAGGGTGGAAAACTTGACCTCATCTTGGTCTCGACAACCGCTTGTGTTAAAAACGGTCTCCATTTGTTCAAACCATCGGGTGAGAGTAACCGGTCCTCCGGTTCCATCGAAAGTGGAAGGATTGTACTTCATGAAGTTCTTGTAGGAGCAACCTTCGTTTGAATTACCGGTTCCATGATTGTTGTTGTTAGAAAAGTGATCGGCCACGGCCGTACCCACGGCGGTGGTTATCATTCGTTGAAGAGCTTGTTCTAGGGTTTCGAGAGGAGTATTGTGTTGACCTTGGTGAGCCATTGTTCCTTCATGACACAAGAATATCGTTGGTTAGTATTTTCAACAATACTATCCGGAGTATGGAATAAGGATAGAGAGGAAATTTTTCCTTGACTCGCCTTAAATTCTTTACGTCATAATGTCGGAACGTCCATGTGAATCACCGTAATATAATCCCGGAAATTATATTACCCTGATTTACATGTGCATTTAACATTACTTTATAAAGTCAAGGTGGCGCGTCAACAAAATTTATCAACGTAAGATCAAGATCGAATACGAGTTAGATATGATAGAAGAGTTCGAGTATAAATGCACAAATAGTCAAGTAATTCCTACTTCAGTCTATATGCCGGTTGTAGTCTAGATTCACCTATGTACCCTATGACTCGGGGTGGACACAAATGAACTCTAAATCCCTACAACCAAGGCTCTGATACCACTTGTAACGACCCCGACAAATCGTCAAGTGACGGCGTCATCTACATGGGTCCCATCACCTGGTCATAAGTCTTTATGACAACGTTTGACCAAAATATGTCGCCTTCATTTCAAAATAAAGATTGTTTCCAAAGTTTACAAGAATTGTTCAACCAAAAGTTAAGTTACAAGGTTATAAGTACAAATGGAATCTAGACGACACGGTTTAAAGTAAAGTCAAAAGACGCTCCATGAAATGCATGTATACTCGACATCCAATGCAAGTATCAAATAGTAAGCGGAAGCATGTTTCACATATCGTGCAAGCCCTGAGAAAAACATAGAAATCTGTCAACGAAAACGTTGGTGAAATCATAGGTTTAAGTAAGTAAGTGAGTAAAAGTAAGTAAGTCGAACCACAAGGTTTGAAAAGTTGAAATAATAGTAATACATTCTAAAAGTTAATATTCACGAGCACCCAATTATCAAAGCTTAACATTCCATCCATTGTATACCCCATCCATAGTGCTAGAACAAACACTGATTCTCGAAAATATATTTCATCTGTAGACGGTAGCGAACCGTCAAAGATGAGGGTTGTCAACCCATATGGCCATATAACATAAGTTCTCGCTTACACCCGTCAAGTGTAACTAATGATAATCGAATTGAGGATTTTTGTTCTAAACTCGTATGTAGAATGTTTGTTTTCCCGTTCTTGTGTTCACTTAGTTCAAAAGAATCGTTTATGTTTTCTCATCCCAAATATAAGTTCAAAAAGAGTAAAAGTGGGACTATGATCTCACCTTGCGTGCAAGAGTTAATAAAGTACTTCAACAAGTAAACGCGTGCAAAGACAAAGCTAGTCTTGACCTAAACATATAGGTTATATCAATAACGGTAAACACAAACGGTCAAAGATGTTCAATTAGTCCTATGGCTCGTTACGATTCGATTATGTAGCATGTGAATCAATTAGTCAAGTTTCATGCACGATACAAGTAATTAAGCATGTTAGAACGATTGTATAATTGTTTGGTTAAGTTTGACTAAAAGTCAAACTTGGTCAAAGTCAAGGTCAACGGGGTCGGTTCGGGTATCCGACAATTTTCCCATGATGAGAAATCATTTATGAGCAGAATGGCCAAGTTTCATGTTAATCGAAGTTACGGTTAAGCGGGAAACATTTTGTGAAAGGAAAAATAAAAACAAAAATGAGCTGGGCATATGCGCGGCGCGCTATGGGTTGCGCGGCGCGCACCCTAGTGTAAATCCGGGTCAGAACTCAACTAAAGGGGGCAAATATCTGGGATTTCTGTTTTGCGCGGCGCGCTGAGGTTGCACGGCGCGCATACCTGGAATTTTTGCTGTTTGCAGAAAAATAGACCAAGTCACGAACCAAAACTCAAATTAACATATTTTATGAACCGAAAACATCCAAAATGCATACTATATATCGTTGGAAAGGTAATTTGACAAGGAAAACAACTAAACACGTTTCATCAAACAAAAACATCAATTTCAATAACCAATTTTCCGTCAAGTGATCATTAAGAATCCATTTTCAAAGTTTCAAGTTCATCAAATGCATTTTAAGTTTCGGGAATCCAATTCACACATGTGATATGCCGTTTTGAAGGTAATGAAGCATACATTACTACTAAACACTAACAATTAACATTTCATGGCATTCAAGCATCCAAAAATTCATGTCAAGAACTATCAAACCCTAGTCAAACATCTCAAAATCAATAATCATGTTTTTGAAGTTTTCTTAATCAACCTACACATCAAATTGAAGCTAATGACGCTAGTAACACATTTAATACATGAACTTTAACAATTAAACAACTTTTAATCATCCAAAATCAAAGATTTAGCAAGCAATTTTCATAATGAACTAGTTACACCAAAAACAACAAATCGAGCATACAAATTACATACACGACATCACAATGAGCCATAGACACTAATTAACTACTTTATAAGTCAAGAACACGAATTTAAAGAAATCTAGTGATTTTAGAAAGTTACCCAAATGAGATGAAATTGGTATGGAATCGAAGAGGAAGTTGCAAGGATTCCAAATATGTAATTTGTTTGGATTGAAGCTTGACCGATTTGATTTAGATGATGAATCTTCAAAATGGAGAATTGAGAGAAATTATGGAAGTAGTGAAAGAAAAGGAAAAATGAAAATGAAAAAGATGGGAGGTGGGGTTGACTAGTCAAAAGCTAGTCACCTCTTTGTCTTTTTGGCAAAACTAGTCCCTCTAGTTTGTAGTCGGGTGCGGAAATTAACCGAACGAATATTTAACTTCACGAGAGTACGGGGGACGTTATAATCCAATAACGAAAATATTTTAAGAATGTAGCTAAAAGAGGATACGAATAGAGATGCTGAGGATATTAAATAAATAAATAAAAAAGACGGCGTTAAAATAATTTAACGGAAAAATGCGGGATGTTACACATCAATCTAGGTTATACATGCATAATATATTAACAATTTAACACTAATTACACTAGAAATTAACAAAATCAAATTAGGTAAAATATTGGTAATTATCACAAAAACTAGGAAATTTAAGAGTTTAGGGGTGTAATTTTTACCTTCTTGTTGAAAAATCCAAACCTAGGCATGATTGTAGCGAAGTTTTGTGAGAAATTTGGAGTAATTTGGTGAAAAATTGATGAAAATTGAGAGGATTTTGTATGTGTGTGTTCGTGTGTATGTGTGTGTTGGAGTGGAAGAGCAGAACAGCTCGTGGCCTTTTGTTCCAGACCTTATTTTCTCCTCCATGCGACCGCATGGTAAATAAGGGTAAACCCCATGCGATCGCATGGGGTCTCTGGTTTTTTTTTTATATAAAAAACCTTTAACTAATTAAAACATAAATTAATAAATTTTAAAAATTTTGTTTCTTTTTAGGAGTGAGGGCGTTTCAGATCGTTGTCCTAGTCCGTCTCTCAACAAAGTTTTAAAATTTATTACTTTTTAAGCGTCGTTTTAAAAGCAAAGATTTTTGGGTTTTTTTTAATGTTTTTAGCATACTTTAATTCAATAAGATTAAAAATAATGATAATAAAAGTTCTCGTCCCTCCCTTGGGTAGAGCAATTTCGGTTCAACGACCTAGTTTTCAATTCACGACGAATTTTTTAGATATCAAATTTTTAACTTAATGAAATAAAGTACATTTTTGTTTTTAAATTCACACCAAACTTAAATTTAAAATGCATAAAATTAAAATTTCATATTATTAAAATTAAAAATTCACACCAAACTTATATTATGTTTTTATTTTTATACATACAAACTTATATTAAAAATATTAATTTTTTTTCAAATATTTACAAACTTAAATATATTGATTTTAAAAAGTTTACAATATTAATTTAATATTTATATATTAATTTTAAAAACATGGTAAAAAAATAAAATTAAAAATCTTTTTGGTCTTTTATCCCACTTTAATCAATCAAATATTATCAAAAATATACGCCCCTCTTTTCGGTAAAGTAATTTCGGTTCCATAACCTAGTTTTACTCCTGACGAATTTTTGAAATATTTTGGGTTGATTGATTAAAGATATTTATACCTTAAGAATAAATGGTAAATTTCGCAGTGATGTAATAAATTTTTGTATGATATCAATAATTTCGGTTACGCATACCTAATTTTATTGAATACCCATTTAATACTTTATAGCGAATGATTCAGCGTTTATTATCAAAAGGTTAAAAGCAATAAAAATAAAAATAAAAACTGTACATACTTACCTGTGAGAAAGAATTCTCAGAGACCTGCTTTAGCCGACTCATAGGAGAGTCGTGTGATTTGGTTTTCCATAGCTACATAAGCGTAACCTCGATTCTTTAATATCTTTTCTTCTAAACATATGAACGGTCCTTCTCTGCATAGAGTAACAAATTCGGTATTTGAATATGTTTGATTATTTGAACATTTACCTTCGTGTGACCATTTTCCGCATTTATAACATCTTTCAAAGTGTCGTGCTCTTATTTTTATTGCGAATTTTGATTTTCCTTTACCAAAATGCATCTTATGATGATCTTTCCTGAGTTCTTTCCTTACTTCGTCACTTCTGCTTCTTATTACTGACACCAGGTCACTCGGGAGTGTGTCATTATTACGTTTAGTAATCAAAGCGTGTAGCATTAGACCATGGTTCAGATCAAAGGAATTCTTCATCTCGTAAAACCTAAAAAATAAAAATTCATAATGGAGAGAGAAGACTAGTTCTTTAGGGTCTACTAGGGAAAGACCATTCGGATTCCATTCTCGGAAACTACACGAAAATAGAATATCTAACTCTAACAGAAATATATATAACCCTAAAAATATTCGAACCTTCCCACACTTAGTTAGATGTGGTGTCGAAATTGTGATTAACTTCATCTTCAACTTCCATTGGATTATCTATGTAATGTTTTACTCTGTGACCATTAACTTTAAATTCAACTCCATTTGAATTTATTAATTCTACTGTTCCGTAGAGGAAAACTCTTTTGACTATGAATGGTCCAGACCATCTTGATTTCAATTTTCCAGGAAATAGCTTGAATCGTGAATTGAAAAGAAGAACTCTGTCTCCTTCTTTAAATTCTTTTGAACTTCTGATTCTTTTATCATGCCATTTCTTCGTTCTTTCTTTATAGATTAACGAATTTTCGTATGCTTCATGTCTTAATTCTTCTAATTCGTTTAATTGACTTAACCGTAGATGTCCGGCTTCATGTAAATCAAGATTACATGTCTTTAAAGCCCAAAATGCTTTGTGCTCAATTTCTACTGGAAGATGACATGCTTTTCCATAAACGAGTCTAAAAGGTGTGGTTCCAATTGGAGTTTTGTAGGCTGTTCTAAAAGCCCAGAGTGCATCCTCCAATTTCATGGACCATTCCTTCGGATTTATCCTACGGTTTTCTCTAGAATACGTTTTAAAGCTCGGTTGGTATTTTCAACTTGTCCACTCATTTGTGGATGATAAGCAGTTGAGATTTTATGAGTTACTCCATATCTTTTGAGAACTTTTTCAAGTTGATTATTACAAAAATGAGTACCCCGATCACTTATTAAAGCTTTCGGTGTTCCGAACCTTGCAAAAAGACATTTTAAAAAGTTGACTACAACTCGTGCATCGTTAGTTGGGAGAGCTTGTGCTTCCGCCCATTTAGATACATAATCAATGGCAACGAGAATGTAAAGATTATTACGAGATTTTGGAAATGGACCCATAAAGTCAATACCCCAAACGTCAAATACTTCACATACTTGAATGACATTTTGTGGCATTTCATCACGTTGACTTATTTTTCCGGCCCTTTGACAAGCATCGCAGGATTTACAAAGAAGGTGTGCGTCTTTGAAAATTGTAGGCCAATAGAATTCAGCGTCATAGACTTTTCTTGCTGTGAGTTGAGGCCCATAATGCCCTCCTGTTGGTCCTGTGTGACAATGGTTTAAGATTTGAGTGGCTTCATCACCGAATACACATCGGCGTATTATTCCATCGGGATAACTTTTGAATAAATGTGGATCTTCCCAAAAATAGTGTTTTATATCACTAAAGAATTTCTTTCATTTTTGGTACGACAACCCTTTTTCAAGGAATCCACACACTAAGTAGTTTGCATAGTCTGCAAACCATGGAATTTCACTATAATCTATTTTCAATAGATATTCATCAGGAAAGTTATCTTGTATTTCCGATTCATTTAGAACTTCTAATTTAGGATTTTCAAGACGAGAAAGATGATCAGCGGCGAGATTTTCTGCTCCCTTTTTGTCTCGGATTTCAATATCGAACTCTTGCAAGAGTAAGATCCAACGGATTAATTGTGGTTTAGCATCTTATTTCGAAAATAGATATCTAAGAGCAGAATGGTCGGTATAGACCACCGTTTTTGCTAGAACTAGATATGAACGAAATTTGTCAAAAGCAAAGACAATAGCAAGGAGTTCTTTTTCAGTAGTTGTGTAATTTTTTTGTGCTCCTTGTAACATCTTACTAGCGTAATAAATAGGTTGAAATCGTTTTTCAATCATTTGTCCTAAAACGGGTCCCATTGCAAAATTACTTGCATCGCACATAAGTTCAAATGGTAGATTTCAATTTGGAGTTATCATGATCGGCGCATTAGTGAGTTTTTCTTTAAGAATATTAAAAGATTTGATACATTCATCTGAAAAGATGAATGGAGCATCCTTTTCTAGGAGTTTATTAATAGGAGTGGCAATTTTAGAAAAATCTTTTATGAAACGTCGGTAAAAACCGGTATGCCCTAGAAAACTTCTAACTCCTCTAACATTGGTGGGATGTGGAAGTTTAGCAATTACATCTACTTTAGCTCTATCCACTTCAATTCCTTCCTTTGAAATTTTATAACCGAGAACGATGCCTTCTTTAACCATGAAATGGCATTTCTCCCAATTAAGAACTAGATTTGATTGTTCGCATCTAATAAGCATTCGTTCAAGATAAACTAGACATGATTCAAAAGTATCACCGAAGACTGAAAAGTCATCCATGAAAACTTCCATGCATTCTTCTATCATGTCGTGAAAAATCGCCATCATGCACCTTTGAAAGGTTGCAGGAGCATTGCGAAGTCCAAATGGCATGCGTTTGTAAGCAAAAGTACCATAAGGGCATGTGAACGTGGTTTTCTCTTGGTCCTCGGGTGCTATTTGAATTTGAAAGTATCCGGAGAAAGCATCAAGAAAACAATAGTAACTATTTCCGGCTAATCTTTCCAACATTTGATCAATGAAAGGTAAGGGAAAGTGATCTTTTCTGGTGGCGTCATTTAATTTTCTATAATCTATACAAACACGCCATCCTGTTACAATCCTAGTAGGAATAAGCTCATTTTTTTTATTTGTGATGACAGTCATGCCACCCTTCTTAGGTACGCATTGAACTGGGCTTACCCATGGACTATCAGAGATTGGATAAATTAAACCTGCATCTAGCAGTTTAATAATTTCTTTCTTAACAACATCTTGCATATTAGGATTTAGTCTTCGTTGGCGTTGCACATACGTTTTATGACCTTCTTCCATAAAGATTTTATTTGTGCAATACGAAGGACTTATTCCTTTAATATCACGAATCTTCCATGCAATAGCTGGTTTATGAGCTTTTAGCACAGAAATGAGTTGAGATTTTTCATTTTCAGTAAGAGAAGACGATATTATTACAGGTAATTCAGATTCACCATGTAAATAAGCATATTCCAAATGGGTTGGAAGTGGCTTTAACTCTAATGTCGGTGGTTCTTCTATCGATGATTTGTATCGATATCTGTCTTCTTCTTTTAGCATTTGAATTTCTTCTGTTGTTGGTTCATACCCATTAGCCATAAGTGTAGCTAACATTTCAGCTTCATCAATTGGTTCAGTTCCTTCTCCTAAAGAACATTCTCATGTTCCTTGTAATTCTAGAAATTCTTCTAACAATTCTGCATGTGAATCTATAGTTTGAATATAATAACATGTATCATCTGCAGATTGCGGTTATTGCATGGCTCTATCAACAGAAAAGGTAACACTCTCGTCCTCTATACTTAGGGTCAGTTTCTTACCGAACACGTCTATTATTGCTTTAGCCGTGTTTAAGAATGGTCTTCCTAATATGAGAGGAATTCGAGAATTCGATCGGCTAGTTGTATGCTTATTCGTGTTGGTTTCAATTCTCCAAGATCTAGTTTAGCGTATAGTGAATACAGCATTAAATTTATACTAGCACCTAAGTCTGCCAATACTTCTATTGAACTAAGACTACCCAGAAAATATGGAATCGTGAAACTTCCTGGATCTGATAATTTTTCTGGTATCTTATTCAACAGCACTGCAGAACAATTAGCATTCATTGTAACAGCCGAGAGTTCTTTCATTTTCTTTCTATTTGTGATTAGATCTTTCAAGAATTTAGCATATCTAGGCATTCCTGAGATTACATCAATGAAAGGAAGATTTACATTTATTTGTTTAAACATATCCAAGAATTTGGATTGCTCGGCTTCAAGTCTTTCTTTTCTCATTTTACTCGGGTAAGGAGGTGGTGGTTGGTATGGTTTAACATAAGGTTTTGCTTTAACTGTGTTATCTTCATTAACCTTTTTAACTACCGGTTCTGTTTCCTTATCTTGCTCAGATTGTGGTTCTTGTGGAGTAGGAATAGAGTCATCAAAAATTACAGGTATTTCAGGTGGTTTAAGTGTAATACCACTTCTTGTGGTAATGGCTTTAGCTGTTTTATTTCGGGGGTTAGCATTTGTGTGACACCGCTAATTTTTTTTTTTTTTTAAAATACATGGCGGAAGCATAATATTAATTAAACACGATATTAACATTTGAACAAACCAATGTCACGTGTCGCTAAAACAAATTACATATTAACAGGAAAAGACGTAAATACATTCTGTTTTCAAAAGTACACGGTTCATATTCTAAAAGACCACATCAGAGTCAACCATGTTAAACATAACATTAGCATGCCCCGTCTTCTCCCAAAAGCATTATCTAAAAAGCTACAACCTGCAAGGAGGAGATGGAGGGGAATTAGCACGAAGCTAAGTGAGTACGACTAACTACAGGCCATAACATACAGAAGTGTTATACTAATCATGTCACAAATAGCTAACACACAAACATCACCCAAGTGCCATCTACAGAGACTCTGGCGGCTCGGCCAAACCATTTACCACCAGCTGATCGGACTGGGGCTTACCAGAAGTTCCTCCACCACCGTATGTATATACATAATCCACATGCGACGGACGCGTCATTCACATATATATATACCACGATTGTCTAGGCAACCACATGAGGAACTCAACCCGCAGGTTGATCTCTCCTACCGAGGCAACCATACAATAGGGACGCACTGGGATCCAACAGACAAGCATCAACCAACATGCAGTCATCACAACATACTAACTAACTGTATCAGTAAGTATAACTAACAAGCATGGCAGTCATAATATAACATGCTACTCTATACTATATTCCACAGTTAGTCCCACTCACCGATACCGGCAGCACTCGGTAGTCTAATGTCACCGAGTCTTCTCCTCGTCCATATCACCTGAGGATAAATACTGAATAAGTTAGTAATCGTATTCCAATACTAACTATATCACAATCACAGTATATATAAACTAACACTTAAACACTTAACTATAAATCCATCAACCGTATGAGTAACACTCTCACTCGTGCATTTGAGAACACTCAACCGTACGGGTGACAACTTACTCGTACGTTTGATCTATGATTAAACACCCATCAATGGATAAAATGATCCGTACGGTTCATCACACGCGTGACCAGTGACTCGTACGAGTCACGTCTCAACCGTACGTATCATCATAATCAAATCATAAGTTTCCATCACCACTCACTTGCACGGTTCACCACACGGTTGACTACCTCAACCGTACGAGTGAAGGCTCACTCGTGCGAGTGATGAAGAACAGTAGCAGCAACTGTTTAATCAGGTTTCAACTCCAAAAGTACAACATAATCATCAATTCATACAGTAAGTTAACCTATATCATCATATATTCACTATATGATAAGCCCACATCATAAACTCAGTCAATAACGACACCAAACGAGTACAGAACAGGACATACACAATAAAATCCCTTTTTATGACCAAAATAAAGTTTGATATAGTTTCTTAAAACCTTATCATTGGATAGAAAACTTCAAGACGAGTCCAACGATAGTTTAGTCATCGAAAACGGAGTTACGGTTTGAAAGTTACAGCCTTTTTAAGTTTACCAAAAACTGACCAGTGCTCACTCGCGCGGGAGAGACCTCACTCGTGCGAGTGAGTCATCAACCGCGTGGTTGAGCCGCAAACGCGTGGTCACATGTACGGTTGACCTATCAGAAGTGTGGGAGCTGTTAGAACATTCCAGCTCGCTGATTTTTTCCATTTTGGCCTAAAAACTCGATTTTTGCAAGATCTAACACCAAAACCACTCCCAAAACATCATATAAACTATATAAAACATATTTCTAACATCAATTAGGCACAACAAACACTTATGATCAAGAATCAAGCATGAAAATCACACTTTTTCTTAAGAACACAAAAACCCAATTTAATCAAGAATCAATACATGAATCAAAGAGAAGCTTACCTTAAATTGATCACAAAATCACAGAGAACAAGAAGATATGATTGATTTGAGCTCAAAAACAAGATCAAACAATTAGGGTTTGATTAGGTGAAGAAGTGAAGGTACGGTTTAAGTTTGGAAAATTCTAAAGAGATAGAGATGAATGAGAATAATACACAGCACTAGTCACTTAATTCGGTTTAATTCCCACACTGTGTAACACACGGGTATTTATCAGCTATCTGATATCTTTCGTACATCATTTGGCAACCCAAACGAAGTCCAAATTAAATAAACAAACATATTCTGTGACCCTTATCACAAACTGGTCCTAACCACATTATTATTTAATAATAAATATTAATTTAAAATTAAAACATATATTTAATCAACACGATCTTAAGGGTAAATAAGTAATCTTACAGCTAGGCCCGATTCGAGGGTGTTATAAATCTACCCCCCTAAAAGAGATTCTGTCCTCGTAATCTGATACGTCATAGACAACACGGGTCATGCACGTCATCTTCTATCCTAACGCTAAGCTAAGAGGGTAACGATCAAATAATTCAACACTAGATGCAATCAACATTCACTCAAATATAAGACAACCCAAAAGTATTATATATACCCATCCTCAACTTAATTGACTTCCACAAAAAATTTCACGTCAAACTGTCACTACACCCCACTTTCTGAAGATGTCAACGATTATACACTGTCAATTTCATCGAATCAGACTGATCCATCAAATCTCCTATTCAGTTTATTATAAGTCATCTTGTCTGTTGTCAACGTGTCACATGAAAACACCACTCAGCTAAGCCCACAATTCTACATCACCAAATCAACAAAGGTCATGGGTATTATAAACCACCACAACGGGCCACAACGTGACCTAAGTCAAAACATGTCCTACGGTCATACACCTTACAAAGCTCCGTCCATTCTCGTAGGTAAAAAGCTAACTTATCGGTCTAAAGCCAAACACACCATCTGCTAGTCTACTACCCAAGGGTCAAGACCCGTTATGTGCCGATATGCAAACTTACTTACTTACACTACACGATATCCGAATCGTTCTTTACATTCTGGTCTTAGAAAACAGTCTTTACCATGAGCTAAAGAAATTCAATGCTGACAACCTGTCGCTATCTAATAACTGAACAAGTCTACTTTCGTCTGAATTCCAACTTGATCCATCATTAATCTTACCAAATACCACTAAAATTCTATCTCATGTCTAGGTTTTACACACTAACTCTCGAGTCACTACTAATGACCTACTACATGAAATCTGTCAATCACAATTTGAGGTTATCCCCGAATCACCTTCATCGAATTTCCTAAATCAACTCACTCTAAGACACTGAATAATGGCTACCATTTACCTTAGAATACACAAACTTAGCTAATTTCATCACTACAACATAGCCAAATCAACTCGGATTACACTAAATTACCCAAGTACCGTAATTTAATACCTGTTTCAATCCTGATACTCAAGAATTTTGTTGAAATTCGCTTATCTGGTTCAATATTCATCCAATTATTCAGCGATTAAATAGTGATTCTGGTCAACTCAATCATAGTAGAAATGATTACTAACCCAATTTCAAATCAATTCAATCATTACATCACAAATCTTGAATAAAGAATAATCGTCCACACATTCTGAAATTAATTATCCAAGTATTAATTTCCTCAAGTAACATCAATACACATGCCCAGCACTGCTACAGTTACATCATAAAGATCTTCACTTGGTTAAAGTGCTACCAGAACACGCAATTAAATACCTAGTTCAAATTCGATATTTAAGGGTTTCGTCATAAATCACTTATCTAGGTTGATACTTACCCAAAATTCATCACTTAAAGCATGGTTTTATTCATATCACCATTAGAAGAAACACTTACAAACGCAATATTAATCCAACATTAATCCTTCGAACATGGATTTCAAGTCACGGTATTCACTAACACAAGCAACAAACATCCTTCTAACAATTAAGTCCGTCAAATGACATTAATACACGTGTTGGACACCGCTAAAACTATCTCTGTATCATCTTAATTTTGCTTTGAACCTCGTCAGAACTCAAAATTAAAACTTATTCGATAACTAATAACCTAGGTCCAGACATTGTTCAACTAACATTACTATGTCGGAAAAGTCTACTCCCGGTCAACAGTTTATCGAACATCACATTTATCGTCAAACAACACCCGATCTAACACTCGTTACATCTCTTCCAACTCTCGAAACTACTATATGATTTACTACAATGTATTTCCGTTGGCCAGACGTAATACATCATTCTAAATCACACTTTCATTTCGAGTATTTCAGAATAAGATCTTTATCGAGCTCATCAATACAACACAGTCTATCTTCTCAAGTCACTGGTAGTTATAAATCTCCACTATATCCCAAACCAATAGATTTTACAATCTAAGACTATCAAAACCGCAAAAGTCTTGAAAGAAAACACCTAACTCGGTTCTAGTTCGATCTTAATTCTACTAAGTCCTCTTTAGTAATCACATTAGTAACTCTGATCCAACATCCAATAAACTATACCTACTTACTTCGTCTTATTTGGAAATACTATTATTGTCCGTCCTCGACCTTACATTCAAATCTTTAAAAGACAAAACATTCACAATGGTCACTATCGAACTACCAGATCAATGATTTTATCTTAACAGTAATATGATCAATGTTCTAATCACGTCTCCTGACTTAGTCAAGATTCATCATAATTCAGCTTGAACTGAATTTCTATTCCCGTTAAGGTCTTCTCTACTTCCAAGAAAGTCACTAAATGAACGTCTCCTATACTGACATATAATGAGTCACATCAATTCACAAAAGTCAACAAATTTTCAAGACAACACCACGGGTCTTACATAGTTAGTCAAACCCTACAACGGTACAGCCAGGCTAGTAATACTCCTCTCACAACAGCAAAACATAATTTTTCTATCTCCAATCAAGACTACATGGAAAGCTCCTTTCAAACTTACTTCCTAAAGGTCACCATCAATTCACATGAGTATAGAGTAAGAAAAGAAATTCCTCAAGGTCTTATTACGGTCACAAATATAAACCAAAATTCAACATCATACGTGACACGCAAATCACCTACATACGACAGCAACAAACAGGGTTCAGGTCCTCTTAATAGAAGGCAAGGAAACTACTACTTTATTCCAATCTTCACGGGCCACTACGTGTCTCCCGTCGATCCATGGAACGGAATTACATTTCACCTAAGTCCAACACAATAAGTCCCGTCATACTACAATATCATAGGGTCTGTCATCTACTGGTTCAGTCACGGTCGACAAGCATGAAGACTACACTTCACATAGTTACACAACGGGGTTCGGGAGTTTCACCAATCATAAAAGGGTCACTACCCTAATCAGTCTCTATGGGTCACTACGCGTGTCCCATCGGATAATGGTAAGGAAAGGACTTCTTTTTCACCCTAGGTTAATACTACATATCATTCACCTCAATTCTTCATATCTAAGCCAACAGTAGTCTCACATATAGTATAACATGCTATATAATAAACAATACACAATAGCATGACACCATATCACAAAGGTTATATTTATAAAGTCTCACAGAATCATGGTAATCCAGTCTAAGGGAATAAAATCCCGATAGTGGCAGGGTAGCTCCAGACACAATCTTCGTAATTATGTCCGTCAACTGTCATCTACTTCCATCTTACAAGTACAATAATAACAATTACAGCAATGTAACAAGAATGTACCTTTAGGAACAAGAAGACATCTTCTGTATCTATCAACACCTCGATTGCACCCGCACCCTTAACCCTCATCAACTCTGCAACTGAATCATCATCATTGAAGCCACGTCAACTAATACTCGTCAAGTCCTTCATCCAAATCGGCATCAAACGTATCCACCGAAGTTCTGTCAGTACTGAGGGTCAACGGGGCACCAGCAGGGTAGACTCGATCTTCGTACCTGTCTTAACACAACATCTCACACACAAAAGCTTAGTAGATAAACTCAGTTAGTATTATCAACTAACACATAACCTGTCTAATACTCACTTAACCCATCCCCAGCATGTTATGTTTGACATGACTCTACTGAGTTTGGGAACATGACATTTAGATCACAATGCACATGCTGCCAAACTAAGCTCTGATACCAACTTGTGACACCGCTAAATTTTTTTTTTTTATAAATACATGGGGAAGCATAATATTAATTAAACACGATATTAATATTTGAACAAACCGATGTCACGTATCGCTAAAACAAATTACATATTAACAGGAAAAGACGTAAATACATTCTATTTTCAAAAGTACACGGTTCATATTCTAAAAGACCACATCAGAGTCAACCATGTCAAACATAACATTAGCATGCCCCGTCTTCTCCCAAAAGCATTATCTACAAAGCTACAACCTGCAAGGAGGAGATGGAGGGGAATTAGCACGAAGCTAAGTGAGTACGACTAACTACAGGTCATAGCATACAGAAGTGTGATACTAATCATGTCACAAATAGCTAACACATAAACATCACCCAAGTACCGTCTACAGAGACTCTGGCGGCTCGACCAAACCATTTACCACCAGCTGATCGGACTGTGGCTTACCAGAAGTTCCTCCACCACCATATGTATATACATAATCCACACGCGACGGATGCGTCATTCACATATATATACACCACGATTGTCTAGGCAACCACATGAGGAACCCAACCCGTAAGTTGATCTCTCCTACCGAGGCAACCACACAATAGGGACGCACTGGGACCCAACAGACAAGCATCAACCAACATGCAGTCATCACAACATACTAACTAACTGTATCAGTAAGTATAACTAACAAGCATGGCAGTCATAATATAACATGCTACTCTATACTATATTCCATAGTTAGTCCCACTCACCGATACCGGCAGCACTTGGTAGTCTAATGTCACCGAGTCTTCTCCTCGTCCATATCACCTGAGGATAAATACTGAATAAGTTAGTAATCGTATTCCAATACTAACTATATCACAATCACAGTATATATAAACTAACACTTAAACACTTAACGATAAATCCATCAACCGTATGAGTAACACTCTCACTCGTACGTTTGAGAACACTCAACCATACGGGTGACAACTTACTTGTACGTTTGATCTATGATTAAACACCCATCAATGGATAAAATGATCCGTACGGTTCATCACACGCGTGACCAGTGACTCGTACGAGTCACGTCTCAACCGTACGTATTATCATAATCAAATCATAAGTTTCCATCACCACTCACTCACACAGTTCACCACACGGTTGACTACCTCAACCGTACGAGTGAAGGCTCACTCGTGCGAGTGATGAAGAACAGTAGCAGCAACTGTTTAATCGGGTTTCAACTCCAAAAGTACAACATAATCATCAATTCATACAGTAAGTTAACCTATATCATCATATATTCACTATATGATAAACCCACATCATAAACTCAGTCAATAACGACACCAAACGAGTACAGAACAAGACATTCACAATAAAATCCCTTTTTCTGACCTAAATAAAGTTTGATATAGTTTCTTAAAACCTTATCATTAGATAGAAAACTTCAATACGAGTCCAACGATAGTTTATTCATCGAAAACGAAGTTACGGTTTGAAAGTTACAGCCTTTTTAAGTTTACCAAAAACTGACCAGTGCTCACTCGCGCGGGAGAGACCTCACTCGTGCGAGTGAGTCATCAACCGCGTGGTTGAGCCTCAAACGTGTGGTCACACGTACGGTTGACCTATCAGAAGTGTGGGAGCTATTAGAACATTGCAGCTCGCTAATTTTTGCCATTTTGGCCCAAAAACTCGATTTTTGCAAGATCTAACACCAAAACCATCCCAAAACATCATATAAACTATATAAAACATATTTCTAACATCAATTAGGCACAACAAACACTTATGATCAAGAATCAAGCATGAAAATCACACTTTTTCTCAAGAACACAAAAACCCAATTTAATCAAGAATCAATACATGAATCAAAGAGAAGCTTACCTTAAATTGATCACAAAATCACAGAGAACAAGAAGATATGATTGATTTGAGCTCAAAAACAAGATCAAACAATTAGGGTTTGATTAGGTGAAGAAGTGAAGGTACGGTTTAAGTTTGGAAAATTCTAGAGAGATTGAGATGAATGAGAATAATACACAGCACTAGTCACTTAATTGGGTTTAATTCCCACACTGTGCAACACACGGGTATTTATCAGTTATCTGATATCTTTCGTACATCATTTGGCAACCCAAACGAAGTCCAAATTATATAAACAAACCTATTCTGTGACCCTTATCACAAACGGGTCCTAACCACATTATTATTTAATAATAAATATTAATTTAATATTAAAACATATATTTAATCAACACGATCTTATGGGTAAATAAGTAATCTTACAGTTAGGCCCGATACGAGGGTGTTACAATTTGTATCACTAGGTAGACTCCCCGGTTTTCTTTCACCTATCAATCTTGCTAGGTTACTAACTTCTTGTTCCAAATTTTGAATAGAAGCTTGTTGATTTCTAAATGCTTGATCATTTTATTCATTGGTTTGTTTCTGAGATGTGAAAAATTGAGTTTGAGATTCAACTAGCTTTGACATCATATCTTCTAAATTTGGCTTTTTATCATCGATTTGTGGTGGTTTGTTTTGAAAAATAGGTCTTTGCTGATTGTAAGTATTATTAGACACTTGTTGATTGCTAGGACCTTGTTGGTTGTTGTATGGAACATTTCGGTTATAATTCTGGTTTTGATTGTAGATTGGTCTTGGCGGTTGATAATTATTTTGATAATTATTTCCAGGCCTTTGGTTCATGTATGAAACATTCTCTCTTTGTTCCATTGTTTGTTCAATACTGAGACAATCTTTTGTCAAATGTGGTCCTCCACACTGCTCACAACTAATTCGTATTGAGTAAATATCTTTAGTCATCTTTTCCATTCGTCTTTCGACAGCATCTATCTTTGCGGAAATGGAATCAAAGTCATGGCTAGAATCGTCTCTAGCCACTTTAGATGATCTAACGATATCTTTTTCTTGATGCCACTCATGTGAGTGGGAAGCAGTGTTATCAGTAATTTTGTAAGCTTCAGTTGCGGTTTTCTTCATAATAGAACCACCCGCTGCTAGGTCGATGTCTTTTCGTGAAGTGATGTCGCATCCTTGGTAGAATATTTGTACTTTTTGATAAGTGTCTAAACCATGTTGCGGACATCCTCTTAACAACTTTCCAAATCTTGTCCACGCCTCATATAGAGTTTCATTTGGCTTTTGCGTGAACGTAACAATTTCTCCTTGAAGTCTTACGGCTTTAGATGCCGGAAAGAATTGTTTAAGAAAATTTTCAACTAAAACGTCACATGTATCAATCACCCCTTCAGGTAACGATTCTAACCAATCTTTGGCTTCTCCCTTTAAAGTCCAGGGAAATAACATGAGATATATCTGTTCATCCTCCACTTCTCTAATTTTAAATACAGTACAGATCCTATTAAAGGTACGAAGATGTTCATTTGGATCTTCCTTCGGTGCACCACTAAATTGGCATTGATTAGTTACCATGTGTAGGATTTGTCCTTTGATTTCATAATCTGGCGCATTAATGTCTGGTTGAGTAATTGCGTGACCTTGGCCAGTGCGTTTAGCTCTCATTCGGTCTTCCATACTTAGAGGTTCCAGATTTTCCATGATTGAATTTGTTGAATCTGAATCACTAAAGAATTCTGATTTAATGGTTTGTTCCTCGACAATCTCTGTTTGAATGATTGGTGGTTCCGGAGGAAAGATTAATGGTTCAGGATCTCTGAATTGTCCCTGAATATCTTCCGGATTCTTAATTGTGAGGTCGGGTTCAAAAAATGGATTATCAAAAATTTCAATTTGAGTACTTGGTCGACTGGATGACGATTCTAAAGAAAAATCAACGGCGACAATATTGGCTAGATATCTTGATCGAGTTACAGGTGGTGAACGTATAAATGGTGGTGAACGTTTTGCTCGGTGCATTCACTGAATATCCTATTAGTTATAAAAAAATAAAAATTATATAAGTTATCAAATTAATAGACTTTTCTGATTTTGCCCACGTTTCGAATAGCCAATAGATGCAGCAGGTAGCCAGGACCCTTTAAATCAGAAGCCCACAACTCGCCACTAACAAATCCAACTATTACTACGAACCAGAAAATTTTGGATGTCTATTAATTTAACCGCTTAAAATAATTTTTCGTTGAAATTTAAAGAAATTTTAGAGAAGAAATAAAAAAAAAAAAATTTAAGTCCTAAAAACTAGAGCGTCGAAAAATAAGAAAGAAAAAGAGCGCGTCGAAAAACGTCGAAAAATAAATGGTCGAAAAATAATAAAAAGAACGTAGCGCGTCGAAACTTAAAAGTCTAAAAACTAAAAATTAAAAGTTGTGTCTAAAGGTATTAAAGCTTAAAAGGAATTCTATATCCAAAATGGCAATAACTTAAAAAGTACTAAAATCTTAAAACGGCGTCGCAAAATTCTAAAGCACCTATATCTTAGTCTAAAGAAAAAGCACTTAAGAGATTTTACGGAAAATCCTAAAAATCTAGAAATAAAAATAACTATGGCAAAAACTATATCTTAAAACTAGTTACGAGCGATAAAAATACAAATTACGTACTAAATAATAAAAATATACAATTTATAAAAAGAGACAAAAAAATGATAAAATTACTAATTTTTATAAAAATATTATTTTTATATTATTTATTTTATAAAAGTATTAATTTATTAATTATTAAAACTAATTATAACTAAATATTACAAATTAATTAAATCTAAAATTAATTAATATAATATACTAACCCTAATTAGGGTTTAATATTAATAATAATTAATAATAATCCGTAATTAATGCTGTCGGCAGGTTCAGTTGGGCGTGTCAGTAACCCTCATACGGTCGCATGAGTTTTAGCCTTCGGGTTCATGCGATCGCATGGCCCAAATATTTAGGTCACAAATTGGGCTGCTACAGTGTAGCCCGATTACTTATTTATTAATTTTTTTTCTGTTTTAATATTTATATAAAATATTTATTAAATTAAAACTTATATTTTTACAAGCTAAAAGAAAATAAAGGAACCTTAAAATTTTATATATATATTTAACAAACTCTTAAAAATATATATTTTTTTGTTTTTCTTTTTATATTTTTATATTTTTAATATTTAAAACGTATTTTTTTTTTACAAAAAGAAATTAAACTTAATAAAAATCTTCTTTTTTATATATATAGCGTTTCGCTTCCGGTGTTTAAGCACTCCCCGGCAGCGGTGCCAATAATACTTGATGTGCGTAGAGGTGTATACGAAATAGCTTATATTTTACTAAGAAATATTATTAAATACGATACAATTTTACACAAGTTATTTATTTATTTATAGAGTGGATATACCTAAACCTTGCTACAACACTTATAGGCAGTGTACCTAATCGTACAGTAGTGTAGTTTTTAGTAAGTCCTGTTCGTTCCACAGGGATCTAGCCAAGTTTAACGCTATATTTTTAAAACTAAATTTGTATATAAATATATATATATATAAGTAGTATTATTATTATAAAAGGGGGTTTTTACCGTTTAATGACCGGTTTGTCAATTTTAAAACTTTAGTCGCAGTTAAAACCTAATGTAAAATATTAAAAATAAAACTTAATTTAAAGCGTAAAGTAAATGACAATAAATAAAGTGCGATAAATAAAATTGCGATAAATAAAATGACAATAAATAAAAGTGCGATAATTAAAAAGTACGATAATTAAAAGTGCAATTAAATACAATGACGGTAAATAAAAATGTGATGAAATATGAAATAAAGGAATTATGCTTATTTAACCTTCCGTAATCATGATATTTGACGTGTTGATTTTAGTTTATTACCATGGGTTAATTGTCCTTTGTCCTGGATTATTCAATATGTCCGTCTGGTTTTGTCCATAACAGTCCATCAATCATAAATATAATGTGCGAGTGTCCTCGTCAAATTATTCTTATATCCGAAGTCAAATATTCCAACTAATTGGGGACATAAACTATAATTACACCAATTTTCTTGTATATAATTCATCCCTGTTTTAATAAGTCCATTAACTATTAATCCATTCTCGTGTCCAGTTAAATGAACGATTATTAGTACTTATAAATATCCCGCCCATCGTGTCCGATCGAGTGTATATGGTTATTTATAGGTACGTCCAATTGTAAATCTTTATATTAAATTAACAAACTGTCATTTAATTAAACAAATATAAAGCCCATTAATAGCCCATAGTCTAATTTCCACAAGTGTCGTTCTTTTGTCCAAACTCCAATTATGGTACAAAGCCCAACTACCCAATTTTAATATTTAGCCCAACATCACGATTACTTCGGCTTAAATAAGCATAATAATAACTTAGCTACGAGACATTAATTTAAAAAGGTTGAATATAACTTACAATGATTAATAATAGCGTAGCGTTACACTGACAGAATTTCGACTTACACCCTTACAACATTCGCTAACATACCCTTATTATTATTAAATTAAAATTAAAATTAAAATTATAATATATATATATATATATATATATATATATATATATATATATATTACGTTGAGAGATAGAGAGGATAGATGGTTGTGTGATATTCGGCCAAAAACTGCGAAATTTATAGGATGTCACCAACTTTTTTGCTCCATGCGATCGCATGACATTTGGTCTTGCTGGCCATGCGATCGCATGGCTTGGGATTCCAGCTGACATTCGTTTGTTTGCTTCTTGCCGACGGTTTTATTAAATAATATAATATAATATATATATATATATATATATATATATATATATATATATATATATATATATAATTTTAAGAATTAATTACATATTATATTATATTCATGTGCATAGTTGACTTGTAATTTTTAGTCCGTTGCATCGAGCATTGAGAGTTGACTCTGGTCCCGGTTTCGGATTTTCGAACGTCCTTGCGAACAATTTAATATCTTGTACTTTGCATTTTGCGTCTTGTACTCTTGTAATTTTGAGACGTTTCTCATCAATAAATTGAACCACTTTGATTGTACTTTGTACTTTTGAGCTTTTTGGTCATTTGCGTCTTCAATTCGTCGAATCTGTCTTTTGTCTTCACCTTTTATTATTTAAACGAATATCACTTGTAAATAGAACAATTGTAACTAAAAGCTTGTCTTTCTTGAGGGATAATGCTATGAAATATATGTTCGTTTTTAGCATTATCAATTACGGATCTCTGTTATGAAGTCCACTATGTTTTAAGAAATCTATTTTTTTAACGGTATTCGGAATAATTGGTAAAGTGATTTACATGTAAGAACGAAAGTGTCAATTAATGAGAACTAGATAAAAGTTAGTGGAGATTCCTGCTTAACTTTCAATGCATGCTTTACAATGATTGTCTCGTAACTCTTGATAAGTTAAATGATTTAGTTTTCATAATATATAAAACGTTTTACTATACAGATGAAACCTTTTTAAAGGATAATTGAGAATATAACTGATTATGGAAAACCAAATTTATAAATTATTTGATTTAGTTTCAAAAGTATGAAAACGTTTTTCTATCTAAAAGAAACTTTGTTACAAAAACATTTTGAATATATAAAAGGAAACAATATTAATTTTCTGGTAATATATATATAAGGATATAAATGTCGTTACAAAACATTTATCGTTACAAAACGTTTATTGTTACAAAACGTTTATCGTAACAATATTAATTTTCTCGTTACAAAAATGTTTTGAATATATAAAAGGAAACAAGATTATTAAAGTTATTACCATTATCTTTTATTGTTAAAATTTTTAGAAATTATATAAAAGGATTTGAGTGCCACGTCTTCTTTAAAACGAATGTAATTTTATAAATATCTAGAACCACTTTTGACAAATTGTTACTAGGTGATTATGATAAGGAAAAAGGTTTTAACGTTATCTTAAAATCTAGAATCTTTCTAGAAACTTTTTGACAAGTTATAAATAATAACGGTCCGTGGTTTAATTGAATATAAATATATATAACTTGCAACGTGTAATTAAAAACATGTTCATATATATTTTGAATTATTAACAAACGATAATAATATTCGATTAGTGACACGATTAATATTTACATAAGTTAATTAGAATATTTGAGAAGTCAGAGTAAACGATAATACATAAATGATTCATATCAAATTATGTTATATTATGAAAACGATTTTAAATTATATAAACTCTGAAATATAATTAGTTTTGAAAAACTACATATTATAGATATTTCTAATATATAAATTTATATTTCCAAATATATATATATATATTTTACAAAGTGATTAAATATAATATTGACTAGTCATAAAACGTTTTATTTAAAATAATATATTTTGATAAACAACGAGCCATTGATTTATAGAAGCAAATGACCACAACACTCAAATATGTAAGTTACAATTCTTATAATATAATTTATTGATGATTAAGTCTAATTTTTGATAAAGGTACATTACACGAAACGTAAAGTACCAGTTTTCTACGCGTACGAAAATACGTTCAAAAAACCAGAACCGGTACTTAAGTCGAGCGTCAACGTACAATACATCGGTATAAAAATTACAAATCAACTATGCACGAGAATATAATATAATATTTAATTAATTCTAAAGATTAAATATATTATATATTAAATATTATATATATATTGTTAAAACTAAGGTGTCGGCAATATGATTGAAGCAATATTAGCTGGAAAGAGATCTCATGCGATCGCATGAGTTCTCCTCACATCCTCATGCGATCGCATGAGGGGGTAGGTGGTGGCAACAATCTTATAAATGCAACGATTTCGTTCGAGTAATTCAGTTTTCATTCCATCATTCTCTCAATCTCTCTTCTCTTAATATATTATTATTATTATTATTATTATTATTATTATTATTATTATTATTATTAATCGTATTATTATTATTAGGAGTATTATTATTGATAGTATTATACATAAAATACTACGACAAGGTCATGTTCGGTTTATTTCAAAACTGGTTTTCGAGCGGGATAGAGCTAAGGAAATTATGGGTTATAACTAAGGAGGTTATGGGTATGGTTCGGGGGTATTGTTCATGAGGTCAATCTAGTGTTTATCATCTCCATTGCGTCTGCGTACTTTTCCTGCAATATTGAATCACAATATTGATACGTGAGCACTCATAACTTATCTTTTATATCTTAATAGTGTATCCCTGACTAGTGCTCGAGTATATAGTACTCTGCATGCTTGAATGTTTAATTTCGCCGTTAAATAGTTTATGATGAATCATGAATTAAATACATATACTACTGAGATAAGGTATATGATATATGCATGTCATTAGAAAGCTGGTGAAAAATTAATAACTTTTCATTTAAGAATCGTGTGATTTCGATGAACGGATTAAAAGATATAGCCAACTGAATTATTATTAACTTTAGTATTATTATTGTTAAAATGATTGTTATTACTATCGTCGTTATTATCATCGTTAATATTATTATCTAATAATAATAATAATAATAATAATTATTATTATTATTATTATTATTATTATTATTATTATTATTATTATTATCATTATTAATATTAATATTATCATTAAAAATTGTTATTGTTATTATTATTACTATCGTTATTATCATCAAGATTATTATTAATATTATCATTATTATTATTATTATAACTATTAGTATTACCATTAATATTATTATAATACTTATTAGCATTATTATCATTAAAACTAATATTAGTATCAACTAATTATTATGATTGTTATTATTATTTTTATTATGAACGCGATATAAAAGAGGACTAAAAGCTATTTAACAAATCGATTAGGAAATAATGACTATAAGTATCATGATGAAATTAAAATATTATAAATATTGATGTAGATAAAATTATCGTTTTTATTATTTTTATCATTATTATTATTATTAAAGGTATCGTTAATATTAAAGCTATCATTTTATCAAAAATTATCATATCATTATTATTATAAAATATCATTATTATTATCATTTTAGTATTATTATTATTAAAAATTATCATTTTGAATAGAATTATTATTTTATAAAATATTATTATTATTACTATTAATATTAAAAAGTATCGTTATTATTAAAACTATCATGATTAGAATTATCATTTTATCATAACTAATATCATCATTAGTAAATATAATTATTGTTATTATTATTAGTAGAATAATAATAATTATAATTATTATTATTACAAAATAATACAACCTTTACTTATTATTATTATCAAAATTATTTTATCAAATAAATATGTGATACAAGGATAATTTGTAATATAATTACATACATACCACTATATTTTTATGAACTTTATAAAATTTATTACTTAAGATATATAAAAGTATATTTTTATTATATATAAATTTTAATATAAATTTTTATTTATTAATAAATGATTTATATTATTTACTCTAATAAAATCTGTTAAATATATTTAAATATATAAAACGACTATATTTAACTTATATAATAATCATGTATAGATTTTGGAAGTTATTTTGAATCAAGTTGAATTTTCTTAACTTTTGCATATCGGTCTCGAGCATTAGGATCGTGATACACTACGGTTTGACCTAAATTGTTAGACAGATATTGACCAACATATAAATATATATAATTAATATAGGTTCATGAATCCGAGGTCAACCCTTCACTTGTTCAATGACGTCATATGTATTTTTACTACGAAATACAGTATTGTGAGTTTCATTTACTCCCTTTTAAATGTTTTTGCAATATATATTTTTGGGACTGAGAATACATGCGCTGCTTTTATAAATATTTTACGAAATAGACACAAGTAATCGAAATTACATTCTATGGTTGGATTATCGAAATCCAATATCGCCCTTCAAGTCTGGTAACCTAAGAATTAGGGAAATGACCCCTAATTGACGCGAATCCTAAAGATAGATCTATTGGGCCTAAAAACCCCCATTCATGTTTATGGATGGCTTTAGTACTTCAAGATTATTATTATACAGATGACGATGTTTATGGGGATATTCTATGCATTATGGTTAATGTCGGTTACCAGGTGTTCAATCCATATGAATGATTTTTATGCAGATGGCTATATGCATGCATGATGTTTATGAGAAATGAAAATATGAAATCTTGTGGTCTATTAAAAATGATGGAAATGAATATTAATGATAAACTAATGAACTCACCAACCTTTTGATTGACACTTTAAAGCATGTTTATTCTCAGGATTGAAAGAAATCTTTCGCTGTGAATTTGCTCAATTTAAAGATATTACTTGGAGTCATTCATGGTATATTTCAAAGACGTTGCATTCAAGTCGTTAAATTCATTAAATATTATGATTAAGCAAATGACAGATTAGGTCATTTATAGTTGGATATTACGAAATGGTATGCATGCCTATCAACTTTCAATGAAATGAAAGTTTGTCTTTTAGAATGAATGCAATGTTTGTAAAATGTATCATATAGAGGTCAAATACCTCGCAATGTAATCATATGTTATTGTATTCGTTCTTATGGATTAGGACGGATCGTCTCATGTGGTATCAGAGCGGTGGTCTTAGTTAACCAGGTCTTGTATTAGTGTGTCTAACAGATAGTTATTAAGATACATTAGTAAGTCTGGACTCCGACCTTAGCTGCATGTCAAAAAGTTTTGCTTATCATTTCTTGTCAGAAATTACCTGCTTATCATTCTTAATTTTAGACACGTTTTCCTGCATTTATTGCATACGTAGTGTACATACGATTTTGTATCTTATCAAATCTGTTACTGTAAACTTTTCTTGATATCTTCCGAAAATTCCTCCGTGATTTATGGAATTTTGGTATTATATATACATATGTAAATTATGTATTAAAGAGTACCAATCTAAATTCTATAATCTATTTCAAATCATAAATCATCTCCCTAATTATACAAGATGGATCCCGTATCTAGTTCAAACTCCTTAAACTCCGACAGCTATTCCGATATGAATATTCACCTGAACTCCGAAGACAGTGTAACCGGAATGGATCAACCAATCAGCCATCACCAATTCTATATGAATTGGGGATGGGTTCGTAGTATACTAAATCATTGGAGACAAGAAGAAGGTGATCCCTTCCATCCCGCACATTCCCCTCTTGGCGAAGAACCTGAAGCACTTACAAGCAAACCTGTTCGTGATACTATTTTCTCTCTCATTTCCAGGGTATCTCGTCATGACTATATACTATCTCGAATTTTGGATCTTATTCATCCGCTCGTCCGAACCGACAATCATCCCGGTGTAATAGAAGAAGTTAACGAGCTTTGCACTCGGGTAGTGGCTTTGGAGAATATGGTGCAAAGGTTACAAGTACCAGCAGCAGCACCGGATGCAACAGTACCACCATCAGCAACACCAACAGTACCATCACCGCCACCACCAACAACATCCGCATCCCACACTTCAACATCACAACCTATACCCTGAGCATCAACGTCATACGCACCAAGTAGTATCAACAACAATAACCGATGAAGTATTAATCTATAACTTCATTGGAGAAACATTCTATAGCGATTATGTAATCTCCAAAGTCTTAGAGATTATCTATTCTAGCCTTAACCATAAATCAGATGTGTGGACCGAGATGATAAAAGGAAGAGTAAAAACCCTGACAAGGATAGTGCACGAATTACAAGCTAGACTTGTTTTACCAGCAGCATCAACAGTACCGTTAGCATCACCAGCACAATCAGTGCCGTCAGCATCGCCAGAATCAGCAGCACCTATAACATCACAAGCTCCGCCAGTTCAAGAATCACCGTGGACATCATTACGAATCAATAACCCTTATATTGTATCAACGAGTTATGAAGTATTAACTCATTTCCTCTGAAGAATTTATATGTATATTTTATATATATATGAGTTTTGAAACCACAATAGATCTTCTCGTACTAAGCTATTATGTATGAATTAAACAAGGGTAGATGCTACTCGGTTAGTTCATATTACTAATATGCTATGATGTACATCCTTCATTAACAACTTAATCATCATTAACTACAATCTCTGTTTCAACTTAATAAATCCCATTTTATAATAAACCAAGTATATTACTCAATTATATGTTTGATTTTTACACCTTCATTTCCGATGTATTCGAAACTTTCTAGAAAACATCATTATATCTTGCGAAGTTCACAAGAATTTCATGAACACCAACATCATTCCCGAGGAAATATCAATAAGAATGAATGATGAAATATTGATTCATAATTTCATTTACGTTGAAGAGATAATACGTGAAGATTACGAAATTTCTAAAATTTTAGAGATTATTCATTTCTAGTTCCAGCCAAAAATCAAATGAGTTAATTTAATATTAATTCATTAAATCTGTATTATATTTGAAGAAAATATACATATATTTTCATAAAGACTGTGATAAAATTCTCTTGTACAAAATATTATTTGTGAATTTTTTTTTAACGGGTAGATAATACCCGAGAGATGTATAGATTCACAATTAATATGTTACATTCTTCGATTCTGATTCAACAATCATCAACTATACTTACTACTTTCACAACGATATACATTCTTTTATGAGAATCAGAACAACCGTTCTCATCCAAATTCGATTACATATTCTGATTTTGACAAATCAGAATCCAAGTCAATATTTAACAGAAGACATCACTCTTAAATTCCTACATCTTTTAAAGTTATACTTTGACTTCAAAACTGTGCTAGAACATCACTTCTACCCAGAAAAATATTCATATCATTCAAAATTCTAGAACATTATATGTATATTAACGATTACAATCTGTGTTCAAACCCTTCGAAATTCCTGAAGACACTTCAAATAATGAACAATCGAGATGATGATCCAACCACATATTACCCACAGTCTTGCACCTGAAAAACTCTCGAAACCAAAGTCATAGTTTAACACGTATCCGTGTCAGACCCTTTGACATTTATTAGCAAAAATAACTTTTTCAATCCCTTTTCAAAGTAGACAGTTTTGTCACAGCTCCAGCAAATCAACTTCCTATTATAACGATTTCCCCTTCATCATTGTTACCGGAGAACTCTTTATGTCTCGCCACGGTAGCAGTAACTTACCAACAATTTCACTGATCTTTAAGCCTCTCCGAAAAATTACTATACTTATTCATTGAAACCCTATCATGTACTCATCTGCATCTTTTAATGGTAGTTGCCATACCAAAAAGCTTAAAAAAATTATTCTCAAATTTCGCAGCAATTCTACGCCAACAGTCATATAACGTCTATCTCCAAGACTTACATACTTCGAATATGAAGTTTCTGAAAACACCCCAAACTGCAAACTAGTTCTCCAAAATTGGAAAAATGCTGATGAAGCAGCAAAAGCTATAAACAACCTTAACAGTCAAAAGTTTGATGATAAAGAATAACGTGTTGGCAAAGCTCAGAAAAAGAGAAGGTTTGAAACTGGAAAACGGATTGAGCAAACCATGAAGGAAACTGTGGACAAATCACAAAGACTAAACCTGCCTTCAAAGAATCCAAATAATTCAGTGTCTGCTGAAGTCATTAACGAATACCTTACTCCTGACTCTAAACCCTTGCGGACAATATTCTTCATCATCCTCCGATATTAGAAATTCTAAGATATCATCGTACCTTTCTTTATAAATATCCTCGATATTTCTGAAGATATCCTCATAACTATTGATATTCGAAATCATTTACCTCTTCGCGCTATATGTGTTACATCATAAAAGAAACTATTTTAGTTTCTAAATTCTGAAACCTTTGAGTTTAAAATATGAATGTTTTTGAAGTAATGTTGGGAACTGAAGCATGAGTTAGTATAATATAATGACACTTGATCAACGTGATATATTACGGTAAGTCATGCTGAGTTTCTAAATGAAACGTGATGATTCACAGATCATAACATCATCATGTGTCATGTTGCATGACTCTTGTATTCTACTTAAACTCTAAACATATCAAGAAAATATTTTTCTTGATGATTCGGCCTTTTTCGAGGTATTCTGGTAATTTAACAAATCAAGATCGTGCTATTACAATTTCCTTCTTAGAACATTAATTATGTTCATTCCGAAATTCATATCTACGAATTCTGGACCATTATCCGCTTGACTTAAAGTCGGGAAGAGAAAAAAAAAAGCATGAAGCTTCAAAATATCAATGGGAGTATAAATCACAGTAAATTGGAGAGAGTATTAACTGTGGATGTCAATGATTACAGAAAGACAGAAGCAGAGACATCGAAATATAAGGAAAGATATAAACCCCAATAACAACCCAGAAATTACAAACCGTGAATATCGATGCGTATAGCAAAATAAAGACACGGGAGAACTAAAAACACTATAAAACCCAGAGTATAGTAGAAGTGAATAGATTCTTCTGGAGGCAGATGGAAAAGAAGAATGACGGATATGAAAGTTAAGAGTATATCAAGAAATCAAAACTGGATGGAGCATATTGATGAATGCTTTAAAGTATGAGTTGAGGGGGAGAGAATAGAAAGTATGAGCTGTGGAAATATGGAAACGAAGAGGGTGGTTTTATAGTGAGATATCAGATAGAACAATCGAGTCAGATCATCGCATTTAACCGAAGAGAATCCTAATTTCTTAATTACCAAAGAATCAAATCTTTTTACCAAGATTTTCTCTAAATCCCTTGAACTCTGGAAATCAATCCTGTCTACGTCAAAAGATATGACGAATCTACAATTACTCATTTCACTCTTTTGCAATAGCATCACTCATACGCTTCATATAATCGAGATGTTTTATCCATATTACTCAATGATGATAAAACTCTAATTTTCAGCTTGTATGCATCATGAAAACATACTTGTTGTCAGCCATGACCATCCCAATCAAATTTCGGGACGAAATTTCTTTAACGGGTAGGTACTGTGACAACCCGAAAATTTTCGATCAAATTTAAACTTAATCTTTATATGTTCCGACACGATAAGCAAAGTCTGTAATGTTGAAATCTCAAAAACTTTGAACTGTGTTCACGTAATCAATTACCCTTTGTCTGTGCTTGACGATTCACGAACATTTATGTGTATAGATATGTATAAGATATAATTATATTAATTGAAAACGATAACAAAGTATTAGATGTATAATACTTTACATGAACGTATTTGCTTCATTATATAGTTAATATAATTATCGACGGAATTAAAAGATAATATCAAATGATTGAATTATCAGATACATTGTGATTATGATTACGGATCTCTGTTATGAAGTCCACTATGATTTAAGAAATCTATTTTTTAACGGTATTCGGAATAATTGGTAAAGTGATTTACATGTAAGAATGAAAGTATCAATTAACGAGAACTAGATAAAAGTTAGTGGAGATTCTTGCTTAACTTTCAATGCATGCTTTACAATAATTGTCTCGTAACTCTTGATAAGTTAAATGATTTAGTTTCCATAATATTGAAAACGTTTTACTATACAGATGAAACTTTTTTAAAGGATAATTGAGAATATAACTGATTATGGAAAACCAAATTTATAAATTACTTGATTTAGTTTCAAATGTATGAAAACGTTTTTCTATCTAAAAGAAACTTTGTTACAAAAATGTTTTGAATATATAAAAGGAAACAATATTAATTTTCTCATAATATATATATAAGGATATAAATGTCTAGAAGTAGAAACATATTATAAAACTTTAAGATTCTTAAAGTTATTACCATTATCTTTTATTGTTAAAATTTTTAGAAATTATATAAAAGGATTTGAGTGCCACGTCTTCTTTAAAACGAATATAATTTTATAAATATCTAGAACCACTTTTGACAAATTGTTACTGGGTCATTATGATAAGGAAAAAGGTTTTAACGTTATCTTAAAATCTAGAATCTTTCTAGAAACTTTTTGACAAGTTATAAATAATAACGGTCCGTGGTTTAATTGAATATAAATATATATAACTTGCAACGTGTAATTAAAAACATGTTCATATATATTTTGAATTATTAACAAATGATAATAATATTTTCAATTAGTGACACGATTAATATTTACATAAGTTAATTAGAATATTTGAGAAGTCAGAGTAAATGATAATACATAAATGATTCATATCAAATTATGTTATATTATGAAAATGATTTTAAATTATATAAACTCTAAAATATAATTAGTTTTGAAAAACTACATATTATAGATATTTCTAATATATAAATTTATATTTCCAAATATATATATATATATATATATTTTTTACAAAGTGATAAAATATAATATTGACTAGTCATAAAACGTTTGATTTAAAATAATATATTTTGATTAACAACGAGCCATTGATTTATAGAAGCAAATGACCACAACACTCAAATATGTAAGTTACAATTCTTATAATATAATTTATCGATGATTAAGTCTAATTTTTGATAAAGGTACATTACACGAAATGTAAAGTACCAATTTTCTAAGCGTACGAAAATGCGTTCGAAAAACCGGAACCAGTACTTAAGTCGAGCATCAACGTACAATACATCGGTGTAAAAATTACAAATCAACTATGCACGAGAATATAATATAATATTTAATTAATTCTAAAAATTAAATATATTATATATTAAATATTATGTATATATATATATTGTTAAAACTAAGGTGTCGGCAATATGATTGAAGCAATATTAGCTGGAAAGAGATCTCATGCGATCGCATGAGTTCTCCTCACATCCTCATGCGATCGCATGAGGGGGTAGGTGGTGGCAACAATATTATAAATGCAACGATTTCGTTCGAGTAATTCAGTTTTCATTCCATCATTCTCTCAATCTCTCTTCTCTTATTATTATTATTATTATTATTATTATTATTATTATTATTATTATTATTATTATTATTATTATTATTATTATTATTATTATTATTATTATTATTATTATTATTATTATTATTATTATTATTATTATTATTATTATTATTATTATTATTATTATTCGTATTATTATTATTAGGAGTATTATTATTGATAGTATTATACATAAAATACTACGACGAGGTCATGTTCGGTTTATTTCAAAACTGGTTTTCGAGCGAGATAGAGCTAAGGAAATTATGGGTTATAACTAAGGAGGTTATGGGTATGGTTCGGGGGTATTGTTCGTGAGGTCAATCTGGTGTTTATCATCTCCATTGCGTCTGCGCACTTTTCCTGCAATATTGAATCAAAATATTGATACGTGAGCACTCATAACTTATCTATTATATATTAATAGTGTATCCCTGACTAGTGCTCGAGTATATAGGACTATGCATGCTTGTATGTTTAATTGCGTTGTTAAATAGTTTATGATGAATCATAAATTAAATACATATACTACTGAGATAAGGTATATGATATGCATGTCGTTGGAAAGCTGGCAAAAAATTAATAACTTTTCATTTAAGAATCGTGTGATTTCGATGAACGAATTAAAAGATATAGCCAACTGAATTATTATTAACTTTAGTATTATTATTGTTAAAATGATTGTTATTACTATCGTCGTTATTATCATCGTTAATATTATTATCTAATAATAATAATAATAATAATAATAATAATAATAATAATAATAATAATAATAATAATAATTATTATTATTATTATTATTATTATTATTATTATTATTATTATTATTATTATTATTATTATTATTATCATTATTAATATTAATATTATCATTAAAAATTGTTACTGTTATTATTATTACTATCGTTATTATCACCAAGATTATTATTAATATTATCATTATTATTATTATTATTATTATTATTATTATTATTATTATTATTATAACTATTAGTATTATCATTAATATTATTATAATACTTATTAGCATTATTATCATTAAAACTAATATTAGTATCAACTAATTATTATGATTGTTATTATTATCATTATTATGAACGCGATATAAAAGAGGACTAAAAGCTATTAAACAAATCGATTAGGAAATAATGAGTATAAATATCATGATGAAATTAAAATATTATAAAATATTGATTTAGATAAAATTATCATTTTTATTATTTTTATCATTATTATTATTATTAAAGGTATCGTTAATATTAAAGCTATCATTTTATCAAAAATTATCATATCATTGTTATTATAAAATATCATTATTATTATCATTTTAGTATTATTATTATTAAAAATTATCATTTTGAATAGAAGTATTATTTTATAAAATATTATTATTATTACTATTAATATTAAAAAGTATCGTTATTATTAAAACTATCATGATTAGAATTATCATTTTATCATAACTAATATCATCATTAGTAAATATAATCATTGTTATTATTAGTAGTAGTATAATAATAATTATTATTATTATTATTACAAAATAATACAACCTTTACTTATTATTATTATCAAAATTATTTTATCAAATAAATATGTGATACAATGATAATTTGTAATATAATTACATACATACCACTATATTTTTATGAACTTTATAAAATTTATTACTTAAGATATATAAAAGTATATTTTTATTATATATAAATTTTAATATAAATTTTTATTTATTAATAAATGATTTATATTATTTACTCTAATAAAATCTGTTAAATATATTTAAATATATAAAACGAATATATTTAACTTATATAATAATCATGTATAGATTTTGGAAGTTATTTTGAATCAAGTTGACTTTTCTTAACTTTTGCATATCGGTCTCGAGCATTAGGATTGTGATACACTACGGTTTGACCTAAATTATTAGACAGATATTGACCAACATATAAATATATATAATTAATATAGGTTCGTCACATGTATTTTTACTACGAAATACAGTATTGTGAGTTTCATTTGCTCCCTTTTTAAATGCTTTTGCAATATATATTTTTGGGACTGAGAATACATTCGCTGCTTTTATAAATGTTTTACGAAATAGACACAAATAATCAAAATTACATTCTATGGTTGGATTATCGAAATCGAATATCGCCCTTCAAGTCTGGTAACCTAAGAATTAAGGAAATGGCCCCTAATTGACGCGAATCCTAAAGATAGATCTATTGGGCCTAACAACCCCCATTCATATTTATGGATGGCTTTAGTACTTCGAGATTATTATTATACAGACGACGATGTCTGTGGGGATATTCTATGCATTATGGTTAATGTCGGTTACCAGGTGTTCAATCTATATGAATAATTTTTATGCAGATGGCTATATGCATGCATGATGTTTATGAGAAATGAAAATATGAAATCTTGTGGTCTATTAAAAATGATGGAAATGAATATTAATGATAAACTAATGAACTCACCAACCTTTTGGTTAACACTTTAAAGCAAGTTTATTCTCAGGATTGAAAGAAATCTTTCGCTGTGAATTTGCTCAATTTAAATATATTACTTGGAGTTATTCATGGCATATTTCAAAGACGTTGCATTCAAGTCGTTAAGTTCATTAAAGATTATGATTAAGCAAATGACAGATTATGTCATTTATAGTTGGATATTATGAAATGGTATGCATGCCTATCAACTTTCGATGAAATGAAAGTTTGTCTTTTAGAATGAATGCAATGGTTGTAAAATATATCATATAGAGGTCAAATACCTCGCGATGTAATCATATGTTATTGTATTCGTCCTTATGGATTTGGACGGGTCGTCTCAGGTTTCACGGTCGACCGTAGTACAGCCGTGTAGCATTTTTACCAAGATAATTACTTATGTGTTGGTCTTTTGCTAGAGATAGTTTAGGCTTATGAACTCATGTCGTCCTACATATGATTAACAACTAGGTTCTAGTGTGTTATCATCAAAACAAAGTAATTAACTTTTGAATATTATGATTTGAATCTTAACCAACAATTCAGATTATGAATCATTCTGTACTTAATCATTCAAATTTATCAAACGCACTCTTAGTCATTTTCTAATTTATTTTTGCCTTTAATTGCATGATAAAAGTTCTAAATGACTCGTGCAATCACATGTTTATTTAAAAAAATAATTTAATGATATGTTTTAGGTATTAAGTGAATGTAAATGTTAAAATCATTTAGTTTAATGACTTTGGCGATAAAACTTGAAACTTTATTTTTTTTGGACTTTAATACCGGAGTGAAAACGTGACTTTTTAGCCGATATCACCTGTAAAAGAACTCATATTTAAATAATAATAATAATAATAATAATAATAATATAATAATAATTATTATAATTATAGTTATAGTTATAATTATAATTATAATAATAAATAATAAATAATAATAATAATAAAGTTTGCTTACAAATTGAGTATTTATATTTTTAATATTAATTATTCGTAATAACAAATGCCTCTTAATTTTTGTTAAAAAATTGCAATACAAATATTATATGAAGGTTGTACAATATACTTCAAAGTTTATACATGTGTTCATGGGGTGTATTGTAAAAGATTGTAAAATTTGTTTTAGAATTTGTACATATGATCATGTGTGTGTTTTATCATTAGGTTGTATATAATGTTTTAAATATTGTACATTTGGTCGGTAGGGTGTTTTACCATAAATACATAACAATTTAAATATTATACATATGGTCATGGAGTGTTTTATTATAAGGTTGTACATAATATTTCATATATTATACAATTAACATGCTAATATTTTTATTAAATACAATATTATTTAATGACATCATTATAGAGACTAAGAATTTTTCTCTTTATTTTTGAATTTTTTTAAGCTTGGATAATTCTTATTTATGGCTTTATCATTATCAAAGATTTATTAGATACTATAGATTGTGGTCATTCGGTTTTAAATTAGTATCATTAACCCTCAATTTTGTCTCATTGAATCGAATTTTTATTTAATTTTCTATCCCTCTGTCGAAATAAAAAATGTATTATGGATTATGGTTTGATTTCTATTTCATCTTTAATTATTTTGTGGTTGAATGTCTTTGTAGGTATTTGATCTTGGTCAAGAGTTTAGTTGAAGCGGTCAAGGTTGAAGATGCATGGATTAGTGCACTTTGAAGGTCCGGTTTCATTGAGGATCAGAGTTGTTTATTCTCAAATAACACACCTGGTGTGTGGTTTAATTTAATGCAAATCATAGTTAAGACGTAGTTCAAACCTGGTTATTAATTCAGGAGCCTTTCATATACAATTCATAAGTACAAGGGCTCAAACTATAATATTGTAATAATAGGGTATATAATCCTAATTCAGAATTCATTAATTCATTTGATTAGGTTTGCATTCTGATTAAACGCTCATCTCATTCATCTTCTCCAGTTTTTGTTTTTCATTTGAATCTAGTAAGGATTGTTAGTAGTTGATTGATTAATTGATGAGTTGTTGAGTTGATTATATCCTATTTCTGAATATGGTACCAGAGCTATTGGTTGGTGTAAGTTCCGATTGAAGATTTAGAACGAATGTTCTTTCGTTATCGTGATTAATAGTCAAAAGTTGATTTAGAATTGGGTTCGACAAAGTCTGTGGGTTTGGGTGCTCTTGAAATTAAAAGATTCGACATTTTCAGAAAATCCTAATTAGGGTTGGTGTTGTTTCTCGCTATAAATTTGTACTTGCTTTCTATTCCATTCATGGAGTACTCTGTATGGTATCCTTTCCCTTCGTGTATTCTTCGATTATCTAGGTTGTGCTAATCGTATTGTTATAGAAGAGAGCAAGTTGTGCTCGAATCTTGAATCTTGACCTATAAGGTTTTAAGAAAACATGATCAAGCAAAATGTTTCCATAGGAATACATTTGTTTATCGGCATTTATCAGGTGCATTTGTCTTTACGCACTTTTTTGCATTATTGTTATTTTATTGTGTTGTGGTTATTAATCTTGGCAAAAATGGACAAGGATGATAATACAATCGGGTATGGTTATGGTGAAACTTTGATAGGCAAGTTAGATTTTGGTAATCCATTGTACTTGCATGCTAGTGATATTACAATTGTTTATGTGATTAATATTTAGTTAAAAGGCACATAAAATTATAGGGTATGGAGATGTGCTATGACTCTGTCTTTACATACCAAAATAAAATGGGATTTATAAATGGTACATTTGAAAAAGATGAAACTATGAGACTCTCCGGAGGCAATTGGATAGATGTAACTCTCTGGTATAATCTTGGATTCTTGGTTGTATTTCTTGAGTTATATCTAGTTCAAGATTTTCTGAAAATGTTTTTGTTGTTTGACAAAAATTAAAGAAAACATATAGTAAGGTTGATGCTTCGATCATATATAATATACATAAAAATATCAATTCTTTAAGTCAAAATGGTTCATCAATCTCTGACTATTATCACATATTGAGTTATGTATGGAAACAATTAGATGCTTTACTTCAGTTGCCTACATATACATGTGATGCAAATATACTATTATCACATATTGAGTTATGTATGGAAACAATTAGATGCTTTACTTCAGTTGCCTACATATACGTGGTGCAAATAAATAGTTTGGAGATCACACTAGACTTATAAAGTTAATGCAGTTTTGTAACAACCCTACTTTTTTCGTTACTTTCGTTAACTGTCTGTTAATTGTTTTAACGGTGTTTACTTAACTTTATATGTGTTTAAGTGTATTAAATGCATACTTGATCCCTGGCGGGTTACGTGAATAAAAATGGGTTAATATTAATTGATAAACATATTTCGATTAATGAAATACGATAAAAACGAAACGGTTTGAACAACTACAAAAACTACTTTTCGAGTAACGAAACACTCAGGTTTATATTAATAATTATTTTAATAATTATTAACTTTTAAAAATATTTAATTTATTTAGTGTTTTAATAAATTAAACTTATTGGTTGCGTTTTAACGATCAGTTTAGCGTTTTGGGCCTTCGGTACGTTTAAACAGCACTTGAGTCGGACCACGAGTACACGCAATTGAACAACACTAGCCCGGGAACCCTTCCCATGTGGGCCACGACCGAACACCCCATCCTACCCCTTAATTTTATGTTTTAGGCTTGTAATGATCACCAGTGTTTGTTAGGGCCCTAAATTAAATTGCTAGATAATAAAACACTGCATCTTAATCCCTAACCTAAATTAGTCGCTAGTTATCTCCTCTCCTGCCTCCATGTTCGTCGACCACACACACACAACCACAACACCATCAATTTTTGGTTTTTAGATTAAACCTTCAACACGAGAATTGTAATTCGCATCGATAGCTACACATTGGTATAAGAAATTTCGTGATCTAAGGTATAATTCTATGAACCTTAATTGTTATAAATTCGATTTTGATGAAGTTCCATAGTGTATGATGTCAATTGCTCAAGTCTATATGCTTACATGTAAATTATTTGCGTTAATTTGTTCGTTTGATGTGATTAGAGTTAATCCCGAATTTAAATTGCATGATTATAGAAACTTAACTTTGTTGAATGTTAAATATTATTACATATTCAGAATCCTCTCAAAAAAATTGATAATTTTAGGCTTTGAAATGCGTATTTTCGTTACCGTATGTGCAAGTTATGATTAAATGAAGTTTTGTTGACGAATCTATGATTAATCCGAATTTTAGGAAAATGAGTAAGGATTTGAGTTATGAACTGATCACCATTGTGTAGAGAATTCAAAAACATTCAATTTGAACTAGGATATCATGCTATTTGGAGTTGTAAAGCTCATGTTATGCTTAAATGAATGTTCTTGACAAAACTAGTTTGCTCGGTAGCCTAAAACATATTTTAAAAGCAATTTGAAACGAGATATAGAATCAAATCTTTGCATTTCTGTAAAATTCATATGTTGTAGATAACTGTTAATCTAGGCCTTGTGTTATTTGGATTTGTATAGCTTGCGTAATGTGCGTGCCAAAATGACAACCCGAATTCTGTCTGAATCTGTTAAGTATGCACTTTTAGCCCTATAAGTTGAGTTGTGGATAGTTTGAGAACTTGATCTTCTAAATATTTATACTTTATATGTTATGGAACAAAAGTCTAGTTTATGGCAAAAACCTGATACATTATGCCCAATAAGGCCAAATTTTTGATAACTACTGAATTGGACTGAAACAGAACGTCTGACTTTACGGAATAAACTGTACCAACTGGCTAAACCAAATCATCTCATCTTTTTATATGTGTTAGTTTAGCTTTTCCTTGAAATTTAGCCACTAACCTTGATTGATTTTCATGCTCCTAGCTCCGGTTATGCCCAATATAAAATGGATGCTGAAAGGACCCATTCATATACATTATAAACGATTCACAATAGTTGATTACATCGCGAGGTATTTGACCTCTATATGATACGTTTTACAAACATTGCATTCGTTTTTAAAAGACAAACTTTCTTTACATCAAAAATTGACGGCATGCATACCATTTCATATTACATCCAACTATAATTGACTTAATATTAATCTTGATGAACTCAACGACTCGAATGCAACGTCTTTCAAAGTATGTCTTGAATGACTCCAAGTAATATCCTTAAAATGAGCTAATGCACAGCGGAAGAATTCTTTAATACCTGAGAATAAACATGCTTTAAAGTGTCAACCAAAAGGTTGATGAGTTCATTAGTTTATCATAATCCATCATTTCCGTAATAGTAATAGACCACAAGATTTCAGTTTCTATAAATATCCGTACACTCGCAAGTGTATAAAAGTATTCTATAAGTTGTAGGCACCCGGTAACAAGCTTTAACGTTCATGTTTTACCCTCTGAAGTACACCAGATCAGGTGTGTTTAAAATAACCTCGAAGTACTAAAGCATCCCATAGTCAGGATGGGGTTTGTCAGACCCAATAGATCTATCTTTAGGATTCGCGCCTACCGTACATAGACAAGTAGTTTAATGTTACCAAGCTAAGGGTATATTTCTGGTTTAAACCCACATAGAATTAGTTTTAGTACTTGTGCCTATTTCGTAAAACATTTATAAATCAGCGCATGTATTCTCAGCCCAAAAATATATATAAAAAGGGAGCAAATGAAACTCACAATACTGTATTTCGTAGCAATTATGTATATGACGGCACTGAACAAGTGCAGTGTTTGTCTCGGATTCACGAACCTATATTAAGTATATATATATTTATATGTTGGTCAATATCTGTCTAACAATTTAGGTCAAGTCGTAGTGTATCACAATCTTAATGCTCGAGACCGACATGCAAAAGTCAACAAAAGTCAACTTGACCCAAAATGACTTCCAAAATCTATACATGTTTATTATATAACTTATATATAGTAGTTTTATATATTTAAATATATTTATCAGATCTTATTATACTAAATAATACAAGTCATTTATTAATAAATAAAAATTTATATTAAAATTCATATATGATAAAAATATACTTTTATATATCTCAAATAATAAAATTTATAAAATTCACTTAATATCATAAAAATATAGTGGTATGTATTATTAATGTAATTACATTACGTGTGGTAAAAATATCTTTGTACGCATATTTATTTGATAAAATAATATTGATAATAATAATAATGATAAAAATAATAAAATGATAGTTTCAATAAAAATATTAATTTTTAGTAATAAAGATAATTTTAGTAATAACATCAACTGATAACAGTTATAATAATCGTTTTAATAATAATATTAAAATTAATGATAATTCAATTGACCATATCTTTTAATCCGTTCATCGAAACCACACGATTTCTAAATGAAAAGTTATTAATTTTTTCTTCAGATTTTCAACGACATGCATATCATATAACTTATCTCAGTAGCATATGTATCAAATTTGTGATTTATCATAAACTATTTAACGACGAAACTAAGCATACAAACATGCATAATCATATATACTTGAGCACTAGTCAGGGATACACTATTAATATATAAAAGATAAGATATGAATGCTCACGTATTAATATTGTGATTCAATATTGCAGGAAAGTACGTAGACGCAACGAAAATGATAAACGTTAGGTTGACCTCACGAGCAATACCCTCGATCAATACCCATAACCTTCATAGCTATAACCCATAATTTCCTTAGCTCTATCCCATTTGAAAACTTATTTTGAAATCGTCTGAATATAACTCCGTCGTAGTATTTTATGTATACTAATAATATCTTGAAATAATACTAAGTAAATATATATATATGTAATTCGATTGAGAGAGTTTAGAGAAATATATTTTCAAGTTTCTATGAAATAATGAAACCTATTGAATTCTATTTATAATAGATTTTTGAATTATTAAAGTGAATTATTAAAGTATGAATTATTAAAATGAATTATTAAAGTATGAATTATTAAAGTGAATTATTAAAGTATGAATTATTAAAGTAAATTATTAAAGTATTAATTATTAAAGTGAATTATTAAAGTATGAATTATTAAAGTGAATTATTAAAGTATGAATTATTAAAGTGAATTATTAAAGTATGAATTATTAAAGTGAATTATTAAAGTATGAATTATTAAAGTTAAAGTAAAGTAAACGTAAAGTAAAGGTAAAGTTAAAGTATAGTAAAAGTATAAAACTATGTACGTATAATACGCTTATAAAAATATATATAATATTAATTTAAATCGTTATATATATATATATATATATATATATATATATATATATATATATATATAATAAAATAAAATATAAATATCGTTATCTTTATCATACTGGTTAAGTAATGAGTTGTCAAAAAAAATAGATTTCTTAAATCACAGTGGACCTCATAACAAAGGCCCGTAATCATATCATAATGTATCTGATAATTCAATCATTTGATATTATCTCTTAATTCTGTCGATAAATATATCGAAACAAATATGTTTATGTAAAGTATCATATATCTAATACTTTGTTAATGTTTTCAGTTAATAGTATATATTATATATACATATCTATATACACATAATTGTTCGTGAATCGTCGAACACGGTCAAAGGGTAATTGATTACATGAATGTAGTTCCAAACTTTTTGAGATTCAACATTACAAATTCTGCTTATCGTGTCAGAAACATATAAAGGTTAAGTTTAAATTTGGTCGAAAATTTCCGGGTCGTCACAGTACCTACCCGTTAAAGAAATTTCGTCCCGAAATTTGATCGAGGTCGTCATGGCTAACTATAAAAATGTTTTCATGATGAATATGAGTTGATAAATAGAGTTTTATCATCATTGAGTAATATAGATAAAACAATTTGATTACGCGAAGAGTATAAGTGAAGCTATCGCAAGAGAGTGAAATGAGTAAACGTATTTTCGTTTTAACCGATGACGTAGTTATGATTGATTTCCGGAATTCATGGGATTTAAAGAAAATCTTCGCAATAAGATTTGGTTCTTCGGCGATTAAGGAAATCAGGATCTTCTTTGATTAAATGCGATAATCTGTCTCGATTTCTCTGTCTGATATTTTACTATAATTCCACCCCCTTCGTTTCTTTATTTCCACAGCTCACACCTTCTAGTCTTTCTCCCCAATTCATACTTTAAAGCATTCGTTAATATGCTTCATCCAGTATTGATTCTTGATATACTTTTAACTTTCATATCTGTCATTCTTCTTTTTCATCTACCACCGGAGGAAGTTATTTTCTTCTACCATTACCTTGGGGTTATTGTGTTTTTCATTCTCCCGTGTCTTTATATTGCTATACGCATTTATATACACGGTTTGTAATTTCGGGGATGTTATCGGGCTTTATATTCTCCATTATATTTCGGAGCTTCATGCTTTCGTTTTCTCTTCCCGATCTTAAGTCAAGCGGATAATAGTCCAGAATTCGTAGATATGAATTTTTGGATGAACATAGTTAATGTTCCAAGAAGAAAATCGTAATGGCACGATCTTGATTTGGCAAATTACCAGAATATCCGAAAATATAGAGCTATCAAGATGATATGTTCTTAATATGTTTGAAAATTGGGTAGAATGTAAGAGTCGTGTAAACAGTACATGATGACGGTATGTTCTGTGAATCATCACGTTCCATTAGAAACTCAGCATGACTTACTGTAATATAATCACGTTGATCAAGTGTTATTATATTATACTAACTCATGCTTCAGTTCCCAACACTACTTCAAAAACATTCCTATTTTAAATTCAAAATTTTTTTTAAATTTAGAAACTAACACAGTTTCTTTTTATGTTGTAACGCAGATATTGCGAAGAGATAAAAGATATCGGATAAGAATAGTTGTGAAAATATCTTCAGGAATATCGAAGATATTATAATAAAAGATACGATAATATGGATGATGAAGAAGATTTGTCTGTGAAGGTTTAGAATAAGAAGTAAGGTGTTTGCTAACGATTTCAGTAGACACTGAATCATTTGGATTCTTTGAAGGCAGGTTTAGTCTTTGTGATTTGTCCACAGCCTCCTTCATGGTCTGCTCAATCCGTTTTCCAGTTTCAAACCTTCTCTTTTTCTCAGCTTTACCACCATACTATTCTTTATCATCAAACTTTTGACTGTTAAAGTCGTTTACAGTTTTTGCTGCTTCATCAGCATTTTTCCAATTTCGGAGAACTAGTTCATAGTTTGGGATGTTTTTCAGAAAATTCACATTCGAAGTATGTAAGTCTAGGAGATAGACGTTATATGTATAACTTTTGACGTAAAATTGTCGCGAAATTCAAAATACTGTTTGCTAATTCTCAGTAGTTGGTGTGACAATTATTGTTACAGGATGTAGGTGAGTACATGATGGGGTTTTAATGAATAAGTATAGTGGCTTTTCGGAAAGGCTTAAGTCGAAGGTTAATGAAGTTGTTGATAAGTTTACTGCTAATGTGGCGAGATATGAAAGGTTCCCCGGTAACAATGATGAAGGGGTAATTGTTATAATAAGGTTTATTCGTATAAACAAATGAAGGTGATTTGCTGGAGCTGTGACAAAACTGTCTATTTTGGAAAGAGATTGAAAAATTATATTTGGTAATAAATATCAAAGGATCTGACACGGATACGTGTTAAATTATAACTTTGGTTTCGAGAGCTTTTCAGATGCATGACAGTGGGTAATATGTGGTTGGATCATCATCTCGCATGTCTTTAGGAATTTCGAAGTGTTTGAACACATATTGTAATTGTTAATATACATATGATGTTCTAAGATTTTGAATGATACAAATATTTTTGTGAGTTCCATGAATAGAAATGAGGTTCTAGGACAGTTTTGAAGTCAAAGTATAGTTTTGAAAGATGTAGGAATCTAAGAGTGATGATTTCGGTTATATCTTGAATCGAATTCTGAGATTTCAAAATCAGAATATGTAATTAGATTTTGAATGAGTATGGTTGTTTTGATTTCTATAAAAGAATGTATATTGTTGTAAAAATAGGGAGTATAATGGATGATTTGCTGAATCAGATTCGAAGAATGTAACATATTAATTGTGAATTTATATATCTCTCGGGTATTACCTACCCGTTAAAAAAAAATTTCACAATTAATATTTTGTACAAAAGAATTTTATTACAGTCTTTATGGAAATATATATGTGTATATTTCTTCAGATGTAATATTGATTTAATGAGTTAATATTAAATTAAACTCATTTGATTTATGGTTAAGGCTAGGATAGATAATTTCTAAACTTTAGAAATTACATAATCACCGTAGAATGTTTCCCCAATGAAGTTATGAATCAATACTTCATCGTTGTGGTATTCCTTGGTATCTACACGGCGTATGACGTCGATGCTCGTGGGACAGATTGTGAAGTTGAGGTTTGCGATGCAGTTGTTGTTGGTGGTGGTAATGGTACTGTTGATGTTATTGATGGTGGTACTGGTTATGCTGCTGGTGCTACTGCTGGTGTTTGTAACCTTTGCACCATATTCTCCAAAGCCACTACCCGAGCGCGAAGCTCGTTGACTTTTTCTATTACACCGGGGTGATTGTCGGTTCGGACGAGTGGATAAATAAGATCTAGAATTTGGTGTAGTATATAATCATGACGAGATACTCTGGAAATGAGAGAGAAAATGATGTTTCGGACAGGTTCGCCGGTAAGTGCTTCAGGTTCATTGCCAAGAGGGCAATGTGGTGGATGAAAGGGATCGCCTTCTTCTTGTCTCCAATGGTTAAGTAGATTACAAACCCATCCCCAATTCATCCAGAATAGATGATGGCTAATTGGTTGATCCATTCCGATCACGCTGCTTTCAGAGCTCATGTGGAAATCCATATCTGCATAGCTGTCGGAATTCGAAGAACTCGAACTGGTTGAGGGATCCATCTTGTATGATCAGGGAAAGAATTTTTTTTGGGTATGAATTAGATTGTAGAATTTAGATTTGGTATTCTTCAATATATAATTTACATATGTATATATAATACCAAAATCCCATAAATTACGGAGGAATCTTTGAAAGATGTCAGTCAAAGTTCACAGTAACAGATATGCTAAGATAAGAATTCGTCTATACACTATTATGCAATAAATGTAGGAAAACGCGTCTAGACTTAAGAATGATAAGCAGGTAATTTCCTAAGGATGGTAAGTAGATGATTTCTGACTAAAAATGATAAGCAAAACTTTTGACATGCAGACACGGTCGAAGTCCAGACTCACTAATGCATCTTAACAACTATCAGTTAGACACACTAATGAAAGACCTGGTTCGCTAAGACCACCGCTCTGATACCAACTGAAAGGACCCGTTCATATACATTATAAACGATTCACAATAGTTGATTACATCGCTAGGTATTTGACCTCTATATGATACGTTTTACAAACATTGCATTCGTTTTTAAAAGACAAACTTTCTTTACATCAAAAATTGACGGCATGCATACCATTTCATATTACATCCAACTATAATTGACTTAATATTAATCTTGATGAACTCAACGACTCGAATGCAACGTCTTTCAAAGTATGTCTTGAATGACTCCAAGTAATATCCTTAAAATGAGCTAATGCACAGCGGAAGAATTCTTTAATACCTGAGAATAAACATGCTTTAAAGTGTCAACCAAAAGGTTGGTGAGTTCATTAGTTTATCAAAATCCATCATTTCCGTAATAGTAATAGACCACAAAATTTCAGTTTCTATAAATATCCGTACACTCGCAAGTGTATAAAAGTATTCTATAAGTTGTAGGCACCCGGTAACAAGCTTTAACGTTCATGTTTTACCCTCTGAAGTACACCAGATCAGGTGTGTTTAAAATAACCTCGAAGTACTAAAGCATCCCATAGTCAGGATGGGGTTTGTCAGACCCAATAGATCTATCTTTAGGATTCGCGCCTACCGTACATAGACAAGTAGTTTAATGTTACCAAGCTAAGGGTATATTTCTGGTTTAAACCCACATAGAATTAGTTTTAGTACTTGTGCCTATTTCGTAAAACATTTATAAATCAGCGCATGTATTCTCAGCCCAAAAATATATATAAAAAGGGAGCAAATGAAACTCACAATACTGTATTTCGTAGCAATTATGTATATGACGGCACTGAACAAGTGCAGTGTTTGTCTCGGATTCACGAACCTATATTAAGTATATATATTTATATGTTGGTCAATATCTGTCTAACAATTTAGGTCAAGTCGTAGTGTATCATAATCCTAATGCTCGAGACCGACATGCAAAAGTCAACAAAAGTCAACTTGACCCAAAATGACTTCCAAAATCTATACATGTTTATTATATAACTTATATATAGTAGTTTTATATATTTAAATATATTTATCAGATCTTATTATACTAAATAATACAAGTCATTTATTAATAAATAAAAATTTATATTAAAATTCATATATGATAAAAATATACTTTTATATATCTCAAATAATAAAATTTATAAAATTCACTTAATATCATAAAAATATAGTGGTATGTATTATTAATGTAATTACATTACGTGTGGTAAAAATATCTTTGTACGCATATTTATTTGATAAAATAATATTGATAATAATAATAATGATAAAAATAATAAAATGATAGTTTCAATAAAAATATTAATTTTTAGTAATAAAGATAATTTTAGTAATAACATCAACTGATAACAGTTATAATAATCGTTTTAATAATAATATTAAAATTAATGATAATTCAATTGACCATATCTTTTAATCCGTTCATCGAAACCACGCGATTTCTAAATGAAAAGTTATTAATTTTTTCTTCAGATTTTCAACGACATGCATATCATATAACTTATCTCAGTAGCATATGTATCAAATTTGTGATTTATCATAAACTATTTAACGACGAAACTAAGCATACAAACATGCATAATCATATATACTCGAGCACTAGTCAGGGATACACTATTAATATATAAAAGATAAGATATGAATGCTCACGTATCAATATTGTGATTCAATATTGCAGGAAAGTACGTAGACGCAACGAAAATGATAAACGTTAGGTTGACCTCACGAGCAATACCCTCGATCAATACCCATAACCTTCATAGCTATAACCCATAATTTCCTTAGCTCTATCCCATTTGAAAACTTATTTTGAAATCGTCTGAATATAACTCCGTCGTAGTATTTTATGTATACTAATAATATCTTGAAATAATACTAAGTAAATATATATATATATGTAATTCGATTGAGAGAGTTTAGAGAAATATATTTTCAAGTTTCTATGAAATAATGAAACCTATTGAATTCTATTTATAATAGATTTTTGAATTATTAAAGTGAATTATTAAAGTATGAATTATTAAAGTGAATTATTAAAGTATGAATTATTAAAGTAAATTATTAAAGTATGAATTATTAAAGTGAATTATTAAAGTATTAATTATTAAAGTGAATTATTAAAGTATGAATTATTAAAGTGAATTATTAAAGTATGAATTATTAAAGTGAATTATTAAAGTATGAATTATTAAAGTGAATTATTAAAGTATGAATTATTAAAGTTAAAGTAAAGTAAAAGTAAAGTAAAGGTAAAGTTAAAGTATAGTAAAAGTATAAAACTATGTACGTATAATACGCTTATAAAAATATATATAATATTAATTTAAATCGTTATATATATATATATATATATATATATATATATATATATATATATATATATATATATATAATAAAATAAAATATAAATATTGTTATCTTTATCATACTGGTTAAGTAATGAGTTGTCAAAAAAAATAGATTTCTTAAATCACAGTGGACCTCATAACAAAGGCCCGTAATCATATCATAATGCATCTGATAATTCAATCATTTGATATTATCTCTTAATTCTGTCGATAAATATATCGAAACAAATATGTTTATGTAAAGTATCATATATCTAATACTTTGTTAATGTTTTCAGTTAATATTATATATTATATATACATATCTATATACACATAATTGTTCGTGAATCGTCGAACACGGTCAAAGGGTAATTGATTACATGAATGTAGTTCCAAACTTTTTGAGATTCAACATTACAAATTCTGCTTATCGTGTCAGAAACATATAAAGGTTAAGTTTAAATTTGGTCGAAAATTTCCGGGTCGTCACAGATGCGCAGATCAAAACTGAATTCGTGCAACGTGTATTGTGAATGCGAGTATGTGCTTCGTGTTAGGAACATAAATTTGAACTTTTGATTAAATGTGGATTGCATACTGATCATTTACATGCCATAAGTGAAACTTGTTTGTCATATGTTTATAGGTGGCTTAGTTACACACTGCTTAACATGCATGCGGTATGACAACAAAATCGGTAATCGACGAAACTTGAAACTGAAAGTGAATGTTATGAACCAAGTTTGACTAATTGACCAACATTGACATGACTTACTGATATGTTGACTTTGGTTGATCACTTTGACCAAGTTTGATTTTGTTTAACCTTGGTTGACTTTTGTTGACCTACATGAACTAGTTGACTATGTGTTGACTTCTACTTTGTAACGCGTCTGTCTGAGCAATAAGACAACTTACTCCATGAAACCACTACTGTATAAGATACAAATATTTATCAACCTAAATACGTATACCTAGGTTGCATTACTCGGCAGTAAACCGTACAAGCTATTTTTTTCTTACTGTTCATACCGAGCTTTTTAAAGGTGAGTCTACAATCCCGCATTTTACATATTTTCTAGGATGAGAATACACGCTGGTTACATTTACATTTTGCAAATGCTTTTACTTTTGACACGAGTACTATTATACATATTGATTTATTGTTCACAAAGCCCCTAGCTTGAATACTTGTATTACCTTCGAGTAAGCACAATTTAGATGGACGGATCCGGTAGGTTAGACAAACCTCACCCTACTATAACTGTGGTGCATTTACTTTGAACTGTATGTACACTCGAACAAGTGTATACGTTTTATGGGGTAAAGGATAAGTGTAGTGTATACTATACGCAGGTCTTTATGCTAGTATTCAAGTGCTCATGGGTTATGTACATTTTGCAACGTTTGGGTTGTGCTTATTGAAATCTCGTGGTCAAATGCAAATGAATTATTTTTCTGAATACTGTTTTTCAGATACTGTTTTACATCACTTAAACCTGTGGATTCGTCAACATTATTGTTGACCCATTTTTATGTGTTTGTTCTCAGGTCCATAAGAGGTACTAGCTTCCACTGTTTGTTTGGTGCTTTGGTTTGGCTGTGGAGTCAGCATGGTTTTAAAGACATTATTTTGTTTATTTTCGCATTTAAACTTTTACACTGGTTAAATACTGTTGGCTTGTGGTTACGATCACAATAGTATTTCTTTTAGTTATTGGCTTATGTTTAAAAGTCAACTGTTTTAATAAAATTAAATGCGAATGCTTTTGAAACGTCTCATTTAGAGGGCGTAACTGTTACTGTGAGACCTATGATTTACACGCCGTCAGATGAGAATTTGGCGGGGTGTTATAAGTTTCTCATGGGGCTTGATAATGTTTATGCTTAAATCAAAAGTAATATTATTACTTCAGCTCCTAAGGTGTCTTGGTATTCGGTAGTCTGGTATCCTCAAGGTATTCCCAAGCATATTTTTTGTACCGTGGCTTTTCATGTGGGGAACTGAAAATGGTAGACAAATTTAAGCAATGAAAAATAGTTTCAAATGGTGCGTTGTTATCCTTGAAGTAAGATTTTAAATTCTCATGATCATTTGTTCTTCAATTGCCTTTTATCACTTTGTATTTGGTCACACTCTAAACAACTTATTTAGTTTCCGATTTTTAGTGACTCGTGGAGGGACTTTCCGCTATTAGTAAGCCCATTTGCTAAGTGTAATGTATCACAAATTATCATTGTAAAGTTGTTGTTCGTGGCAAATGTTTATATGTTGTGGCAAGAGAGAAATAATAGATTCTTCAAGAAAAAAATGTCTCGTGATCAAGTTAGTGACGCTATACTATCTATCTGGTTAAAGCTTATGATGATTAAATGGAAGATGACTCCTCAAACATTGCGATTGAAGTCAAACTGAAAAATCTCTTAATGTGTATTGATAGTTTTGGTTACGAGCATGTTGCTCATATAGCTAATAGTTCCTTGTATTAGCTAGGTTGTTTGAGATGCTATATAACTCATCTATAGTCGTTTGGACTGGACTTAAACCATTCGTTGTTCTTTTTAATACGATTTGTCTGAGTAATACCTTTTGCCCAAAAAAAATTGACTGAAATAAAAAACTATACACATAACATAATGAAAAAAGCGGTTTAAATCTGTTTAAAAAGACTATTAAAAGTTTATCATTAAAGATGCTCTTAGCAATATACAAATTTAGATAATTCTTCATATATTCCACAACCAAGTAAAAGCTGAACCTACAACTAACCCAACAACCAAAAATGTCTCCATTGCAATCCCAACCACTTCTGATTCCTCAATAGGAACCAACTTTGGTGCAAGTATCATAAGCACACTTGTCAAATACCCGTTACTCGTTCCAAGCATCAATGTCAATACTATAACCGGACCCTCACTATGCATCCATTTTGGTCCATGGATACAACCAACAAAAAGCGGGTAAAATAAGACCCGAACTAAACAACACCATATAGCTCCCTTACTCTCAATTGGTACATAAATAGCAGTTAAGCACTTGCCAAAAAAATCACCAACATTAAACGTTGTGATTAAAATTATAGGATACCAATCTTTGAAATTTGACGACACAACGTTTTCACTCAAATAACCAGGAAAGATCGATAGTGAAACAACGTATAGCATGAATACTGCGATTACTTGCCATCGGATCTTTTTTACCACGTCCCAAAAATTTGAGGTAATCGATATGTTTTGTGACAAGTCTGTCTGTTTTTTGTTATGGTAACATTTGATTACTGGTAATTTGTGTAACACGTTTGTGCAAATGATGCATAAACCAACAATGAGTGCACTAAATACGAAGTAGATTTGTGTGCTTTTTTGGAGACCGTTTTGCGTGTGTGGAAGTGATGCCTTTGTTATGATTCTCAATATTGAAACCACGAGACCTGCAAAAACGAGATCACTAAAATTAAGTCAAAATTGATCAAGTGGTGTTTGACTTAGCCATTTACAAATTATTTAATTATTAAAATATTAAATCCTAAATAATTTATTAATAGTGTTAGATAAATTTAATTTTAAAATCTAACTGCCAATTGACAGACAAACGTGAAAAAAATGAATTTTTAAATTATATGATTATTGCCAGTTGTTTCGTTTTTTTTTAATAATATAATATAATTAACTTACCTTTTAAAAAAAAAAAATTATATGATTATATATGTTATATAACATTTACGAATCCTATATATCTTATGAGCATATTCTATGTAAGAAAAAAAAATGTGACAATTTGTCATTTTTTCCACACATTAAATCTTCATTTATCTAGCAATTAAAGATATATTTATTGACCTTATTAAAAACGATACAGCAAAAAAATGTATTTACAGATTTTATTGTCTACTATAGAAACAGAAGAACGTTACTAAATCTAGAACGGAAATGTTTGGAAACTGCAAATTCGGAGTAAATACCAGACTATTTTGTAAAAAAAAAAAAAAAAAAAAAAAAAAAAAAAAAAAACTTATTGTTTTCAATGTGTTTTAAATTACACCATTTCGTACTAGATGTATTTTTTTATTTTTTTTTTTAAATAACAAATTTGTAATATATTTTTTTATTCCAAAAAGTCATATTTAAACACATAATTATGATTCAGTTTATCGAAAACTACTGAAATTTTAAAAAATTAAATGCACTTATCACAACTTCAGTATTAAATTTATTATAGAGGCTAAAGATACGGGAAAAGAAAAACTTTAAAGGAATTTAATTAATCAGATTAGGGAAAAAGGTAGATTTTATAAAAAAAATAAAGAAATTATATGTACGGAGATAATCAATGTTTATTGTTTTATGTATGTAAGCCACCTATTTTTGATTAACTAACCTTAGGTGAAAAACATTCTGTAAGACAACTAAGTTTATATTTTATTTTGTATATATGAAGATAGTTAAAATGTAAATGCTCATGTAACTTTAAAAAAATAGTAGTAAAAAAAAAATTAAAAAATTAAAAAATAATTTTACTAATGACAACACTAATAATAATCGTTAACATAAATTAAATAATTATACATAGTGGTTAATAATATATTTTTAACTAATAGTTATCAAATTGTATATTCATGTAATACATGTTAACAACATCCATGTGTGTGTGTCATTTTATATTTTTTTAGATACGTATTTATGCAGATTTAGTATAAATGAATCGTGGTGATATATTTTTAACATCAAAATTAGTAAATCCAACACAATTATGTATTAGATAATTGTATTACATAATTACTTAATGCACAATTATTACAACTAATTTTGATCGTGAGAATATCAATTTCCCTTGATTTAATGTACGAATTTTGGGTTATTTACTAAATCATTTTAATCGCTATTTAGAAAGGTAAGTAAAAATCCATATATAATTGATATATAGTCAAATTAATACCATACCGGCAGTTGCGTTGCCGGCGAAAACAGCCTGCATGTACCGTCCGGGGAGTTCTCCGGTAGCACCAACTAAACTTCCACCCACGAGTCCATCAGCTAACCCACTAGCCATAACCATCGTCACAAGCACCACAAACGCGATATTCGATTCATTTGCGGTTCGAACACCATGGTCAATCCAGTCAGTCAACGGTGCAACCATCAAAGCCAAAATAAACAAACCCTGACCCACATTCATCCGGGTCCGAACCGAAGGCAACTTAATCCGGCTGGACCGGGACCAACACATGAGAGTAAAAAGAACCGTCAATGCTGCTGACATGTAACCAACAGAAAACACTTTGCTGATGTGTTTTTCTGGATATAAAAATTGAAAGTAATCAACGGCTGTGATGAAAGCGTTCCATGGAACCAAATAACCCGCACCGAGTAGAAAATGGATCATGTATGCTAAATGGTATGTGTCTTTTGGTTCGTTGTATATCTCTGGCTTCACCATTGATTGTACAACCTCCATTTTTGCCGGCCGGAGTTTTTTTCCCACCGGTCACCGCTAAAATAAGAGGTTGATTGTATATATGATGTGTGTGTATATATGTAATCTAGGGAATATGAATTGCTTTTGTAATGAAGTTATGTATATCGTCATTTCAGTTTCGTGAATTAATGAATTTAAGGTGGCAATGCTAATATTAGAAAATTTTCAATTTATTTGCTTTTGTATCAATGCATGATTTCATGTGAAGGATTTATGAACTTAACACGTAAATATTTTCCTTTTTAGCTCACTTAATTATTATTTTTTACTTAGATTGCATAATATTCAACAAGTGAATATTGTCAGTAATGAATTTTACGGTAGGAGCGTTTAATTTTTAATTTCACACCTATAATTTGAAAATAGATCAGAATTAAAACAGAAAAATAAAATCAAACAGAATTCAAAATTTTAATTTTATACAAATGAATTATACTTTTCGTTTTAAAATTTTTAAATTCAGTTATATTGAAAATCGGATTAATTACTAATATATTAAATCAAGGATTTACGTTGACTATATTCCGTTATTTTATGTTTCAGTTCGTTTATAGAAAGGAATTCAATTTATAATTTTGCTAAGAGTTAATTATACGATTGATCCCTATGGTTTACTTCAAATTATACTAGTAGTCCTTTTCTTTTTAAAATTATACCGGTTGTAACGACCTTGGATTTTCCAACGTTTATTTATTAATAATTATTATTATTAATACGTGTGATTAAACGAATGTATGTTATTACATTTACTTGTTGCCATGATTGCCCGTACTTGACTTTAATTGCCCGATACGTCTTTGTGACACACGAAACTTTCACGAATAATATTTTTAGATATTATTTGCATTCATGATTAAGTTTATTAATCATTTTAATTAACTAAAGTTTTTAGTTAGTTACTTGGGCTTTTAATTGGATTAACTTGTTAATTGCATACATACTTGGGCTTTTAATTGAACCTGGGCCTTTACTAGTGTTATTGGACTTTAGAAGCCCACCCTACATCTTTTATGGACTTATTAGCCCAACACTACTTGTAAGTATCATTTTAGATGGTAACTAGTTAGTTTTATGCACATTGGAATCTAGTTGCTTGTTATCCCCATGCATGCACCTCAAGTAACCACCTTTAAGGACAATCTAATGCTAGTAACCATTAAACACTTGCCTTCCCTTTTTTTTTTTGAACTGCTGACCGTGGGCCTTAGATGGCTTGAAGAGCATTTTGGTTTCATTTTTCATTACTTCACTCTCTTGTTTTCTCTCATTCAAACACACACTTCAACTTGCTTCATTTTTTTCTCTCATCCTTCTCTACATTTTGTAAGTAACAAAGCTTGAGTTCTTCCCTTTCTTCTCTCTTAAAACCGTAGCCTTTGGCTACCAAGATCATCATCATCTTTTGTTACTTGTTGTTTGATTACTTGTTTGTTAATTATTTACTTACTTGTTGTTGTTACATACTAGTTTCAAGAATCAACTCTTTAGTTTGATTCTTCATAATATCTTGAATTTTCAAGAACACAAGAACATAAACTTACTAGTTTATGATTCTACATTTATTGTTTCAAAAGTTTGTAAGTTCATAGTTGTTAAATTCATACTTGTAATTCATGTTAGTAAACTTTAAAGTTTACTTTCTTAAAGATCAAACTTTGGTTTGAATCTTTAAAGTATGAACAACCATGACCTATTAACTTGTTTACTTAGTTTACTTCTTCATTTTATACACTTTAATTTCATGTTTGTTGTTGTTGTTGGTCAAGTACTACAAGTTAGTCTTGATCTCATACTTTCTTGAAATTTAAAGTTAACTTTAAAGATTCAAGAACATGAAAGTGTAACTCTTTATTTATAACTTTACTTACTTGTGTTGGATTTAACTTAATAACCTTAGATCTAGACTTTTGGGTCTTGGATCTTCAAGATCTAACTAAGAACTATGTTCTACAACTTAAGATCTTGATTTCATGAGTTTACTTTCAAGTTTGTAACTTATTATTAGTTTTAAAATTCATGTATGTGTTAGATCTAAGACTTTGGTGTAACTTTAGTTCATCAAAACACTTGCAACACTTAAGTGAGTTGTGCTTCATGTCTTAGACTTACACTTGAGTTATGATGGTAAAACCTTGGTGAAAATGATGCAAACACATCAACGGGTTGTACACTTGAAGCTATATGCATCAAGGATGAAAACCATGATAAGCATCGAGCACCAAGAACCACCGGAACCTACTGACCCTACTGTTTTCTGTATTCTGGGTATGATCAGTAAGACCTGGGCTGTTATGATTATGATTTTCAAATAGCTCTGTTCGAGTAGATAACTTTTCATATAGGACTCGTCTTAATCCGAGTTACGGTTTAGGATTTATGGCCCTCCGATCGTCACTATGTCCTTTAACGTTGTGCAGAAATTTCTGACCTACTCGCACTTAGACCGTCGCCACGGTCAAACGAAGACGAGTTTGCTTCTGTAAATTTTACCACACTTAAAAGACTCATATATGGAGCCATGGCCACTGGTCCCACCTTAATTCAGTAAGGGTAGAGGCCGTGGTGACTGACTGAAGTCAGCCTTTGTTTTAAACTACTTTCATAAACGAAACTTACTTTACGCCTTTTGTTTGATGATGAATGATGATGACCTTTAAGACCTTATTTACATACTTTTAAACCTATTCGGACGATTTACTGACTTAGTACTATTTGACTTAGGTTGAGGACTTTCTGACCGATTACTTGCACACTTTTCCCGACTCGACTTTACGACTACTTTATCATTGTGAGTTATAGCATTCCCTTTTTACTTTAACTTATTTTGGGAACTGAGAATACATGCGGATTTTATGTTTTACATACTAGGCACGAGTACTTAAACTTATATATGTGTGGGTTATATAATGGCAGAAACATTCCCTTTAGCTCGGTAACGTTTAGTCATTGGTTTTTGAACCAGTGAAAGCGAATCTTAGATATGGATCCATAGGGTTTGACATCCCCACTCGGGCTAGTCGCGCTAGCATTTAACGGGTGTTTAATACTTCGTAAGCATACGCACTCGCCAAGTATACTTTCAGTGGGTTATAAATGTTAAGTTAGTTACCAAGTGCCCACGGTTAAACATATACTTTATCATACTATTTTGAAACGCTCTTTGTAGCATAGAAATCTCGTGGCCTACCTTACATTACTGTTATACTTAAACTATAGCTCACCAACCTTTGTGTTGACGTTTTTAAGCATGTTTTTCTCAGGTGCTTAAGGTTATTTGCTTCCGCTGTCGTGCTAGTCTTGCCGTAGACACCCGCTGCTCTAGTGTTATCACCGCATGAACTGTTTACCTTGCATTTAAACTTTAATACATTTGAGACTATGTTTTGTAACGACCTAAGGGTCACATACATTTATTCATGCTTGCTATTCGTAGAAGCATACTGTTGGTGTAAAACAATTGACGTCGGTTATGACGTCACCTTTTTATCGTGAATGCAACTTCTTTTATTACAGCATATAGTACTTAACCTTGTAATGATCCTGTTGTTGATGATTCGTACACGATGGTTTTGTACGGGGCATCACATTTTGTATCAGAGCATTGGTTGTAGGGAATTAGGTTGCATTAGTGAGTCTAAGACCGACCCGAGTAGGATTCACTAATAGGACTAATCTACAACTTGCTAGTTTACTTGTTTCCGCTGAACTTACTGCATGCTGCTGCTTGCTTTTACTGCTATATGCCGTATGCTACTACATGATTCCACTACTGTATGATATCACTTGCTTTCGATTGCATGCTACTTCTGTACGATTCGTTATTATTGCCATGCTACTTATTGTTATACATGATTTAAACTGTTGGCCTAATACGTGCTTTCACTGACGCATTTGGTCGGCGTCGTAGGGTTACTGCTCGTAAGCGGCTTGTGTCGTACCCTGCCGACCCACAAGTGCGTAAGACACCCCGTTACGTACTGACTATTTCTGGAGCCGGAACGTCTGCACCCCGTTTTGTGCGGTCTGCACCACCCGCACCACCAGCACCACCCGCACCACCTGCACCACCAGCACCACCTGCCCCACTATCTCCCACTGTTGAGGAATTGACAAGGGAGGTGGGAATCCTCCGAGCTCGGGTTACTGAGCTCGAGGAGCAGTTGGCTCAGGTTTTGGACATCCTACACCCACCTTCACCGTAGGACCTTTTGTATTAGATTTCATGATGTAATCTAGTTGTAGTTTCATATTTCACTTGTGTATTGTACGAATCTATCATGATGTATGAAACTTATTATTAATGAATGGAAACTTTGTGATGTTACTTTTTGCACAAGTGTTCTATTTACGTTACTGTATGGTGTTTTGCGGTACTTGTATCAACTTGCGTTACTTAATTAACATGTGTTGTGATGTTTACATGTTGGTTGTTATATACTATATTATTATATATCGAATGCTGGATTTTGACTTGAGTCAAAATGTTTGTATAGAACACCATGGCTAACGGTCGATCCACACCTACTGCTGCTCAAATTGAAGAGATGATCCAAGAACGTGTAGCTGCAGCCATTGCGGAAATGCAACCCCAAGCTCCACCGCCACCGCCACCGCCACCGCCACCACCGCCGGTTATTCAACCCGTTCGAAATGGGTGTACTTACAAGGAATTCCAGAGCTGTAAACCACATAACTTCAGCGGCACTGAAGGACCGGTTAGTCTCACCAGATGGTTCGAGAAACTTGAATCAGTATTCCGAGTTAGCAACTGTTCGGAGGACAACAAAACCAAATTTACTTCTTGCACGCTATCTGACGGCGCGCTCACGTGGTGGAACACAATGGCACAGGCACAAGGCATTGATGAGGCGTATGCTACGCCATGGGAAGAATTTAAATGTGCCATGATTAAGGAGTATTGTCCGAGAACCGAAATCCAAAAGATGGAGATGGAATTCATGCAGTTAAAGGCCGTTGGGAACGACCTTGATGGTTACAACAGGAGATTTTTGGAATTAGCCCTGATGTGTGGTTACCCCGGAATTCAAACGAATGGAAAGGTACTTCTGGGGACTCCCTAAGAGCATTAAGGGAAACGTCACCTCATCCAAACCCCCAAATGTTCCCGAAGCGATGCGCATGGCGCATACTTTAATGAATCAGATAACCATTGATGAACCGGAGAAAACTAAGTCTGAAGCAGGTACTAGTGAAAAGCGCAAATGGGATAACCACAACAATAACAACAACAACAAAAACAACAACAGGGGAAGAAACAATGATCAAAACCCGGCGAAACGACATGAGGGTTTTAGAGGAAACAACAACGGTGGAAACCTCAACCCCAACAACAACACCAACTCAAACCCGAACTACAAAGGTGTGATGACCCGGGAATTTCCGACTAAATTTAAACTAAATCTTTATATGATTTCGACACAATAAGCAAAGTCCGTTATGTTGCGTCTCAAAAATTGTGAACCATTTTCATATATTCAATTGACCTTCGACTGCTCTCGACGATTCACGAACAATTAAATGTAAATAGATATGTGTGTATGTATATATAAATAATAATTAGAAATATAATTTGAAATATTATATGTTGTTATTAAAAAAATTAATAAAATAAAAATAGAATATTATAATCATTATTATTTAAAATATATCTCTCTCTATATATAAATTATATTAGAAATAAATATTAAATAATTGTAATACTCATTTGATGTCCCGATTGATATTAAGTAAGTTAAATTCAAACTTATATGATTTTAAAATAAACGGTGAATCGAAAATGAGATCTATAAATTTTAGGCTTACTAAAAATGTATTTAAGACCTAGTTATTAAGTTTTAACACTTTTTTTTATTTTACCCATAAATGAGAGGGACAGTTGATGTAATTTTCATTTAAGGAATTAATGATCGAATTTTATACATAATGACCAAAATAAATAAATATAGTTATTTTAAAAATATGGGATTTTCCTGAAGACTTTTATCCGCCACTAATTTAACAACGGGGTACGAAGTCCAGTCCGTGATATAGTGTCGGCAGTGTAATAGATTAATATACCGTGATAATTGGAATCAATCATGATGTTACTGTTTTTTGTTATATTTAAATCATAAGTGCATTATATCTATTATATATACACACTCACACATATGTAAGATGAGGAGAACAAGAATTAAGGCTGCTATCCTATTCAATCCAATAATTGGTCACTGTGCTTAACCTTGCACATTTTAAACTTATATATATAAATACGTATGTGATGTATATATCTAAACCATATCACCACCATTCTTAAAAACCCATAAACCGGCAACCATATTCTTCACCGAACATCATCACCACACCATAGCCACCACCGGAGCACCACCTTCGGCACTCACCACCGCCACACTTCATCTTCTACTTCTCACCGTTGGCCAACACCATCGACAACCCACCATCAAAACAACCATTCAAACACATTTGATTGCAAGCTATTACTCGTTTGCCGTTTGAACTTAGAGACCCACTTGTTATTATTGAACCGAGACCAAGATCACCATTCAAACCATCTTTATCATCACCATTTTTATTGTTATTTCATCTTCGTGAACCATTGTAGCCACACTTAATCCACACACCACCGTCGTTACATCATGATCAGACTACCTTCACGGTTTATTTGTGTTCTAAATCAAAACCCATTTCATCACCATCATTCGACAAGCTTGCACACGGATCGCTTTTCTTTCTTTTTGAGACCAACACAAACACCCACCATCTTGATCACTATAAACCACCACCCATAATATTGAAAACCGTCACCTTTCAATCTCAAATATTGGCAGTACCTCACGTTTCTTTCTTGTTTTCTGTTACAAAGGATCAACCATTTTACTGTTACTTCATTTTCTTCTATGGAGCAAACTAACGAAAAGAAAAAGGTATAATACGTTTACAGTTTAATTGTCAACTTAGATTTAAGATATTAATTTATAGATCTTTATCAAATTATCAAGTGGGGACATAGTGACAATTCATTGCCGATAAATTTAGTCATTCAATAAGGGACGTGCCATTTGTTTATCCTTTTAGCTTGGTAACGTGGATTTCCACTGAAGGTATATTACATCGAATATTACTTGTTTGTTTGATTGGGCCATCATGATCTATTTTCATTTTGGGCTGTGATCATATAGTTCCAACTGTTGGGCCAGGTTTGTTTATTGGGCCGCTAGGTTTCAGTCTCCAATTAAGCCAAAGCCCAATTTTAATTAAATGAAGACATGATCATGTTGATATTCGTTGCTAACAGTAACAATATTAAAACAAAATTGATACATAAAAATCAAGCGTTGATGATTATGGTGGTGTTATGATCAAATCATGATGATGATGATGGCATCATGGGAGTTCGAAGGATAATGAGGTTAGGAAGAGATAGAGATGATAATGATATCAATATGATGATGAATTGATGATGATGATGTGGGTTTTTTTGTTTTAAGAAGAAAATAACAATTACTTACAGGTTAAAATATATAATCGTGCGAAATAATACAAGAAAAATACTAGTGGTTCAATGGTTTAGAGGTGGATTTGTGAAGCGAGAGGTCTTGGGTTCGAGCCCGAGCAGTGACATTTTTTTTATGGAAGCTTATAATATCTTTTAAGGTAGTTCGCTCACTTTTAGTATTATTAGTATTATTATTGTTATTATTGGAATAGAATTAAAATTAGAATTTAGAATTAGAATTAAAGTTATTAAAATTATTATTATTATTAGTATTATGATGAAAATAATAAAAGTTACTATAATTTTATTTAATATTAGTATTTGTATCATTTTAGAATTAGTACTATATTTTAATAAAAAAAATATTATTATTAAGATTACCATAGTAATAAGGTTGTTACAATTATGATTACTAAGTACTAAGTATTAAAATCAAAAAGTATAATTTTCATTATCATTATTATTAAATTATTTAATTTATTAAAAATTACTGATATTATCACTATTATAAGATTTATTATTAAAACTATCATTATTATTATTATCAGTATTATCTATATCATTATTATTAAAATAATTACGTTTATGAAAATAAAAGTTTTTAAGAATATTATTAAAGTTATAAGTACGCTTTAATTATATTAACAAAATTTATATAAATATTTATATATAACATGTTAGGTATTTTATTAAAATATTAATCAAATATATATTAATATAACTATATAAATAATAAACATTTTGAATATTTACACAAACTAAATAAATATAGTATATAAATTAAGATATAATATATAAACTTGTTCGATTACGATTATATATTTTAATATATATACAAATGATATAGGTTCGTGAATCCGAGGCCAACCCTGCATTGTTCAATGTCGTCATATGTATTTTTACTACAAAATACAGAATTGTGAGTTCATTTGAATCCCTTTTACTCTTTACATTTTTGGGCTGAGAATACATGCAAATGCTTTATTAACTGTTTTACAATATTTATATGCGTGAGTTTCATTAATTCCTTTTTAAATGCTTTTGCAATATATATTTTTGGGACTGAGAATGCATGCGCTGTTTTTATAAATGTTTTACGAAATGGACACAAGTGATTGAAACTACATTATATGGTTGAATGATCGAAATCGAATATGCCCCTTTTTATATAGTCTGGTAATCTAAGAATTAGGGAACAGAAACCCTAATTGACGCGAACTCTAAAGATAGATCTATCGGGCCCAACAAGCCCCATCCAAAGTACCGGATGCTTTAGTACTTCGAAATTTATATCATGTCCGAAGGAGGATCCCGGAATGATGGGGATATTCTTATATGCATATTGTGAATGTCGGTTACCAGGTGTTCAATCCATATGAATGATATTTTTGTCTCTATGCATGGGACGTATGATTATGAGAAATGGAAGTATGAAATCTTGTGGTCTATTAAAATTATGAAATGATTCTTTATGATAAACTAATGAACTCACCAACCTTTTGGTTGACACTTTAAAGCATGTTTATTCTCAGGTACGAAAGAAATCTTCCGCTGTGCATTTGCTCATATTAGAGATATTACTTGGAGTCATTCATGATATATTTCAAAAGATGTTGCATTCGAGTCGTTGAGTTCATCAAGATTATTATTAAGTCAATTATATTTGGATATATTATGAAATGCTTTACATGCCTGTCAACTGTCGATGTAACGAAAGTTTGTCTTTTAAAAACGAATGCAATGTTTGTAAAATTTATCATATAGAGGTCAATTACCTCGCGATGTAATCAGCTGTTGTGAATCGTTTGTAATCGATATGGACTTCGTCCGGATGGATTAGGACGGGTCTCTACAGTTGGTATCAGAGCGGTGGTCTTAGCGAACCAGGTCTGCATTAGTGTGTCTAACTGATAAGTTGTTAGGATGCATTAGTGAGTCTGGACTTCGACCGTGTCTGCATGTCAAAAGTTTTGCTTATCATTTTGTGTCAAAAATTACCTGCTTATCATTCTTAGAGAATCACTTGCTTATCATTCTTAGTCTAGACACGTTTTACTGCATTGACTGCATGAATAGTGTATAGACAAAATTCATATCTTAGCGTATCTGCTACTTCATATCTTAGCGTATCTGTTACTGTAACTTTGTATGACAACTCCCGTAGATTCCTCCGTAACTTATGGGATTTTAGTATTATATATGCATTTGTAAATTATGTATTGCAGGGTACTAATCTACATACTATAATCTATTTCTTATAGAAAATCCTTCATCTGATCGTACGAGATGAATCCTGCAACCAGTTCGAGTCCCTCAGATTCCGATAGCTATTCCGATAGTTATTCCGACAGCTATTCCGACATAGATGTTCATCTAAGCTCCGAAAACAGCGTCATCGACATGAATCAACCAATCAGCCATTATCAATTCATCTGATGGGTTCGTAGTCGACTTAATTAATGGAACCACGCAGAAGGCAATCCCTTCCACCAACCGAATTCACCTCTTGACAATGAACCTGAAGCGCTTACCTACGAACCTATCCGAAACACCATGTTCAGCCTCATTTCCAGAAGTAGTTCGACACGATTATATTCTATCCACAATTCTAAACCTTATTCATCCGCTCTTTCCGACCAACAATCATCCCTGAATAATAGAAGAAGTTAGCGAACTTCACGCTCAAGTAAACAATTTGGAGAATATGGTGCAAAAATTACCAGCTTCAGCAACATCACTGGCACCAACAGTACCATCAATAACAGCACCAGTACAATCAACAATCCATGCCGCAACATCTCATTCTGTACCTCGAGTATAATCTTCGTTCTACGTATCGTTCTACATCCTTGATCTTCGTTCGACATGATGATTATGTAATCTCTAGTGTTTTAGAGATTATATATTATTGTTCTAAATATAAATCAAATGAGTTTAATATCATATTAACTCATTAAATCCATGATTACATCTGAAGAAAATATATATGTATATATGTTTTCATAAGGATTGTAATTAAAAATCCTCTTGTACAAGCTGTTAATGGTGAAAATATTTTAACGGGTAGGTAATACCCGAGGACTATTTAAATTTCACATTAATAAGTTACATTGTACGTTCTTCGAATCTGTTCCAACAGTCATATACTATCCTACTTACATCCACCGATATACAAATCCGTTCACCACAGAATAATCATATTCATCCAATTACATATTTGGATTTCGACCTATCGGAATCCATCAAGTGGCATAACGAAGAAATAATGGACACCAAAAAAAAAAAAAAAAAAAATTGATTAGAAACAGATTAATTAACAATATGAAATTCTATTAAGAATCCACGCTAACAAAAATCCTAGCTAACTGTTCCTAGCTAACTGTTAATCTCGTATTACCATTTAATTATCGCAATTTAATTACCGCAGTTTATTTATCGCAATTTACATTCTCGCAATTTTATTTATTGTCATTTAATTTCTGTTATTTACTTTACGCACTTTATTTATCGTCATTTATTTCTGTTATTTATTTTACGCACTTTAAATATCGGGACACGTATACAAGGTTTTGACATATCATATCGACGCATCTATATATATTATTTGAAATCACCATAGACACTCTATATGCAGTAATGATCGAGTTCTCTATACAGGGTTGAGGTTGATTCTCAAATAATATATATACTTTGAGTTGTGATCGAGTCTGAGACATGTACACGGGTTACGATAATTAGTAATTAATTCGAATATTATATATTAAACTATATATGAATTATTTGACTGTCAACTGTGGACTATCGACTGCGGACTAATAAGATCGAACAATTAAAAATGAAATAAAATATTGATTATAAAATATGAAACTAAACAAATTCTTCAAGTTGCCACTTGATTTCATCTTAAACCTCATTTGTATCTTGACGATTCCAATCTGCGTTCAAACCTTTCATGATTCTTGAAAACACCTCAATCGATAGGATGAACTAACCGCACTTCATCTACGGAAGAAAAGATTGATACATATAGTTATGCCTCTGAAAAACACTCAGAACCTGAGTAAACATTTAACACGTATTTGTGCTAATTCCTTTAGTGTTATTATTACCCAAAAATAACTTGATGATTCCTTTCAAAGTAGCAAATTTTGTCACAGCTCTAGCAAGTCAACTTCGACTTTTCATTCGAAACAATCTTATTATCACCTTGATATATATGTATGTTCTTTTATTGTTATCAGGAAACCTTTTATGTTCCACCATAGTACCATCAGCGTTTAATCATCTAAAAACACAATTCCCTTGAAATCACCTCGAATTGATAACCGATGATTCAGATATGGTAGCATTAAATGCAGAGGAAACAACAAAATCATAGATGGTCTAAACGGCCAACAGTTTGATAATAAAGAATGGAGTATTGGAAACATTCAATAGAAAATTTAGTACCGAAAAGCGGATTATGCGAAACTATGAAGGAAGCCGTGGACAAATCACAAAGAATAAGTTTGACTTCAAAGAATTCAAATAGTTCAATGCCTGCTAAAGTCTTTAGCGAATATCTTACTCTTTACTCTAAACCCTTACGAACAATAGTTTCTATCATCCTCTGATCTTAGATATTCTGAGATATTATCGTACCTTTCATTATAAATATCCTCGATATTTCTGAATATATTTTCGTAACTAATCTTATCTGAAATCATTAATCTCTTCGTGCTATCAGTATTACATCATATAGAAACTGTTAGTTTCTATATTCTGTAAACTTTCTAGCTTAAAATATGAATGTTATTGAAGTAATGTTGGGAACTGATGCATGAGTTAGTATAAAATAATGACACTTGATCAACGTGATTATATTACAGTAAGTCATGCTGAGTTTCTAATGGAACGTGATGATTCACAGATCCTAACGTCATCACATGCCATGTTACATAACTCTTTCAATCTGATTAACTTCCGAACATATCAAGAAAATATATTCTTGATAGTCCTATCTTTTCCTTGAATTCTGGTAATTTGACAAGTCATATTGTTCTATTACCGTTTCTTTCTTGGAACATTAACAATTTTCATTCTGAAACTTATATCTGCGAATTCTGGACCATTATTCGCTTGACTTGAAGTCGAGAAGAGAAAACAAAAGCATAGAGCTTTGAAATAGAAGGAAGAATATAAAGCCCGATAACAACACATAACTTACAAACCGTGTATATCAATGTTTATCGCAACATAAAGACACGGGAGAATTAAAAACATTATAATCCCAAGGGCGAAGTAGAAGAAAGCAGATTCCTCTGGTGGAAGTTGGAAAAGGAGAATGATTGTTGCGATAGTAAGAATGAGGACAAGGATCAGAACTGGATTAAGCATTTTTAGAATCTTTTTGATGTATGAAACAAGAAAGAAAGTATAGGAATAGTGAGAATAATGGAACGAAAGAGTTTAATTTATAATGGAAATATCAGACAGAGTAATCGAAGCAGATCACCGTATTTAATTAGAGAGATCTTAATTTCCTTATTCGCCGAAGAATCAGATCTTCTAGATTTTCAAGATTTTCTTTTAAATCCCTTGAATTCCAGAATTCAACCAAGGCAACGTCAAAAATTAAAACGAAACTTCATTTATTCATTTCACTCTTTTGTGATAGCTTCATTCGTGCTCTTCGAATAATCGAATTATTTTATCATTATTATTCAATGATGATAAACCTCTAATTATCAACTCATATTGGTCATGAAAACATTTTTATTGTAAGCCATGACCATCTCACTCAAATTTCGGAACGAAATTTCTTTAACGGGTAGGTACTGTGATGACCCGGGAATTTCCGACTAAATTTAAACTAAATCTTTATATGATTTCGACACAATAAGCAAAGTCCGTTATGTTGCGTCTCAAAAATTGTGAACCATTTTCATATATTCAATTGACCTTCGACTGCTCTCGACGATTCACGAATAATTAAATGTAAATAGATATGTGTGTATGTATATATAAATAATAATTAGAAATATAATTTGAAATATTATATGTTGTTATTAAAAAAATTAATAAAATAAAAATAGAATATTATAATCATTATTATTTAAAATATATCTCTCTCTATATATAAAGTATATTAGAAATAAATATTAAATAATTGTAATACTCATTTGATGTTCCGATTGATATTAAGTAAGTTAAATTCAAACTTATATAATTTTAAAATAAACGGTGAATCGAAAATGAGATCTATAAATTTTAGGCTTACTAAAAATGTATTTAAGACCTAGTTATTAAGTTTTAACATTTTTTTTATTTTACCCATAAATGAGAGGGACAGTTGATGTAATCTTCATTTAATGAATTAATGATCGAATTTTATACATAATGACCAAAATAAATAAATATAGTTAATTTAAAAATATGGGATTTTCTTGAAGACTTTTATCCGCCACTAATTTAACAACGGGGTATGAAGTCCAGTCCGTGATATAGTGTCGGCAGTGTAATAGATTAATATACCGTGATAATTGGAATCAATCATGATGTTACTGTTGTTTGTTATATTTAAATCATAAGTGCATTATATCTATTATATATACACACTCACACATATGTAAGATGAGGAGAACAAGAATTAAGGCTGCTATCCTATTCAATCCAATAATTGGTCACTGTGCTTAACCTTGCACATTTTAAACTTATATATATAAATACGTATGTGATGTATATATCTAAACCATATCACCACCATTCTTAAAAACCCATAAACCAGCAACCATATTCTTCACCGAACATCATCACCACACCATAGCCACCACCGGAGCACCACCTTCGGCACTCACCACCGCCACCCTTCATCTTCTACTTCTCACCGTTGGCCAACACCATCGACAACCCACCATCAAAACAACCATTCAAACACATTTGATTGCAAGCTATTACTCGTTTGCCATTTGAACTTAGAGACCCACTTGTTATTATTGAACCGAGACCAAGATCACCATTCAAACCATCTTTATCATCACCATTTTTATTGTTATTTCATCTTCGTGAACCATTGTAGCCACACTTAATCCACACACCACCGTCGTTACATCATGATCAGACTACCTTCACGGTTTATTTGTGTTCTAAATCAAAACCCATTTCATCACCATCATTCGACAAGCTTGCACACGGATCGCTTTTCTTTCATTTTGAGACCAACACAAACACCCACCATCTTGATCACTATAAACCCACCACCCATAATATTGAAAACCGTCACCTTTCAATCTCAAATATTGGCAGTACCTCACGTTTCTTTCTTGTTTTCTGTTACAAAGGATCAACCATTTTACTGTTACTTCATTTTCTTCTATGGAGCAAACTAACGAAAAGAAAAAGGTATAATACGTTTACAGTTTAATTGTCAACTTAGATTTAAGATATTAATTTATAGATCTTTATCAAATTATCAAGTGGGGACATAGTGACAATTCATTGCCGATAAATTTAGTCATTCAATAAGGGACGTGCCATTTGTTTATCCTTTTAGCTTGGTAACGTGGATTTCCACTGAAGGTATATTACATCGAATATTACTTGTTTGTTTGATTGGGCCATCATGATCTATTTTCATTTTGGGCTGTGATCATATAGTTCCAACTGTTGGGCCAGGTTTGTTTATTGGGCCACTAGGTTTCAGTCTCCAATTAAGCCAAACCCCAATTTCAATTAAATGAAGACATGATCATGTTGATATTCTTTGCTAACAGTAACAATATTAAAACAAAATTGATACATAAAAATCAAGCGTTGATGATTATGGTGGTGTTATGATCAAATCATGATGATGATGATGGCATCATGGGAGTTCGAAGGATAATGAGGTTAGGAAGAGATAGAGATGATAATGATATCAATATGATGATGATGATGTGGGTTTTTTTGTTTTAAGAAGAAAATAACAATTACTTACAGGTTAAAATATATAATCGTGCGAAATAATACAAGAAAAATACTAGTGGTTCAATGGTTTAGAGGTGGATTTGTGAAGCGAGAGGTCTTGGGTTCGAGCCCGAGCAGTGACATTTTTTTTATGGAAGCTTATAATATCTTTTAAGGTAGTTCGCTCACTTTTAGTATTATTAGTATTATTATTGTTATTATTGGAATAGAATTAAAATTAGAATTTAGAATTAGAATTAAAGTTATTAAAATTATTATTATTATTAGTATTATGATGAAAATAATAAAAGTTACTATAATTTTATTTAATATTAGTATTTGTATCATTTTAGAATTAGTACTATATTTTAATATAAAAAATATTATTATTAAGATTACCATAGTAATAAGGTTGTTACAATTATGATTACTAAGTACTAAGTATTAAAATCAAAAAGTATAATTTTCATTATCATTATTATTAAATTATTTAATTTATTAAAAATTACTGATATTATCACTATTATAAGATTTATTATTAAAACTATCATTATTATTATTATCAGTATTATCTATATCATTATTATTAAAATAATTACGTTTATGAAAATAAAAGTTTTTAAGAATATTATTAAAGTTATAAGTACGCTTTAATTATATTAACAAAATTTATATAAATATTTATATATAACATGTTAGGTATTTTATTAAAATATTAATCAAATATATATTAATATAACTATATAAATAATAAACATTTTGAATATTTACACAAACTAAATAAATATAGTATATAAATTAAGATATAATATATAAACTTGTTCGATTACGATTATATATTTTAATATATATACAAATGATATAGGTTCGTGAATCCGAGGCCAACCCTGCATTGTTCAATGTCATCATATGTATTTTTACTACAAAATACAGAATTGTGAGTTCATTTGAATCCCTTTTACTCTTTACATTTTTGGGCTGAGTATACATGCAAATGCTTTATTAACTGTTTTACAATATTTATATGCGTGAGTTTCATTAATCCCTTTTTAAATGCTTTTGCAATATATATTTTTGGGACTGAGAATGCATGCGCTGTTTTTATAAATGTTTTACGAAATGGACACAAGTGATTGAAACTACATTATATGGTTGAATGATCGAAATCGAATATGCCCCTTTTTATATAGTCTGGTAATCTAAGAATTAGGGAACAGAAACCCTAATTGACGCTAACTCTAAAGATAGATCTATCGGGCCCAACAAGCCCCATCCAAAGTACCGGATGCTTTAGTACTTCGAAATTTATATCATGTCCGAAGGAGGATCCCGGAATGATGGGGATATTCTTATATGCATATTGTGAATGTCGGTTACCAGGTGTTCAATCCATATGAATGATATTTTTGTCTCTATGCATGGGATGTATGATTATGAGAAATGGAAGTATGAAATCTTGTGGTCTATTAAAATTATGAAATGATTCTTTATGATAAACTAATGAACTCACCAACCTTTTGGTTGACACTTTAAAGCATGTTTATTCTCAGGTACGAAAGAAATCTTCCGCTGTGCATTTGCTCATATTAGAGATATTACTTGGAGTCATTCATGATATATTTCAAAAGATGTTGCATTCGAGTCGTTGAGTTCATCAAGATTATTATTAAGTCAATTATATTTGGATATATTATGAAATGCTTTACATGCCTGTCAACTGTCGATGTAACGAAAGTTTGTCTTTTAAAAACGAATGCAATGTTTGTAAAATTTATCATATAGAGGTCAATTACCTCGCGATGTAATCAACTGTTGTGAATCGTTTGTAATCGATATGGACTTCGTCCGGATGGATTAGGACGGGTCTCTACAAAAGGAACCTTACCACAATGCAAGAGGTGTTACAAACACCACACTGGGTATTGCAATGTTGTCTGCGAGAAGTGCCAACGGTCTGGGCATGTTGGAAAAGACTGCAAGGTCACCACTTTGAATGGGAAGCCGAACCCCACAGGGCCAAGGAAGTGTTACGAATGCGGGCGGCAGGCCATTTCAGAAATGCGTGTCCAAATAAGCGAAAAGACGGCGGACCACCCCGTGGTAGAGCTTTCAACGTTAATGCAAGGGATGCACGCGAGAATCCCGACTTGGTGACAGGTATATTCAAAATCAATAATCTTTTAGCTTCTGTCTTGTTTAATACTGGTGCGAATAGAAGTTATGTATGTAGACATTTTTGCGATAAGATTAATTGGTCGTTAGTCCCGTTAAAAGAGAGTATGCTTGTCGAGGTCGCCAACGGTAAACTTGAAAAAGTTGACCACATTAGTCGAGGAGCTATTATCAACATAGCTGGTGCAGATTTCGAAATTGATTTGATACCTATCAAACTGGGAAGTTTTGACGTGATCGTCGGTATGGATTGGTTGAGCAAGATAAAGGCCGATATTATCTGTGGAGATAAATCACTTCGCATACCACAAGGAGATGGCGAACCACTGGTTATCTATGGAGAGAGATGTACCTCGAAGTTGAACCTCATTAGTTGCGTGAAAGCACAAAAGATTATGAAGAAGGGACGTTTTGCTGTCCTAGCACATGTGAAAGCGGTAGAAACTGAGGTGAAGAGCGTGAATGACGTTCGAATTGTGAACGAATTTTTCGATGTCTTCCCAGAGGAATTGCCTGGATTACCACCGCCGAGAGCCGTAGAATTTCAGATTGATTTAGTGCCAGGAGCTGCACCTGTAGCTCGCGCACCTTATAGACTCGCACCTTCCGAGATGCAAGAATTACAGAGTCAACTACAAGAGCTATTAGATCGAGGGTTTATCCAACCAAGTTTCTCGCCTTGGGGCGCACCTGTGTTGTTTGTAAAGAAGAAGGATGGATCCTTCCGTATGTGTATCGACTACCGTGAACTCAACAAATTGACTATCAAGAATCGGTATCCTCTTCCACGAATTGACGATCTTTTTGACCAACTACAAGGATCGAGCATTTACTCAAAGATCGATTTGCGATCCGGTTATCACCAGTTAAGGGTGAAAGAAAGCGATGTAATAAAGATTGCATTTAGGACCCGTTATGGTCATTATGAGTTTCTCGTGATGCCATTCGGATTAACCAATGCACCTGCCGTGTTCATGAATCTCATGAATCGTGTCTGCAAGCCGTACTTGGATAAGTTTGTTATCGTCTTCATAGATGATATCCTCATCTACTCTAAGAGCGAAGAAGAGCATGAGCAACACCTCCGACTAGTACTTGAACTCTTAAGACAAGAGCAACTTTACGCCAAATTCTCCAAGTGTGAATTTTGGTTGAAGGAAGTTCAATTTCTGGGTCATGTTGTGAGCGACCAGGGTATCAAAGTTGACCCCGCCAAGATTGAAGCCATCAGCAAGTGGGAGACCCCCACTACTCCGACGCATATTCGCCAATTCCTAGGTCTCGCCAGTTATTACCGAAGGTTTATCGAAGGTTTCTCTCTGATTGCGCGTCCTTTAACCGCGCTGACTCACAAGGGCAAGAAGTTCATTTGGGAACCCGCACACGAATCAGCATTTCAAACTTTGAAGAAGAAGTTAACCACCGCACCTATCCTATCACTTCCCGAGGGCAGTGACGACTTTGTTGTTTATTGTGATGCATCGAAGAGTGGTTTTGGTTGTGTACTGATGCAACGCTCAAAGGTTATCGCCTATGCCTCCCGAAAATTTAAGATTCACGAGCGGAACTACACTACTCACGATCTTGAACTTGGAGCCGTTGTCTTTGCGCTCAAATTGTGGAGACACTATTTGTATGGAACTAAGAGCACTATTTTCACCGATCACAAGAGTCTCCAACACATCTTCGATCAGAAGCAATTGAATATGAGACAACGTCGATGGATCGAGACGCTCAACGACTACGACTGTGAACTCCGTTATCATCCTGGCATGGCCAATGTTGTAGCTGACGCTTTGAGCCGAAAGGAGAGGACGGCACCTCTTCGTGTTAGGGCTCTGAACATCACCATCCATTCGAACCTCAACAGCCAGATCAGAGTAGCCCAAGATGAGGCTCTCAAGAAGGAGAATATAACTCATGAACATTTGAACATACTTGTCCCTCGATTCGAGGTTAGGGAGTCTGGACTCCGATGTTATGCCGGAAGAATTTGGGTACCTTATTATGGAGATCTACGGAACCTTATACTTGATGAAGCACACAAATCAAGTTATTCGATTCATCCTGGAGCGGGCAAAATGTACCACGGCCTTAAAGAACAGTATTGGTGGCCGAATCTTAAGAAAGACGTTGCGACTTATGTTGGTAAGTGTTTGACTTGCTCGAAGGTTAAAGCCGAGCATCAAAGACCCTCTGGATTGCTTCAACAACCAAAAATCCCACAATGGAAGTGGGAACGGATAACAATGGATTTCATTACTAAACTACCGAAGACGGTGGGCGGATACGATACTATTTGGGTTATCGTTGACCGTCTTACCAAATCTGCACACTTTCTAGCGATGAAGGAAACGGATACAATGGAGAGACTTGCTCAACTATACATCAAAGAGGTTGTATCTCGTCATGGTATACCTTTATCGATCATCTCCGATCGCGATCCCCGTTTTGCTTCTAGATTTTGGCGTTCTTTGCAAGAAGCCATGGGAACCCGTCTCGACATGAGTACTGCTTATCATCCACAGACTGACGGGCAAAGTGAACGAACGATTCAGACCTTGGAGGACATGTTGCGTGCATGTGTCATTGATTTCGGAAAGGCCTGGGAAAGGCATTTGCCACTCGCCAAATTTTCTTACAACAACAGTTATCACTCAAGCATTAATGCTGCACCTTTTGAAGCATTGTATGGCCGCAAGTGCCGATCTCCTATTTGTTGGGCCGAAGTAGGCGAAAAGCAAATCACAGGACCCGAGGTAGTCCATGAGACAACGGAGAAGATTGCTTAGATTCAAGCTAGACTTAAGACTGCACGTGATCGCTAAAAGAGTTATGCCGATCTTAAACGTAAAGACTTCGGATTCAACGTTGGTGATCGTGTAATGTTGAAGGTTGCACCTTGGAAAGGTGTGATCCGTTTTGGAAAACGTGGAAAGTTAAACCCACGATACATTGGTCCTTTTGAAATCTTGGAACGTGTTGGACCCGTTGCATACCGTTTGGATCTACCAGCACAATTGAGCTCAGTTCATCCTACCTTCCACGTGTCAAACTTGAAGAAGTGTCTTGCTGCACCTGAACTTATCATACCACTTGAGGAACTTACAATTGACGACAAACTCCACTTCGTGGAAGAGCCTGTTGAGATTATGGATCGTGAGATCAAAACTTTGAAACGCAACAAGATTCCAATCGTCCGAGTACGATGGAATGCCAAACGAGGACCTGAGTTTACTTGGGAGCGAGAGGATCAAATGATGCGGAAGTATCCTCACCTTTTCCCGACTCCTCCATCTACATCAGCTTAAATTTCGGGACAAAATTTTCTTTAACAGGTGGGTAATGTAACGACCTTGGATTTTCCAACATTTATTTATTAATAATTATTATTATTAATACGTGTGATTAAACGAATGTATGTTATTACATTTACTTGTTGCCATGATTGCCCGTACTTGACTTTAATTGCCCGAAACGTCTTTGTGACACACGAAAATTTCACGAATAATATTTTTAGATATTATTTGCATTCATGATTAAGTTTATTAATCATTTTAATTAACTAAAGTTGTTAGTTAGTTACTTGGGCTTTTAATTGGATTAACTTGTTAATTGCATACATACTTGGGCTTTTAATTGAACCTGGGCCTTTACTAGTGTTATTGGACTTTAGAAGCCCACCCTACATCTTTTATGGACTTATTAGCCCAACACTACTTGTAAGTATCATTTTAGATGGTAACTAGTTAGTTTTATGCACATTGGAATCTAGTTGCTTGTTATCCCCATGCATGCACCTCAAGTAACCACCTTTAAGGACAATCTCATGCTAGTAACCATTAAACACTTGCCTTCCCTTTTTTTTTTGAACTGCTGATCGTGGGCCTTAGATGGCTTGAAGAGCATTTTGGTTTCATTTTTCATTACTTCACTCTCTTGTTTTCTCTCATTCAAACACACACTTCAACTTGCTTCATTTTTTTCTCTCATCCTTCTCTACATTTTGTAAGTAACAAAGCTTGAGTTCTTCCCTTTCTTCTCTCTTAAAACCGTAGCCTTTGGCTACCAAGATCATCATCTTTTGATATTGTTGTTTGATTACTTGTTTGTTAATTATTTACTTACTTGTTGTTGGTACATACTAGTTTCAAGAATCAACTCTTTAGTTTGATTCTTCATAATATCTTGAATTTTCAAGAACACAAGAACATAAACTTACTAGTTTATGATTCTACATTTATTGTTTCAAAAGTTTGTAAGTTCATAGTTGTTAAATTCATACTTGTAATTCATGTTAGTAAACTTTAAAGTTTACTTTCTTAAAGATCAAACTTTGGTTTGAATCTTTAAAGTATGAGCAACCATGACCTATTAACTTGTTTACTTAGTTTACTTCTTCATTTTATACACTTTAATTTCATGTTTGTTGTTGTTGTTGGTCAAGTAGTACAAGTTAGTCTTGATCTCATACTTTCTTGAAATTTAAAGTTAACTTTAAAGATTCAAGAACATGGAAGTGTAACTCTTTATTTATAACTTTACTTACTTGTGTTGGATTTAACTTAATAACCTTAGATCTAGACTTTTGGGTCTTGGATCTTCAAGATCTAACTAAGAACTATGTTCTACAACTTAAGATCTTGATTTCATGAGTTTACTTTCAAGTTGGTAACTTATTATTAGTTTTAAAATTCATGTATGTGTTAGATCTAAGACTTTGATGTAACTTTGGTTCATCAAAACACTTGCAACACTTAAGTGAGTTGTGCTTCATGTCTTAGACTTACACTTGAGTTATGATGGTCAAACCTTGGTGAAAATGATGCAAACACATCAACAAGTTGTACACTTGAAGCTATATGCATCAAGGATGAGAACCATGATAAGCATCGAGCACCAAGAACCACCGGAACCTACTGACCCTACTGTTTTCTGTATTCTGGGTCTGATCAGTAAGACCTGGGCTGTTTTGATTATGATTTTAAAATATCTCTGTTCTAGTAGATAACTTTTCATATAGGACTCGTCTTAATCCGAGTTACTGTTTAGGATTTATGGCCCTCCGATCGTCACTATGTCCTTTAACGTTGTGCAGAAATTTCTGACCTACTCGCACTTAGACCGTCGCCACGGTCAAACGAAGATGAGTTTGCTTCTATAAATTTTACCACACTTAAAGGACTCATATATGGAGCGATGGCCACTGGTCTCACCTTAATTCAGTAAGGGTAGAGGCCGTGGTGACTGACTGAAGTCAGCCTTTGTTTTAAACTACTTTCATAAACGAAACTTACTTTACGCCTTTTGTTTGATGATGAATGATGATGACCTTTAAGACCTTATTTACATACTTTTAAACATATTCGGACGATTTACTGACTTAGTACTATTTGACTTAGGTTGAGGACTTTCGGACCGATTACTTGCACACTTTTCCCGACTCGACTTTACGACTACTTTATCATTGTGAGTTATAGCATTCCCTTTTTACTTTAACTTATTTTGGGAACTGAGAATACATGCGGATTTTATGTTTTATATACTAGGTACGAGTACTTAAACTTATATATGCGTGGGTTATATAACGGCAGAAACATTCCCTTTAGCTCGGTAACGTTTAATCATTGGTTTTTGAACCAGTGAACGCGAATCTTAGATATGGATCCATAGGGTTTGACATCCCCACTCGGGCTAGTCGCGCTAGCATTTAACGGGTGTTTAATACTTCGTAAGCATACGCACTCACCAAGTGTACTTTCAGGGGGTTATAAACGTTAAGTTAGTTACCAAGTGCCCACGGTTAAACATATACTTTATCATACTATTTTGAAACGCTCTTTGTAGCACAGAAATCTCGTGGCCCACCTTACATTACTATTATACTTAAACTATAGCTCACCAACCTTTGTGTTGACGTTTTTAAGCATGTTTTTCTCAGGTGCTTAAGGTTATTTGCTTCCGCTGTCGTGCTAGTCTTGCCGTAGACACCCGCTGTTCTAGTGTTATCACCGCATGAACTGTTTACCTTGCATTCAAACTTTAATACATTTGAGACTATGTTTTGTAATGACCTAAGGGTCACATACATTTATTCATGCTTGCTATTCGTAGAAGCATACTGTTGGTGTAAAACAATTGACGTCGGTTATGACGTCACTTTTTTTATCGTGAATGCAACTTCTTTTATTACAGCATATAGTACTTAACCTTGTAATGATCCTGTTGTTGATGATTCGTACACGATGGTTTTGTACGGGGCATCACACCGGTAGTCCCTGTAGTTTGATAAATGCATGGCGTTGGTCCAAGACTTAAGTCATGTAATTAGTTAACGGGACAAATTAATTGACTTTAAATTTAGGACTAGCGTCGTGCATTCATCAAACCGCATAGACTACCTATATGATTTTTTCCTATTTTCTCACATTCATCTTCATTATCTCAAAATTATAAACCCTAATCTTATAAACCTCCATCTTTATCGTTTCAATTACAATAATCAAATTTTACAAACCTTCATCTTTATCATCTCAAAATCATAAGCCCTAATTTTATTGCCTAAAGCAAGCGTAGCCTTGTGAGTCATAAAAAGTACAAGCCATTAATTGCAAGTTGGCAATCCTTGAAAGTATGAAAAGGGGCATTATCAATTGTTTGACACACATATAATTAAATGATTTTAGGCTTTAACCGTTTTAAAAAGTTTACCAGAAACAAAGAATGATTATTGGGACGTTGAACACAGACGACGTAGCATCTTCAAAAATTTTGTTTGATTGAAAAAGATTTAATTGATGATTCTTAAAGCCACAAACCAATACATCTATGCCACAAACCAGAACATGGAATGGAATAAAATAATTGGGAGTGTATTTGGAGAGAGGGAGTGTAGCACTAGTATGTTAGTGTGTGAAAAATAATTACCGTCATTAAAATGCGAAGATGAAAATGAGTATGAAGTTTATAAAATTAAGGTTATTGTAATTAAGATGATGAAGATGAAAATTTATAAAATTAGATTTTATAACTTTGAGATGAAGAAAATGAAGGTGAGAAAAGATTAGAAAATTATAATGGAGGTCCCCATGGTTTGATAAATGAACGACGCTAGTCGTAAACTTAACGACAATCAATTTGTTCCGTTAACTAATTACACGTGTTAGGTTCAGGACCAACACCATGTATCTATCAAGCTACCGGAATAATTTTAAAAAAGAAAGGACTACCGGTATAATTTAGAGTAAACCACGGCGATCAATGGCATAATTTACTCTTTTGCTAAAGAAAATTTAAGTCGTCGTAAATCAAATAAACCATAAACGAACCTATTGCATGTCCTTTTATAGCTGAAAAATGAGCATCTAAATATAAGAAATGAGATGAAATGGCATAGAGAGCATGACCCGTGGAACTACAGGTTTGTTTAAACGAAACAGTTTAATGATATGTTTTAGGTATTTAGTAAACGTAAATGCTAAAGTCATTTAGATTAATGACCCGTGGAACCACAAAGTCCGACTAAGGAACTCGTTTGCTGAACATTTCATCAAACACCTAAAATGCATATTAAACAATCCAAATCCAATCATAAGAGATAATATTGGTTGTCATTTTATTTTAAAAATGTATATAAATTTAGAATTGGTTTCCTTTTGCCTAGCTTTATATCTTCTCGTACTCAATTCAAAATAATTAATTAAAATAATTCAAAACTATTTAATTTGAATAATTAAAATAATTATTAATAAGATTTAATAATAATAATAATTAATAAGATTTAATTTAAATCAAAATTATTTAGATTAATGACATCACCCATCATGTTTAGATTTTTTTTCTTTTTTTCTTTTTGAATTTTTTCTAATAAAGAAATTAGTCTAATAATAATATTATCATTATAGAATTTTAATAGAAACTATAGATATGATTTTATCATTATTAATAATTATTATCTATTATTATATTATTTTAACTATTTTAATACTCCGTAGTTAATATTATCTATTAATATATTTAATTTGACACTGTATTTGGTGATTAATAAAATTAGCTTTTAAAAAAATATTAATACTGCATTAATATATATTAATATTATAGCATTAGTATAAGTTCATTTTAAATGCGATTTAATGTCAACTCTTATTTGTAGGTTTTTGCTAAATACGAAAAAGTTATATATGTTGCTGTAAGGGTGCAAACCAAAGTTTCACATCGATAATGGGATAAAACAAATGTATGTATATATATAAGTTAAAGAGAAAGTCATTCTATCACCAATTAATTTTAAAATAAAGATGAACTCTTAGCTTATATTGTAGGACATTGGCGCACCCTCGGTTGAATGCTATGGCAAAATGAGCTTACATTACAGGACATTGTGTTTGGGCTATACGATCTCAGTTGCCGTTTGGGGTAGCCAAAGATAAACCTTAACAACGAAATTATACGAGTAGTAATAAAATTATGAGGAATTCTATACTTAGAAAAGAATTTTTTTGAAAGTTGTTTACAAAGTGACTTGTTACCAAGTTAGTGGTCTAACTTTCATAACTATTCATTATCTATCTATATTTTATTATTAGTGACACTATCATTACATAAAAAACTCTGTAGAATTTTTCCTTACAAAGGAATTCACTTTTTTTTTTAAACAAGGAAACTCTCCTATGAACAACTACATTGACGTCATAGAAGGTAATAATTCGGGTAATCAAGCCTCTCGAGCGCGAGACCTGGTACTGGATGAATTGCGCATTATGCGCACTCTCTAGTAAATGTATGTAGTTGAAGCGTGTAATCTTTGAGTTTTTTACGACAATTTTAAGATATACTGGTAGTGAAGTTTGAAACTCCACTTTATAAAGACTCTAATTACTTCACCATTTTGAACGAATTATATTACATATGTGTCTTACTGTCTTATTTAATTGTTATAAGGGTTTGGCTAACTAGTGCTCTAAGGGCACAAGTTAAGCATTTAATGATGATCAAAAACTTTCTAATTATAATATAAAATGTAATTATTCATGTTACTAGTTTCCAATTATACATGATTATAAATAATGATTTGAATTATTTATGGAAAAATTTACACCATCAAGTGTGCTTAACCCTTGTTATTGCAAAGTATAATTGATGTGCAGCGGGGTAGTATATAAAATATCTTATATTTTACTAGGAAAAACTATTAAATACGATACAATTTTACACAAGATATTTATTTATTTATAGAATGGATATACTTAAACCTTGCTACAACACTTATAGGCAGTGTACCTAATCGTACAGTAGTGTAGTTTTTAGTAAGTCCGGTTCGTTCCACAGGGAAATCTTTAAACAAAGCTCAACGCTATATTAGTTTATTTTTATAAAAATACAAATATATATATAGGTAATATTATTATTATAAAGGGGGGTTTTTACCGTTTAATGACCGGTTTGTCGATTTTAAAACTTTAGTCGCAGTTAAAACCTAATGTAAAATATAAAATAAATACAAGACTTTAAATTAAAGCGTAAAGTAAATAACGATAATGAAATTGCGAATAATAAAAATGCGATAAAATTAAATTGCGATAATTAAAAGTACGATAATTAAAAGTGCGATTAAATAACAATAAAAGTGCGATAATTAGAAGTGCAATTAAATATAAAATAAAGGAAATAAAATATGAAATAAAAGAATTATGCTTATTTAAACTTCCGTAATCATGATGTTTGACGTGTTGATTTTAGTTTTATGCCCATGGGTTAATTGTCCTTTGTCCTGGATTATTCAATATGTCCGTCTGGTTTTTGTCCATAACAGTCCATCAGTCATAAATATAAATTGCAAGTGTCCTTGTCAAATTATTATTATACCCGAAGTTAAATATTCCAACTAATTGGGGATTCGAATTGTAACAAGGTTTTAATACTTTGTTTAATGAATACACCAGGTTATCGACTGCGTGTAAACCAAGGTTTTACCACTTTGTTAACAATTACACCAATTACCCTTGAATGTAATTTCACCCCTGTTTTAATTATTCTAGTGGCTATTAATCCATTCCCGTGTCCGGTTAAATGAACGATTATTCGTACATATAAATACCCCGCCCATCGTGTCCGATCGAGTGTATATGGTAATTTATAGGGACGCCCAATTGTAAATCTTTATATTAACATTAACAAACTTTCATTTAGTTAAACAAATATAAAGCCCATTAATAACCCATAGTCTAGTTTCCACAAGTGTCGTTCTTTTGTCCAAACCCCAATTATGGTACAAAGCCCAATTACCCAATTTTAGTAATTAGCCCAACATCATGATTACTTCGTTTTAAATAAGCATAATAATAACTTAGCTACGAGACATTAATATAAAAAGGTTGAACATAACTTACAATGATTAAAAATAGCGTAGCGTTACACGGACAGAATTTCGACTTACACCCTTACAATATTCGCTAACATACCCTTATTATTAGAATTAAAATTAAAATATAAATTATAAATATAAATATATTTACGTATGAAGAGGAAGAGAAAAAAAAGATGATATTTTTGATCAGAATTCGGTTGGCTTTATAGCCAGACTTGATTTTTGGGGCTCCGCGACTCGCGGCAAAATGCCCTTAAAACTCCGCGAGTCGCGGAGAGGTATTTACATCTCACACCCTTGGAGTTTCTTGCTGCCGACGGTTTTTATTATATATATATAATATATATATAATTAATATAATTAATTATATATTATATTATATTTATATACATAGTTAACTTGTAATTTTTAGTCCGTTGCGTCGAGCGTTAAGAGTTGACTCTAGTCCCGGTTCCGGATTTTCGAACGTCCTCGCGTACAATTTAATATCTTGTACTTTGCGTTTTGAATCTTGTACTTTTGTAATTTCGAGACGTTTCTTATCAATAATTGGAACCTTTTTGATTGTCTTTTGTACTTTTGAGCTTTTTGGTCGTTTGCGTCTTCAATTCGTCGAATCTGTCTTTTGTCTTCACCTTTTATTATTTAAACGAATATCACTTGTAAATAGAACAATTGCAACTAAAAGCTTGTCTTTCTTGAGGAATAATGCTATGAAATATATGTTCGTTTTTAGCATTATCAAATATTCCCACACTTGAGCGTTGCTTGTCCTCAAGCAATATTGTCTTGAAATACTAGAATCACTTCTTTATTCTTCACACTTTGTACATCAGTGATTTCTATACGGCGGTATAAACAATGGTAGTAACGATATGGTTTACAGTCCCACATGACTATAAAAATTTAGATCCATTAAGGAAATTGGATCTTTATGAAAACATTTGATCTTTTGAAAATTAAATCTAGTTTTTACCCTAGATAAGTTTTCCGGAATAACCCTTTACCGGTGTTTGCAAAATATTTTTGTGGGTTTGGTGGGTTTCAGATTTGAAAATTTTAGCTCAAAACTTGCGGTTTTGTGTCACCCACTTGCTAACCTTGTATTTGGAAAGCAACACGTCCAGTTTACTTGTTCCGTATATTACCTTTCGGCAAACTACCGTCCGGTTGTAAAGGAAAGCGTTGAACAAGCAACTGTTAAGGCAATGTCCCGTGACATGCTTTTGATTATGGTCTATAACGTGTCGGACGCAATTACTATCCTTGGTAGGAGCAATAGTAAAGCTCACCCTTATAATTTTTTCGGTCTGGCACAAGGTCCTGTCTTTGACCACTATGCAACCACCGTTCTTACGGTTGACACCCGATTTAGTTCAGGTGACCTAATGAATTCCAGGTGAATTCCTAGGATTTTACGTTCAATGGTAATGAACGCATTGAAAATAGGGTTTTCAGAAAACAAATCGGTTTATAATTTTGATCAAAATATTTTCTCGTTTAAGCTCGAGTTTAGATATCATTGAATTCCATGAGTTTGAATTCTCAATCTTTAAGGTCAATCTCTAGGATTGAGTAATATCAGTCTTAAAAGCTGATTTTTAATCTTTAAGGAGATTATCCTTTCTGGGGATCTGATTCATTAGTCTTATCCAGCTAATTTGCACGGTGCCTCCCCATTGTACGAGATAAATCCTTCTCATGGTTAGGATAAATCTGACCACTTGGCGACCCTGTTTAATGCTGAGGTCCGTGGATTTCCTGCTGATTTTAGTGATGACTTTTCTAGATTTTTCGTCAACCTACAGCTGGTCTGGACGACAACTTCATGACCTAAATCAAGAAGCGCGTTTCTTTTTCGGAAGACTTTACTTCCTTTTAATGATGGAATTGATTCATCGTGTAGATCCATCTCTTCTTTTCTTTCATCGGGTAAAACAGTTTAGTTTAGTTCAAAGCAAAAGTATTTTCAGTTATTTGTTACAAATATATGTGACATATGTTTAAAATAACTTGGTAAATTTTCCCACACTTGGCTTTTTATTTTTCTTTTTATCGTCCTCTATTCCATTTTAAATGAATTTTAACATTTTAGTTTGTTTCTCAATTTATGTCCTTTCCGAGGTAACAATAATTTCGGTGTTAAAACCTAGTTTTATCGTTCATAAATATGTATAAACATGATTTTGAATTCATTTAATTGAAAATTTTGAAAAATTTTACTAGAATTGGGTAGTCAGTATATAAGACTAGGGCTGTTCTTTTTTATCAGAGAGCACTAGATTCTAATACAACTACTGCTTTACTAGTATTTTTAATGGTAACCAAGTGTTTAATATAAAAATTTTAAAATCCGAAAGAATTTAATCCCTTCCCACACTTAAGATCTTGCAATGCCCTCATTTGCAAGAAATCAGTAACAATTTATATTATTGAGGGTGATTTGTGTGAAAATGATTAAATTTTTACCAAAGTTTCCAAATATATTGGCGTTTGTTTGCTGAATGCTAAATGGTGCACATCATCTGTTCATTCCGTCTTGTTGTTATTTCACATGTATTTTGCATCTTGTCGTCAAAATTAGTTGCTTTTGCTGAACTTAATGCCAGTCTTTGAAAATGCGTTGTTTTACCCTGTTGTGTACATAAGATAAACTGCAAACATATATACATATTTTTGAAGTTTGGTTTATTACCCCACATTCAAAAATTATTAAAATCTAAGAATAAAAGTTAGAAATTATAAAAATGATTACAATATTAACAAAAATATTAAATGCATCAATAATTACAAATTACAAAATAATAATAAAAAAAAAAAAAAAATAAACTAAGGATGATATTGGTACCAATAGGGGTTCCACGCATAACCATAAGTGCTATAGAATGCTTCGGCAGGGTCATACGTAGGATATGGTGGCTGCATCTCTATCGACCAAGGAGGGAAGACGGGTTTCGGTGTAGGAATATAGTTTCTACCTATATGTTGGCAATGCGCTATGATCTGGTTCTGATGAACTTGCCAATCTTCAAATGCTCTCTGTCTAGCATTTTCGTATTCCTGAGAAGCTATAAACCTATGCATTTCTTGCATCTCATTCCCCCCTCCTACATTACCTTGTTCCTGGTTTCTCTCTACCTGTGGATGTCTACCATTGTATCGTACTGCGGCGTTATTTCGCCGCTTCAAAACTTTCGCACCATGGTATACATTTAAACCTATAGTGTCGCGGGGTTCCGGCTCTTCTACTAATAATCCCCCCCCCCCCCGACTTATATCCACACCGAGATATTCACCAATCAAAGTAATAAAAATACCACCTCCTATTATGCTATGTGGACGCATCCCTCGAACCATAGCTGATAAATAATAACCCACACAATATGGTATACTTACAGCGCTGTGTGGGTCTCGAATACACATATGGTAAAACAAATCTTGTTCATTTACCTTTTCTTTGTTTTTACCCCTTTGTGTAATCGAATTAGCTAAAAACCTATGTATTACTCTTAATTCGGCTCTATCTATATCCAAATAAGAGTAGTTTCCCCCTTTGAAACGGTGATGGCTTGTCATTTGACTCCACACACCGTGTGTATCAAAATTTTCATCTATTTTCCTACCGTTTAGTATCAATCCTCTACAATCGGCAGACGCTAATTCCTCAGGCGTATATATACGTAAAGCCTGAGCCATGTCCAGTAAAGACATGTGGCGCATCGAACCGCCTAACAAAAATCTAATAAAAGAACGATCGGTTAAACTAGCTACCCGATCATTCAACTCTATACTACATAACAACTCTTCACACCATACTTTATATACAGGTCTGCGTATGGTGAATAAACATATCCAGTCATTAAAAGAAGAATTACCATACCTCTGTACCAGTAATTCCCTAATTGGCCCGGCCAATTCTACAGCTTCCAAGGGTCCCCATTCTATGACCCTTGGTACCTCAACAACCTTGGAATGAAGAGTATGCAAACCCCGTTGATATTTTGGATAATCTATCCAAAGTCTGTCAAATCTCAGGTTCGGGTGCAACTGTTCCAAGTGCATATCTGAAAAGGTCATGACTGGATGAGGTACATCCTGCTTGTAGTAGTTATCTACCTCCTGTTGTTCCAAGTTCTCAGCAGGAGCATGGCGGGCTTGGGATGAAGATTCACCCCTTTCATTCTGCAAAACACATCAAACACAAATTTTTGTGCATCCAAATATGCATTAGTGTCAGCAAAATCATCAATCAAAATAATTACAATGACATTATCAATTTATATCAAACTTAAGCTTATTTTCACATTTTTATCAAATCTACACTTTTTCAAATAAGCATATACGAAAATTTTCGCCAAGTTCATAAGCATTCAACTCAAATAACATGTCAAAATAATCATTACTAGCAAATAAACAAGTCTCAAATGGCATTATCTTTCAAAAATCAAGTTCATGTATTTTGGACTTGAAAAAGTCCACTTTAATTCTCAAAATCATGTTTAGGCTCAAAGTTTGGATCATTTAACTACCTAGACATGTTACACTACTCAATTTAGCAACAATTCATGACAAAAATCGGCCATAACCTGTTTATATCAAAAAGCCCCAAATTTGCTCAAGAACACAAACCCTAGATTATTCAAAATTTGAAGTTTAAGGCTTCTAATCATGTTAAACAGCATCAATCTAGGTTATACAAGCATAATACATAAACAATTTAAGCTTAATTACACTAAAAAGCATCAAAATCAAATTGGGGAAAAAATAGCTCAAGAACACAAAATTTCGAATTAAATGGTGTTTAGGTGTAGAAATTTACCGTTTTTCTTGAGTAGTTCTTAGATATCATCCTTCTCAACATGATTTTAGCAAAAAATTTGGTGATTAACGGTTAAAAATTGAGATTTTTGGGGGTGATTTTCGGGTTTTTTCGGGTTCTTTTTCGGGTGTTTATGCAGTGTGTTTGTGTGTGGGAGAGTGACTGATCGAGCAGCTCTTTTATTTTTTTTCTGGGTTTTGGACCCTCCGCGAGTCGCGGAGGTTTTGCCCTGAAAACTCCGCGAGTCGCGGAGTTACCCTTTTCTTTTTTTTTTTTTTTTTTTTTTTTTTTTTTATATAATCTTTAACTTATAAAACAATTAAGAAATTAATTTTAAAATTTTGTTTCCCTTGTTATTTAGGACGAGGTCGTTTCGGATCGATGTCCTAGTCCGTTCCTCGACAAAATTTTAAAATTTGTCTTTTTGTAGCGATTGTTTTAAAAGCTAAGATTTTTGGGTTTTTTAATGTTTTTGGCATACTTTAAATCAATAAGATTAAAAATAATGATAATAAAAGTTCTCGTCCCTCCCTCGGGTAAAGCAATTTCGGTTCAAAGACCTAGTCTTCAACTTACGACGAATTTTAAAAATCATATTCTTAACTTAATGAGATAAAGTAAATTTTTGTTTTTAAATTCACACAACTTAAATATAAAATTCAAAATTAAAAATTCACACCAAACTCAAAATTTAAAATGCATAAAATTAAAATTTCATATTTTAAAAATTAAAAATTCACACCAAACTTAATTTAAAAATTCATAAATTTATATCAAACTTATATTAATTTTTCAAATATTTATAATTTTAAATATATTGTTTTTACAAAGTTTACAATATTAACTTAAGATTTAAATATTAATTTTAAAAACATGGTAAAAAAAAATTAAAAATCTTTTTGTCTTTTTATCCCACTTTAATCAATCAAATATTATCAAAAATATGCGCCCCTCTTTTCGGTAAAGTAATTTCGGTTCCAAGACCTAATTTAACTCATGACGAATTTTTGAAATATTTTGGTTTGATTGTTTAAAGATATTTATACCTTAAGAATAAACGTTAAATTTCGCAGTGATGTAATAAATTTTTGAATGATATCAATAATTTCGGTCGCCAAACCTAATTTTATTTAATACCAATTTAATACTTTTTAGCGAACAAATTAGCGTTTATTATCAAAAGGTTAAAAATAAAAATAAAAATAAAAACTGTACAGACATACCTGTGAAATAGATTTCTTAGTTATATGATCTATTATATTCATAAGATAGTCGGTTTAATTGGTTTTCCATGGCTGCATAGGCGTAACCTCGAGCATTCATTGTCTTTTCTTCTAAACATATGAACGGTCCGTCTCTGCATAAAGTAACAAATTCGGTATTTGAATAGGTTTGATTATTTGAACATTTACCTCCATGTGACAATTTTCCGCATTTGTGACATCGTTCTAGGTGTCGTGCTCTTCTTTTTGCTGCGGATTTTGATTTTCCTTTACCAAATTGTAACTTATTATCTTCGCATCTGGATCCTTTTCTAACTCCGTCCATTCTTTCTCTGATTACTGATACTATTTCACTCGGGAGTATGTCATTATTACGTTTAGTGATCAAAGCGTGTAGCATTAGACCATGGTTTAGTTCACAGGCAGTCTTCATTTCGTAAAAACCTAAAAAAAATAAAAATTCAGAATGGGGGGAGAAGACTAGTTCTTTAGGGTCTGCTAGGGAAAGACCATACGTGTTCCATTTTCGAGAACTACACGAAAACAGACAATCTAACTCTAATAGAAATACATATTATCCTTTAAAGACTTGATTCTCCCCACACTTAGTTAGCTGTGGTGTCGAAATTGTGATTAACTTCGTTGTTGACTTCCATCGGACCCTGTATGTAATGTTTAACTCTGTGACCATTAACTTTAAATTCAATCCCATTTGAATTTATCAATTCTATCGTTCCGTATGGGAAAACTCTTTTGACTATGAATGGTCCAGACCATCTTGATTTCAATTTTCCAGGAAATAGCTTGAATCGTGAATTGAAAAGAAGAACTCTGTCTCCTTCTTTAAATTCTTTTGAACTTCTGATTCTTTTATCATGCCATTTCTTCGTTCTTTCTTTATAGATTAACGAATTATCGTATGCTTCATGTCTTAATTCTTCTAATTCGTTTAGTTGACTTAATCGTAGACGTCCGGCTTCATGTAAATCAAGATTACATGTCTTCAAAGCCCAAAATGCTTTGTGTTCAATTTCTACTGGAAGATGACATGCTTTTCCATAAACAAGTCTAAAAGGTGTGGTTCCAATTGGAGTTTTGTAGGCTGTTCTAAAAGCCCAGAGTGCATCCTCCAATTTAATGGACCATTCCTTCGGATTTGATCCTACGGTTTTCTCTAGAATACGTTTTAAAGCTCGGTTTGTATTTTCAACTTGTCCACTTGTTTGTGGATGATATGCGGTGGAGATTTTATGAGTTACTCCATATCTTTTAAGAACTTTCTCAAGTTGATTATTACAGAAATGAGTACCCCGATCACTTATTAAAGCTTTCGGTGTTCCAAACCTTGCAAAAAGACGTTTTAAAAAGTTGACTACAACTCGTGCATCGTTAGTTGGGAGAGCTTGTGCTTCCGCCCATTTAGATACATAATCAATGGCTACGAGTATATATAGATTATTATGAGATTTTGGAAATGGACCCATAAAGTCAATACCCCAAATGTCAAATACTTCACATACTTGGATGACATTTTGTGGCATTTCATCACGTTGACTTATTTTTCCGGCCCTTTGACATGCATCACAGGATTTGCAAAGAAGGTGTGCGTCTTTGTAAATTGTAGGCCAATAGAATCCAGCTTCATAAACTTTTCTTGCTGTTAGTTGAGGCCCATAATGCCCTCCTGTTGGTCCTGTGTGACAATGGTTTAAAATTTTACTAGCTTCATCTCCAAATACACATCGGCGTATTATTCCATCGGGACAACTTTTAAACAGATGTGGATCTTCCCAGAAATAGTGTTTTATATCACTGAAGAATTTCTTTCGTCTTTGGTACGATAATCCTTTTTCAAGGAATCCACAAACTAAGTAGTTTGCATAGTCTGCAAACCATGGGATTTCTTTATAATCTATCTTCAATAGATATTCATCAGGAAAGTTGTCTTGTATGGCCGATTCATTCAGAACTTCTAATTCGGGATTTTCAAGACGAGAAAGATGATCAGCGGCGAGATTTTCTGCTCCTTTTTTATCTCGGATTTCAATATCAAACTCTTGTAAGAGTAAGATCCAACGGATTAATCTTGGTTTAGCATCTTGTTTTGAAAATAGGTATCTAAGAGCAGAATGGTCGGTATAGACCACCGTTTTTGCTAGAACTAGATATGATCGAAATTTGTCAAAAGCAAAGACAATAGCAAGGAGTTCTTTTTCAGTAGTTGTATAGTTCGTTTGTGCTCCTTGTAATGTCTTACTAGCATAATATATAGGTTGAAATCGTTTTTCAATCCTTTGTCCTAAAACGGCTCCCATTGCAAAATCACTTGCATCGCACATTAGTTCAAATGGTAGATTCCAATTTGGTGTTATCATGATCGGCGCATTAGTGAGTTTTTCTTTAAGAATATTAAAAGATTTGATACATTCATCTGAAAAGATGAATGGCGCATCCTTTTCTAGGAGTTTATTCATAGGAGTGGCAATTTTAGAAAAATCTTTTATGAAACGTCGGTAAAAACCGGCATGCCCTAGAAAACTCCTAACTCCTCTAACATTGGTGGGATGTGGAAGTTTAGCAATTACATCTACTTTAGCTCTATCCACTTCAATTCCTTCTTTTGAAATTTTATGTCCAAGAACGATGCCTTCTTTAACCATGAAATGGCATTTCTCCCAATTAAGTACTAGATTTGATTTTTCGCATCTAATTAGCATTCGTTCCAGATTAACTAGACATGATTTAAATGTATCACCGAAGACTGAAAAGTCATCCATGAATACTTCCATGCATTCTTCTATCATGTCGTGAAAAATCGCCATCATACACCTTTGAAAGGTTGCAGGGGCGTTACAAAGTCCAAATGGCATGCGTTTGTAAGCAAAAGTACCATAAGGGCACGTGAATGTGGTTTTCTCTTGGTCTTCGGGTGCTATTGGAATTTGAAAATATCCGGAAAATCCATCTAGGAAACAATAGTAACTATTTCCGGCTAATCTTTCCAACATTTGATCTATGAAAGGTAAGGGAAAGTGATCTTTTCTGGTGGCGTCATTTAATTTTCTATAATCAATACATACACGCCATCCTGTTACAGTCCTAGTAGGAATAAGCTCATTTTTCTCATTTGTAATGACAGTCATGCCACCCTTCTTAGGTACGCATTGAACTGGGCTTACCCATGGACTATCAGAAATTGGATATATCAAACCTGCATCTAGCAGTTTAATAATCTCTTTCTTAACTACATCTTGCATATTAGGATTTAGTCTTCGTTGGCGTTGCACATACGTTTTATGACCTTCTTCCATAAGGATTTTATGTGTGCAATACGAAGGACTTATTCCTTTAATATCATGAATCTTCCATGCAATGGCTGGTTTATGAGCTTTCAACACAGAAATGAGTTGTGATTTCTCATTTTCAGTAAGAGAAGACGATATTATTACAGGTAATTCAGATTCACCATGTAAATAAGCGTATTCCAAATGGTTTGGAAGTGGCTTTAACTCTAATTTCGGAGGTTCTTCTATCGATGATTTATATCGATATCTGTCTTCTTCTTTTAGTATTTGAATTTCTTCTGTTGTTGGTTCATATCCATTAGCTATAAGTGTAGCTAACATTTCAGCTTCATCAATTGGTTCATTACTTTCTCCTAAAGAACATTCTCCTGTTCCTTGTAATTCTGGAAATTCTTCTAATAATTCTGCATGTGCATCTATAGTTTGAATATAATAACATGTATCATCTGCAGATTGTGGTTGTTGCATTGCTCTATCAACTGAAAAGGTAACACTCTCATCCTCTATACTTAGGGTCAGTTTCTTACCGAACACGTCTATCATTGCTTTAGCCGTGTTTAAGAATGGTCTTCCTAATATGAGAGGAACTTGAGAATCTTCTTCCATGTCCAAAACAACAAAATCTACTGGGAATACTAAAGTACCAATTTTAACTAGCATGTTCTCCATTATCCCTCTAGGATATTTTATTGATCTATCGGCTAGTTGTATGCTTATTTTGGTTGGTTTCAATTCTCCAAGGTCTAGTTTAGCGTATAGTGAATACGGCATTAGATTTATACTAGCACCTAAGTCTGCCAATGCTTCTATTGAACTAAGACTACCCAGAAAACATGGAATTGTGAAACTTCCTGGATCAGATAATTTTTCTGGTATCTTATTCAACAGCACTGCTGAACAATTAGCATTCATAGTAACAGCCGAGAGTTCTTCCATTTTCTTTCTATTCGTGATTAGATCTTTCAAGAATTTAGCATATCTTGGCATTCCTGAAATCACATCAATGAAAGGAAGATTTACATTTATCTGTTTAAACATATCCAAGAATTTGGATTGCTCGGCTTCAAGTTTTTCCTTCTTCATTTTACTCGGATAAGGAAGTGGTGGTTGGTATGGTTTAACATAAGGTTTATCCTTAACTGTGTTATCTTCATTAACCTTTTCAACTACCGGTTCTTTTTCCTTATCTTGATCAGGTTGTGGTTCTTGTGGAGTAGGAATAATTTCATCAGAAGTTACAGGTATTTCAGGTGGTTTAAGTGTTGTACCACTTCTTGTGGTAATAGCTTTAGCTGTTTCATTCCGGGGGTTAGCATTTGTATCACTAGGTAAACTTCCCGGTTTTCTTTCACCTATTAACCTTGCTAGGTTACTTACTTCTTGTTCCAGATTTTGAATAGAAGCTTGTTGATTTCTAAATGCTTGAGCATTTTGTTCATTGGTTTGTTTTTGAGATGTGAAAAACTGCGTTTGAGTTTCAACTAGCTTCGTCATCATATCTTCTAAATTCGGCTTTTTATCATCAGTTTGTTGTGGTGGTTTGTTTTGAAAATTAGGTCTTTGCTGATTGTAAGTATTATTGGATACTTGTTGATTGCTAGGACCTTGTTGGTTGTTGTATGGAATATTTCGGTTATAATTCTGGTTTTGATTGTAAATCGGTCTTGGTGGTTGATAATTATTCTGATAATTATTTCCAGGCCTTTGGTTTATGTATGAAATATTCTCTCTTTGTTCCATTGTTAATTCAATACTGAGACAATCTTTTGTCAAATGTGGTCCTCCACACTGTTCACAACTAATTCGTATTGAGTGAATATCCTTAGTCATCTTTTCCATTCGTCTCTCGAAAGCATCTATCTTTGCGGAAATGGAATCTAAGTCATGGCTAGAATCGGCTCTAGCTGCTTTAGATGATCTAATGATGTCTTTTTCTTGGTGCCACTCATGTGAGTGGGAAGCAGTATTATCAATAATTTTGTAAGCATCAGTTTCGGTTTTCTTCATAATAGAACCACCAGCTGCTATATCTATATCTTTCCTTGTAGTGATGTCGCATCCTTGGTAGAATATTTGTACTATTTGACAGGTGTCTAAACCATGTTGCGGACATCCTCTTAATAACTTTCCATATCTTGTCCACGCCTCATATAGAGTTTCATTTGGCTTCTGTGTGAACGTAACAATTTCTGCTTGAAGTCTTACGGCTTTAGATGCAGGAAAGAATTGTTTAAGAAATTTGTCAATTAAAACGTCCCATGTATCAATCGCCCCTTCAGGTAACGATTCCAACCAATCTTTGGCTTCTCCCTTTAAAGTCCAGGGAAATAACATGAGATATATCTGTTCATCCTCCACTTCTCGTATTTTAAATAGTGTGCAGATCCTATTAAAGGTACGTAGATGTTCATTTGGATCTTCCTTCGGCGCACCACTAAATTGGCATTGATTAGTCACCATGTGTAAAATTTGTCCTTTGATTTCATAATCTGGCGCATTAATGTCTGGATGAGTAATTGCGTGACCTTGGCCAGTGCGTTTAGCTCTCATTCGGTCTTCCATACTTAAAGGTTCCAGATTCTCCATAATTGAATTTGTTGAATCGGTATCAATAGATGATTCTGATTTAATAGTTCGTTCCTCAACAATCTCTGTTTGAATGATTGGTGGTTCCGGAGGAAAGTTTAATGGTTCAGGATCTATGAACCGTTCCTGAATATTTTCTGGATTCTCAATTGTGAGGTTGGGTTCAAAAAATGGATTATCGGTAATTTGAACTGAAGTACTTGGTCGACTGGATGACGATTCTAAAGAAAAATCAACGGCGGTTATATTTGTTAAACGATGTCTTGATCGAGTTACAGGTGGTGAACGTACAAAAGGTGATGAACGTCTTGCTCGGTGCATTCACTGAATATCCTATTAGTTTTTAAAAGGAAAGAAAAATTATAATAAGTTATCCAATCAATAGACTTTTCTGATTTTGCCCACGTTTCGAATAGCCAAAAGATGCAGCAGAGGGGCAGGATTCGTTTGGTCTCAATATAATTGAGGACTGTTTGGCTCCAATAACCCGGTCCACGTACAAATCCAACTATTACTACGAACCAGAAAATTTTGATGTCTATCAATTTAACCACTTAAAATAAATTTTCGTAATTTTAAGAAATTTAGATAAGAAGTAGAAAAAATTCTAAGTCCTAAAACTAGAATAGCGAGAAATAAGAGAGAAAAAGAGTTCGTCGCAAAAGGTCGAAAAAGAAAAATGGTTGAAAAATAAAAGGTGACGGAAAAATAAAAGAAACTTATAAAAACTTAAAAATACTTAACTAATTTAACCTTATTACTACAACTAACTTAAAATTATAATCGCAAATTGAAATTACTAATTGGAATGATAATTGGTACATAGTAAAAGGTCTAAAAATATTAAAGCTTACAAGGAAAAACTAAATCTCAAATGGAAATAACTTAAAAAGAAACTAAAATTTAAAAAGGCGTCGCAAAATTCTAAAGCACCTAAATCTTAGTCTAAAGAAAAAGCACTTAAGGAATTCTACGGCAAAGCCTAAAAATCTAGGAGTAAAAATAACTATAGCAAAAACTAAGTTTAAAATTAAATATGAGCTAAAAATACAAATATTACGCTACAACGATTAAAAAGGTACAAAATATAAAAATATACAAAAAGTTGTAAAAAGTACAATTTTTATAAAAATATTATTTTTATATTATTTATTTTATGAAACTATTAATTTTACAATTTTATAAAACTAATTTAACTAAAATATATAAATAAAAAGTAAAAGTAAAATTAAAACTAATAATAATAATAATAATAATTATAATTAGGTTAAATAATAATAATAATTAAAAATAACCCGTAATCAATGCTTGATTAGGGTTTTGTCCGTGTGTCAGAAGGTCTCCGCGAGTCGCGGCAAAGAGAGAAGAAAACCCCGCGAGTCGCGGGGATCCAGAATTCAGTTGACAGGTTTTACTTTTTACGCGTTTTTCTTTATTTTTTTTTTTTTTTCTGTTTTTAATTTAAATAAACGATTTTAAAATAAAACTTATATTTTTATAAACTAAAATAGAAATAAAGAAACTTATAAAACTTAAATATTTACAAAATCTTAAAAATACATATATTTTTGTTTTTCTTTTTATATTTTTGAATAATTAAAACGTATTTTTACAAAAGCGAATTTTTAATAAAAGTAACTAAAAATCTTTTTTTTATATTAGCGTTGCGCTTCCGGTTTTTAAGATGGATTCCCCGGCAGCGGCGCCAAAAATAACTTGATGTGCAGCGGGGTAGTATATAAAATAGCTTATATTTTACTAGGAAAAACTATTAAATACGATACAATTTTACACAAGATATTTATTTATTTATAGAATGGATATACTTAAACCTTGCTACAACACTTATAGGCAGTGTACCTAATCGTACAGTAGTGTAGTTTTTAGTAAGTCCGGTTCGTTCCACAGGGAAATCTTTAAACAAAGCTCAACGCTATATTAGTTTATTTTTATAAAAATACAAATATATATATAGGTAATATTATTATTATAAAGGGGGGTTTTTACCGTTTAATGACCGGTTTGTCGATTTTAAAACTTTAGTCGCAGTTAAAACCTAATGTAAAATATAAAATAAATACAAGACTTTAAATTAAAGCGTAAAGTAAATAACGATAATGAAATTGCGGATAATAAAAATGCGATAAAATTAAATTGCGATAATTAAAAGTACGATAATTAAAAGTGCGATTAAATAACAATAAAAGTGCGATAATTAGAAGTGCAATTAAATATAAAATAAAGGAAATAAAATATGAAATAAAAGAATTATGCTTATTTAAACTTCCGTAATCATGATGTTTGACGTGTTGATTTTAGTTTTATGCCCATGGGTTAATTGTCCTTTATCCTGGATTATTCAATATGTCCGTCTGGTTTTTGTCCATAACAGTCCATCAGTCATAAATATAAATTGCAAGTGTCCTTGTCAAATTATTATTATACCCGAAGTTAAATATTCCAACTAATTGGGGATTCGAATTGTAACAAGGTTTTAATACTTTGTTTAATGAATACACCAGGTTATCGACTGCGTGTAAACCAAGGTTTTACCACTTTGTTAACAATTACACCAATTACCCTTGAATGTAATTTCACCCCTGTTTTAATTATTCTAGTGGCTATTAATCCATTCCCGTGTCCGGTTAAATGAACGATTATTCGTACATATAAATACCCCGCCCATCGTGTCCGATCGAGTGTATATGGTAATTTATAGGGACGCCCAATTGTAAATCTTTATATTAACATTAACAAACTTTCATTTAGTTAAACAAATATAAAGCCCATTAATAACCCATAGTCTAGTTTCCACAAGTGTCGTTCTTTTGTCCAAACCCCAATTATGGTACAAAGCCCAATTACCCAATTTTAGTAATTAGCCCAACATCATGATTACTTCGTTTTAAATAAGCATAATAATAACTTAGCTACGAGACATTAATATAAAAAGGTTGAACATAACTTACAATGATTAAAAATAGCGTAGCGTTACACGGACAGAATTTCGACTTACACCCTTACAATATTCGCTAACATACCCTTATTATTAGAATTAAAATTAAAATATAAATTATAAATATAAATATATTTACGTATGAAGAGGAAGAGAAAAAAAAGATGATATTTTTGATCAGAATTCGGTTGGCTTTATAGCCAGACTTGATTTTTGGGGCTCCGCGACTCGCGGCAAAATGCCCTTAAAACTCCGCGAGTCGCGGAGAGGTATTTACATCTCACACCCTTGGAGTTTCTTGCTGCCGACAGTTTTTATTATATATATATAATATATATATAATTAATATAATTAATTATATATTATATTATATTTATATACATAGTTAACTTGTAATTTTTAGTCCGTTGCGTCGAGCGTTAAGAGTTGACTCTAGTCCCGGTTCCGGATTTTCGAACGTCCTCGCGTACAATTTAATATCTTGTACTTTGTGTTTTGAATCTTGTACTTTTGTAATTTCGAGACGTTTCTTATCAATAATTGGAACCTTTTTGATTGTCTTTTGTACTTTTGAGCTTTTTGGTCGTTTGCGTCTTCAATTCGTCGAATCTGTCTTTTGTCTTCACCTTTTATTATTTAAACGAATATCACTTGTAAATAGAACAATTGCAACTAAAAGCTTGTCTTTCTTGAGGAATAATGCTATGAAATATATGTTCGTTTTTAGCATTATCAATAATAATTAGCATGCGTTAGTAAAACGTGTAGTGTTAATTATTGCAAAGTATAATAATTAGCATGCGTTAGTAAAAACGTGTAGTGTTAATTACTATAATTTGTGTTAATTATTGTTGCAGGAAATCAAATTGAAGAACTTCAAATTGCCTTCAAGTCATCGTTCACGAAATCACTCGGAGACGGGAGTTCAACCTCATTCTGGACAGAAGCCTGGTGCGGATCAGAGTGCTTCAAGGATATGTTTTGCAGGTTATACATGCTAGATCTAAACAAGGGTAGTTCGGTTAGTGACAAGATTTCGATATCAGGAAACAACGAGGTTCGGTTCTCTTGGAGTTGGTCACGCGATCCGACGGGTAGAACGTTGGGGGAACTCGACGAACTCACAAGGATACTCTCATCAGTCACATTCGATTTCAGCAAGCCATCTTCATGGAGTTGGAGCCTCGCAAATAATGGCGTATTTTCTGTCAAAATGCTCTCGGCAATCATATCCTCGAAAATGTTTCCGGTATCATCTCAATCTCGATTAGAAACTCTTAAGAACAATCTTGTCCCAAAGAAGCTTGAAGTCTTAGTTTGGAGAATATTAAGGAAAAGAATCCCGGTGCGTGTCGAACTTGATATCGTGGCATTGATTTGCATAGTACTCGGTGTCCTGTTTGTGATGAAGGTGTTGAATCGGTAGATCATTTTCTCATGTCATGTAAATTCTCGTCGGAGGTTTGGTCTCGCCTATATAATTGGTGGGGTGTTGATTTTTCGACAAATCAAAATGATAACCAAATGCTTCGTGGTGCTTCATCAAACTCCATCTCGCCGCTTGGATCCAAGATTTGGCAAGCGGTTCAATGGGTGTGTGTTTACTCACTTTGGAAAAATAGGAACTCGAAGGTCTTTAAAAATAAAGTTTCTTGCGTCCTGGTGTTGATCAATGATATTCAAGTAAAGTCGTTCGAGTGGATCTCGAGAAAGCTCAACGAAAAAGATATCGACTGGCAAATTTGGCTAACAAATCCGTCATTGTATTTCAATATTTAATTCCTCTGTGTTTTTTTTTTGGGTTGCTCCCTCGGCTCCCATTGTAATACTCGCGTGAACTTGGGCTAACTTATTGTGGCCCATCGTGTTTTGTACATGTTTTCTTGAGTAATGTAATTTGCTTGCCTTTAAAAAAAATTAACAATTACATGAGACACATATGCCATATAATTGGTTTAAAATGGCGTAGTGATTAGAGTTTCTATAAAGTTGAATTTCAAACTTCACTAGCAATATATCTTAAAATGTTCATGAATTTTTTTTTTGAAAACGATCACAACCTTATTAGAACGTGTATATCATAATCAAAATATTTAACCTCCTCATATAGTTTGAACTTGAAAAAGCTCTATGATTATACATGTCCACACATTTGTGACAAGATGTTTTCACCATATATTCACTACTACATTTCGGCTCATTTAGAGCCCTCCATTTAGACGTGTTCACTATATAACACGTCTATTTTATCAAACGGAACACGTTTAATTAAGATTTTTACAAAAAAAAACACGGAAAACGTCTAATTAAGATTCGCAACACGTCTAATTAGATATATTCAACACGTCTAAATAAGTTTAACACCTCTAATTGGTAACCACGTCTAATTACTTTTACCGGGAACACCTCTAATTGACAACACGTCTAAAAAGTATTCCAACTAACACGTCTAATTAACAACACGTCTAATTATGTCTACCAGGAACACGTCTACATGAAACAACAACACGTCTAATTGGCAACACGTCTAATTAGATTTGCCGAGAACACGTCTAAATGCTTAACACGTCTAATAAGTTTCAAAACACACGTCTAATTAGTTTGTAAGTAACGCCATTAACTGTGACACGTCTAAATAAGTTAACGGGATATATATGTTAACGATCTCCGTTTAATCAACCTAACCCTTAAAGTTCTGTTAATGTTAGTCTATCGAAACTACCGAACACGTCTAATTAAACAAACAATGTAACGGGTTATTTAGGGTTCCATATTGAACGGGGTTAATAAACAAACACGTCTAATTAATAGAAAGTTAGTTAGTTACGGAAGAGTTAGGAAATAATTTGATAACTAGGAATGGATTTTGATAAGTATATATAATATAATTATAATATTATAAAATTTTATATACCTTAAATAAATAAGATTTATATTGAAGCTATAAATAATATAAAAAATAAAAAATCTTTTCATAAATATAAAAACACACGTTTGTTTTTTTTTTTCGGCTTGCTCTTGTTTGCTTGTTTAGCTTCGTCGCAGGATTTAAAGATAATGGAGACTTCAACATCATCAGAGGTAATTGAATATTTCTTTTTCTTTATACACTTGGGCGTTTGTTCTGAAAGTTTGTATAAATATATCACATGATTCACACATGTTTGAAGCATGCGTATAAATCAGGTTTATAACACATGTTTGATTGGATCTATAGCACAAGAATTTGACTATATAACACACCATGATTCACACGATTACCCAACACGATCGCAGACATGTAGTGCAGACCTGGAGCAGAACTGGACAAACAAACGACACACAACCATCTAACTGTTTTAACACGCCAGATTACACAACACGATTCTAAACATCATACAACACTATATTAACAACATTTAAACTTTATTAACATCATATAAACACACTATATATAACCTATAACATATAAACCCTTATTATGTAATGAACGAAAGTTATACTATATAGTAACAATAGGCAAACACAACATGATAGTAGTAGCAGAACCAACCGGGTCAGCTTAAACAAAACCTGGATAACAACTCAACGCTATGTTTGGTGAAGTAATAACAACTCAAAACCTGGATAACAAAACATGGATAACCTGATTATTTACCTGCTGCACACTATGGCAACCAAAAGAAAACCAAACATATAAACCTATTCTAATATATATATGCCTAATGCATAAACCAACCTACGTTTCGTTTGGTGAAGTAATAACAACTCAACGCTCACTCCAATTTAGAAAAAAAAACCCATGAGGTAGTATACATGTCAAATCATACCCAATAACCAATATGATAAGCAATGTTGACCTTATAACCACCTTCAGTGGCAATCATAACCCAAAGTACAATCAGTACCCTAATAATAACCCTAAGTACAGTTGCATTGGCAAATTACCATAAACAAAGACAGTTATATTAGCAGATCAAAACTTCATACAAAAGGAGCATCACAAATATTCATTAGCTCCAATATAAAGTAGAGTCACAAATATACATTAACAAACATAGTTATGTTAGCATCAATAATATTCATCACAAATTACAATTTTATTGGATTGTTCTCACTCATTCCTGTGCCATCTTTGACGAAAACATTTTTTGAAAGCTTCTGTAATAAGATTCTTTCAGACTTCCTTCTTCTTGGTAGAGGACTGGGTTTCATTCTGAAATTTGTTAGACCTGCTTCAATAAGTCTAATCAGTGGATCTTGCTCTGTATTAACTTCTTCCATCAACATTTCTTCATCAACATCGTCAGAAAATGATGCAACTTTTTCTGCTTCATTAACCTTTTTAGACTCTCCATCTTTTATTTCTCGAACCACAAAACCTTCTTCTTTATCCACATTTTCTTCTTCGTCTTCGTTCATCACCATCTGGACATTATCATATGAAACATACTCTGCATCTTCTTCAATCACTGCATCTTTTTTTCCTTGATGTTGTCATGAACATTTAAATTTTCATCAGGCTTTTCTTTTTCGACATCCTGTTCATTAACAAACATGAATAACTAAATGTGGTAAGTAATTTAAAAGTCTAGAAAAAACAACATTTAGGTAAATCAGTTACCTTTATGTGTTTCGATTGTTTCACTATTTTTTTGGTGAATTTCTGATGTTGAACATCCTTTCCATCATCAACATCCTCATCTTCATCAACATCCTTTTCGCTTTCACATTCCCCTTCATCAGCACCTTCCACTAAATTATCAACTTCCCATTCATCATCACCTTCCACTTCATCTTCATCATCAGCCCTCTCATCAACATCTTTTTCATCTTCATCATTCTCTTTATCATCAACATCTTCTTCATCATTATCATCATTATCTTCATCATCAACATCCTCACCATCATCACTCTTTTCATTTTCTTGAGGCCATTCATCAGCACCTTCCACTTCATTATCACCTTCATCTTCCTTATCAGCCTTCTCACCAACATCCTTTTCATCTTCATCATTCTCTTCATCATCAACATCTTCTTCTTCATCATCATTATTCTCTTCATCCTCTTCATCATCAAGCTTTTCCTTTTCCTGAGACTTCTCATTAGCACCTTCCACTTCATTATCACCATCATCTTCATCATCAGACTTCTCTTCATCATCAACATCATCTTCATGACTAGAATTCTCATCAACATCCTCTTCATCATCTTCTTTCTCTTCATCATCTACATCTTCTTCTTCATCGTCATTCTCTTCTTCATCATCATTATCTTCATCAACAACATTCTCTTCATCATCATGCTTTTGGTTTTCCTGAGACTTCTGATTAGCAAACATGAAATATAAAATGTAGTAAGTAAGCATTTAAATATTGTAAGAAACATAACATCAGTTAAATCAGTTACCCTCGTTCCTTTATCGTCTGATTTCTGTTTCTTTGTGATTTTGCTGTATCCTATTGTGCTACTTATACCCCTTTTTCGACCACCGTGTTCCTTCCCCACATGAGTTAACAAGGCATCCCCGCCTTCTTTATCTGTCCTAACCTGGAAAAAAACACACAAGTAATCAATTATAAAAAAATTATGAGTTGGTTAGTCTAAAAATTCAAATATAAATATATTACAATTTTCTCTACAAGCGGCGCAAATGTTTCTACTGCCGTCTTCCCTTTGTCATCCGACTTCATCCTGCCCAGCACGTAATACCTCGCTGCAGGATCTTTGATATTGTGGTATGGTGTACGTTTATGAGGATCATTTGCTTCTGTATCCCATTGTGCTTTTTTCCCACGATATCCCGAACGACCAACTCGAGCATACTTTTCTTTTGCTTTTTTGAAAGCGTTCTTCCTGCCTTTTTCTCTTAGTTCCTACACAGTTTTAATACGATTAAATGACTTTTTCAAAGCGTTACAATATCAAAATGTACCTCCAAACCTGATACAAATCAGGTTGAATAGCACTTACTCGTCTAGCAGGCGTAGCTTCGATTGCACAAAATTTTTGCCATTTTTCTGGAGTTATGAAATCGTAATCTTTTACTTCCACATAAGGAAGCTTGCCTTCATCCATATACGTTCTTAACTTGCGCTTGAATCTCGTAAACGCTGTGTTACATTTTTGCAGTGTTGTTTTTCGTGCAAAATCGTCTTCAATATTATGAAGTTCCTGTATAATGTATTCTACTGTAAGTGTTGAATGTTGTAACATATATAAATAAATAGTAATTAATCAAAATCTTAGATTTAAATAGCTTTATTTTGCTCCATAAAGTTTGTTTCTGATCAGGAGACACATGCTTCCAATCCTTTATAAGGAAATCACAAGTGGTCCTAGTTAAAACGCCAATGTTGGTTGAAAAAATAGCTTGGGTTTTTCCAATGGCTTGGCCAAACTCGTCAAATTCAATGTTCAACTGAACAACAGCTGACTTCTTTTTCAGTTTGTTTACACTTCTTTTTTTAATTTTTTGTTGCATCTGTACACAAAATGCAATAGAAAAGATACACATCAAATGTAATAGAAAAGACACACATCTAAGCACATGCATATACAAATTAAGATCATAGTACAACAAACACAGGCTTATACACCTTAATATCATTTCAAACAAATTCAGTCTTAATATTGTGTTATAAATAACACAGCAAACATATCACACATACACAATATGCAATAACAAGGAAATTGACCGAACTCGTAACCAAACTCATTTCAAAGACTAATTGCGCGACAATAATATTCACGTTTATTTCTGAACAAAAAAAAAGTAATAAATTTAGATTATCAAATAAACATAATTAATTATTGATTATAATTACTGGTAGGAATTAACCTTTGAAAGACACTCTTTTTCTCTTGTAATCTGATGCTTCGTGTAAGCCATGGTAGCACAGTAGAATCGTGCAGAGTTTGAATCTAAAATAGAACAGAAATCGAATAGGGTATCGAACAATTAGGGTTTACAGATTCAAGTGATTTGGGTTGCTTGGCGGTTTTTTTTAGAACACAGACCGATAACAAAAGAGAAATGATAATGAGGTAATGAGATTATGATCGATAAAAACTCAATTGATTTTGATTTGGGGTTTTTTTTACAGTATACCATAAGTGATATTTTTAAAGAAAATAAATGTAAATTTGTCAGGTTAACACAATTGCTTAGATGATTAGGACGTTGCTTGGTAGAGAGGAGGTCGTGGGTTCTAGTCCTATTTCCAACTTTTTAAATTCTTTATTATTAATAATGTATTAACTTTTTTCAATGTTGCTTGTAGATGGATCGGAATACTTGGATGTACGAGATAGGTCGAGCTACCGCTGAGTTTATGGATAGTGTAGATGAATTTATTACAGTTGCCGAGACTGATCAACTAGAAAAAGGAAACAACGCAATTTGTTGTCCTTGTAAGAAATGCAAAAATGCACGGTGGTATGCTGATTCAACCGATATCAAAAGTCATCTAATTGCACACGGATTTATGAGAGGGTACACATGTTGGTCTTTTCATGGTGAGTCAGTAGCTGACCTTAACCCGTCTGTTTCGGATAACGATACCGATAATGAAGAAGATTCATACAATAGTGACAATAATGTTAATTTTGATGACATGTTTGACGATTTGGATATGGAGGATAATGTTGCTGATAAGTATCATGACAGATTACAAAAACTATTTGTTGACGCTGAAAAACCTTTATATACCGGTTGTATGAATTTTACAAAACTTTCCGCCGTGATACAACTGGTTAACTTAAAATCAAACAATGGTTGGAGCGACACAAGTTTCACTAGCCTGTTAGAGTTGTTGAACAAAATGCTACCAGAAGGTAATGAGTTGCCGGTTTCAACATACCAAGCAAAGAAATTAATGTGCCCAATGGGATTGGAAATACAGAGAATACATGCTTGTCCAAATGATTGTATGTTATACAGGAATGAAGACAAAGACCTACATCAATGTAAGGTATGTGGTACATCTAGGTATAAACGTGGAAAACAGACTGATAATGCTGATAGTGATGTGTCAAAAAATGGACCTCCTGCAAAATTATTGTGGTACTTGCCTATCATACCACGATTAAAGAGACTATTTGCGAATGAGAAAGATGCAAAATTATTACGTTGGCATGCTGAAGATCGTAAAAATGATGGTAAAATGCGACATGTGGCCGATTCACTTCAATGGAAAAATTTTGATAAAGATTTTGAAGAATTTGGGGATGAGATACGTAATATAAGGTTCGGACTCAGTTCAGATGGAATTAACTCGTTCGGAGATTTGAGTAGCCGTCACAGCACGTGGCCTGTTCTTCTATGCATTTATAACCTACCGCCTTGGCTATGTATGAAAAGAAAATACATAATGATGTCTCTTTTGATTCAAGGCCCAAAGCAACCTGGAAACGACATTGATGTTTATTTGCAACCATTAGTTGATGAAATGATGGAATTATGGAGTACCGGCATACACGTTTATGATGCATACAAGAAAGAATACTTCCAACTACGGGCAATGCTTTTTTGCACCATTAATGATTTTCCTGCTTATGGTAACTTGTCTGGATATAGTACGAAGGGGAAAAAGGCATGTCCTATTTGTGAGGAAAATACTCACTCGATATGGCTCACAAATTGTAAGAAACCTGCATTTATGGGGCATCGGAGAGAGCTTGTCGAGAATCACTCGTACCGTAAAAAGTCGGATTTATTTGATGGTACTATAGAGGATAGAACACTACCACCACCATTGGACGGAGAAACTACACTCTCCAAAGTTGCTAATATAAATGTTGTGTTAGGAAAGAAAGGGGTTGGTCCTCCCAAAGGTATTTGGAAGAAAAAGTCTATTTTTTGTAAATTACCCTACTGGAAGCATTTACGAGTCCGACATTGTATTGATGTTATGCATATTGAGAAAAATGTTTGTGAAAGTTTGATAGGGTTACTGTTGAACATTCCTGGAAAAACAAAAGATGGAATTAAAGTTAGAAGGGACATGGAATTAATGAATATCAGACCAGAGCTACAACCTAAAGATATTGATGGAAGGTCCACCAAGTTTCTTCCTCCGGCCTGTTATACTATGTCGAAGGTCGAGAAAACTAAATTTTGTCAATGTTTACATGGTATTAAGGTTCCATCAGGATACTCTGCTAACATTAGGAAGTTGGTTTCGATGAAAGATTTGAAGTTACTTGGTATGAAGTCACATGATTGTCATGTACTAATGACCCAGATGATTCTTATCGCAATTCGTGGAATTCTACCCAAACGTATTCGACACACAATTACAAAACTATGCTTATTTTTCAACATGATTCATTCAAAGGTGATTGATCCTGGTGTGCTAGATGAATATCAAAGAGATATCATACTTACTCTTTGCGAACTCGAGATATACTTTCCACCTTCTTTCTTTGATGTCATGGTTCATTTGGCATCTCATATTGTAGGAGAAATAAAGGTATGTGGTCCAGTTTTCTTACGGTATATGTATCCATTTGAAAGATATATGTGTATCTTGAAAGGTTATGTAAGGAACCTTAATCGACCAGAAGGCAGTATCGTTGAAGGATATGCATCCGAAGAGGTGATCGAATTCTGCACAAACTATATGGATGGGTTTAAAAGTGTCGGGATTCCACAAAGTCGTCATGAAGGAAGACTATCAGGTCAAGGGACACTTGGGCGCAAGACGGGCTATTCAAATGTTTCCGATTATCAAGAGGCACATTTTAATGTCTTACAACACACTACATCTATTGATCCGTTCATACAAGAAAACATGTCATTCTTGAGACAACAATACCCTAAAAAGAGTGCAAAGTGGTTGGCAAATCAACATAAAAAAACTTTTTCAGAATGGTTGAAAGACAAAGTTAGGAGGACACTTCCAAATATTGATAAAACGGTCGGAGCTTTGGGATTCGCCCCTAAACATGTGTTCCAATATCAAGGATATGACATAAATGGGTATACCTTTTACACTAAAGCTCAAGATAAGAAGAGTAAAACCTAAAACAGCGGTGTCACGGTGATAGCCTCGTCGACGGAATTCACCATGGTCAATCGTGAAGAAAGATCAAGGATCGCCAAAAAATCGTATTATGGTGTCATTCAAGAAATATGGGAATTAGATTATGGTGATTCGTACACTATACCCTTGTTCAAGTGTAAGTGGGTTGCTAATGATCGCGGTGTTCAAGTTGATGAAGATGGTTTTACAACTGTTAATCTTTCCACCAATGGATATAAAGAAGAACCATTCATTCTAGCAAAACTAGTTACTCAAGTATTCTTTATCGAAGACCCAAAGGATCTTTGATGGCATGTGGTTCAGTATGGAAAATGGCGGATTGTTGGTGTCGAGAACGTTGTTGATGAGGATGAGTACGACCAATTTGACGAGTTACCACCATTTTCAGTCGGTGTTCAACCTTTGAATGAAGTTGTTGCTGGAAATAATACAATCTACTTTAGAGAAGACCATGAGGAAGGAGACGAGGTTGCAGACACATAAAAATTGTTAAAACATATGATTGATTACCTTTTTTTTTTTACACCCATGAGTATATTTTTTAATGACTTATGCAACATGTCTTTTATGTCTTTTGTTAATTTTTTTTACAATGAAAAATCTACTTTATGTTATTACCTTTTAAATTACTAATACCAATGTATACAATACAAATACAAATAATTCTAAAAAAAAACACACACACACACACACACATACACACACACACACACACACATATATATATATAAACATATATATGCACATTTTTCAATATTATGCCCGGGAACAAACCGCGATCACAAAACCATCCAACTTCTTCGTATACCCTAAACCATCCCACTTCATTATCAAACCACCGGAAACACCCTACTCCAACATCATAGAACGGCGATTATTTGACGAACGAAATCGATTTCGTCATCACGGCTGAAGGATCGTCTCAAATACAGGTACAGATGGTTTTTTTAGTTATCTAATTGTTCTTTACTCGAATATTTTTGTTATAGACGTAATGACCATAAAATCATACTATTATACTTGAATCGAATTGTGTGATTAGGAAACAATAATCGAAAACTAGGTTATATACATTCACATTTTGTCTTAGATTATTCAGCAAAATGGACACATTAGGGTTTATAAGTGGTGAATAGATGCTGCAGAAATAGTCTAATATATTTTGTGTTAAAGAAGAAATGCCCTAAATATCAAACTATTATACCTAAATCTAGTTGTGTTAATTTGACCATAATTATTATTGATACCTACAGAACTGATATGTACATATATGTTGATTTTACAGAAGCAGAAATAATCTCTGACGTTGTCATTTATGGCTACCTACAATCGTCCACCATCGTTCATCCACATAATATGATTAACAGATAAGCTTGAACTGGTATTGTTTCGTTTCTGTTTTAACCTTAAAATTATATATTTTATAAAGCAAAACCATTGTAAGACATATCAGGTTATTATGTTTTGTTACAGGCTTTGCCACATGATTGGTATGTTGACCATTATGATACCATGTTTCCAAGACATTCTGTTATCATCCACACCCTGCTAGGATATAAATCTGAAGTTACATTTTCGATGAATGATCGTAGCCGTATGATACTTGGCGATGGCTGGTTGAAGATCATGAATGATCTTGATATTGTAGAAGGTGATATCCTACTAATGACCGGAATAAAAGAAACTACGAGTTGGCTATTTACTCACCTGACCTGTTTCAAAAGAATTTTTTTGATCCATTCACATCTTTCAGTGTATTGACTCGAATTCAGGCAAAAGTGTATGAAAATGCTCCATACAGACGTTTCCCTTCATTCAAGAAATTCGTCAACAATCCAAGTGAACCAGGAATGATATGGTCAATTTTTCGATCTCGCATATGTAGCACACATTTAGTATGTGTACGTGATTATTATCTTAACAAATTAGTTTTATATTTCTTTAACAAAAATAGCATTATTTTTGATTGGATGTAGATACTGCCAAAGGAATGGTTAACAACTACTTTTGGAGACTCTGGACCCAAAGAACAAATGATTGTTCACTTTCAAAGATGGTACAACAAAAGGGTGGTGGTACTCTCAGTTGAAGGCGAAGTTGTCATGTGGGAAGGATGGTCTGAGTTGATTACAGACCTTAAAGTGGCGTCTGGTGATTGCATGGTCTTTTATGCAACTGATTCGGAAAATCTTGAGCTGGTGATTTATGATCATCGTGGGGTAGAAAAGGGTTGTTTGTTAACTTTTCAGCTGAAGGATGATGATGTTTCTACTACCTGGGAAAGAGGATCCACTTCCCAATCCATTCCTGAAATCATTTACATTGATGACAGTTCAGATAGTGAAACCGAAAGTGATACCTCAGAAGATGAACCAATGCCTCAACAACATCTACATCCTGAACGTGTTGTGATTATCAAAATACCGTCTGGTAACTTGTTGGTATGCTTCTTATCTTTTTATAGTTTAACATTCATCAACTGATAAATGGTGGCACACTACTTGTTTTATCTTTTTACATATCAACGTTTTATGCTTCATCATTATAGAATAACAATTTGGTTAAACCGTTGACTAAATATGTATTTTCTTTTTCGTTAGCGTCTTCCGGAGGAGTTTATTGGACTTCCAGGACTGAGGAGTGGGTGTTATGTGAGTTGTTTTAATCATGAAGGTGATGAATTTCAGTGGCGTTGAAGCAGGAGACAGGGAAAAAGAAACCAAACCTGGCAGTTACTTCCGGTTTTCCTGAGTACCGATCAATCAATGGCCTGGTGCCTGGTCAATTTTATGAACTCACGTACAATCTGGAGCAACCAAACTTTTATCTTTAGTTTGTAGATTTAAACATTTGTAGTTACTTTTGGTGTATAAGTGCTGTACAATCTGGATGTTGGTAGGTTACATATTTTTTGCTTGCACTTATACAGTGTATTTAAATGTTGTTTGTTGTAATATTTTGGATACGGTAATGTTTTCCAATGATGCTTGCAGTATAGAAATATTTACTTCTTGCTGAATTTTGGGATAGATATTTGCCACTAGCTGAATTTTTTTATGACAACAGCTATCATGCAAGTATTAAAGCCGCACCGTTTGAAGCTTTATATGGTAGAAAGTGTAGGTCTCCTGTCTGCTGGAATGAGGTTGGGGATGCTCAACTCACAGGTCCAGAGATTTTTCATGAGACTACCGAGAAGATCGTACAGATTAAGGAAAGATTGAGAACCGCCAAAAGTCAGCAAAAGAGCTATGCCAATAAGGGAAGGAACGATATTGAATTTCAGGACGGTGATCGTGTTATGTTAAAAGTATCACCTTAGAAGGGTGTGATACATTTCGGTAAGAGGGGAAAGTTGAATTCTCGATTTGTTGGACCTTTTAAAATTATTGAGAGAGTTGGACCCGTGGCTTATCGTTTGAAATTGCCACAAGAACTCAGTGCTGTTCACGATGTTTTTCATGTATTGAATTTGAAGAAGTGTTTGGCCGAGGCCTGGGAAATTATTCCTATGGAGGGACTTCATGTTAATAAGCAACTACATTTTATTGAGGAACCTGTTGAAATTATGGATCAAAAGGTTAAGACTCTTAAACAGAGTAGAATTTCTATTGTTCGAGTTAGATGGAACGACGCGATCCCGAGTTCACTTGGGAGCGTGAAGATTAGATGAGGCAGAAGTACCCGCATTTGTTCCCAAATGCTGAGTCAACCCCTGCACCTGCTTAAATTTTGGGACGAAATTTCCGTAACGGGAAGGTACTGTCACGACCCTACTTTTTTCGTTATCTTTTGCCGTTAATTATTTAACGACCGTTAATTGTTATTCGTGCCACGTTATTTTTTATGATCTATATTATTATTTTTCTAATAATATATTAATTATTATGTGTTATATGAATATTTGTATTCATATCTTAAGTTATACGTTTCGACGTGTCGCGGATTTTTATCTGGCGAATCTTTTCGGTTTTCAAACCAACGGTTGAGTTTTTGGGATTTTTAAATCCTAAATATTTTTAAATATGATATTTTAAGATCATATATTTATATAGTGTATTTATATTTATTTTTCGTCGCGCGTTTGTTATCTCTCCGGATTTTTAATCGCGTAAGTGCGTTTTCGCATTTCGGGACTCGTTCGGGCTTTCGGGCCACAAGGAATTGAACATTAAGCTTTATGGACTAGTGGGGCCCACATCCTTGTGATTTTCGGCCGACCCCACCCCTTATCCCCTCACATTTTTTTTTCATTTTTAACATCACATTTCTATTTTTCCAATTTCCATTTTCCTAAACCTAGCAAGTTACTCTCTCCCTCTCCCTTTTCTTTTTTTGGCCGTCGCCCTAAGCATCACCATCATCATCATTTCACCAATTTTTAAAGCTTGAATCAATCAATTGTTCATATAATCGGATTCCTCGTTCCGTTCTCTACGCGATCATACCAATTGTTTCTCGATTAGGGTATAAACCCTAACCCTAGAACTTTCAATTTTCATTATTTTCCTGTATTTTGATTATATATTAGTAGTATGATGTTTTTGGATTATTGTAATGATGTTTGTATGCATAGAAGTACTCATAATCACATGTTTTCGGTTTGATAAATTCTGGACAGCAGCTAATTCGTGTGTTTCTGAGATTATGACTGTTATAAATGTTAAAATAAACTATCTAGATGAGTTCCTCTCATCAAGACATTAATTTTAGACTCCGGATTCATGTCGTTTCGATTCCCGGAGCCCTAGATATGATCAAATTAGTATTTTGTTAAGATTGAAATGTGATATTGGTATGAACCAGGTTTGGTCCGACTTTGTGACCATCTTTGGTGTCTTTAGGGTGTGTTAGTGTGTTAGGACTGATGGTGGGACGAATTTCCATGTTCGGGTCACCTAAATCCGAGCCACGGTTCACCCGTTACGACTAAAACACGATTTTGATTGAATTGAAGTTCCAAGTGGTGTCATGGCTGATCACCACGACTTGTGGACTATTCTTGGTGTATTCTTGAGTGCACCAATGTGTTGGGTGGTTTGAACAGGCGGAGATATATATAAGGCTCGCCGAAAACTGACACCCGGGGCTCAAGATACGACCCGATGAACTTTTAATTTAAAACTTATGGTTAATTGTTAAACTTATGATAAAAATAATGATTTTCATTATTGATTAATTACTTATGATATAAGAAGTAATTTTTATTATTTAAAACTTATGATATATATTTATTATATCATTTAATTATTGCTTATGATTTAATTAATATTTTAATTAAACTTATGATTAATAATACTTTTATTATTAATGAAAAATACTTATGATAAGTATTAAACTTATATTATGAAATTATTATTATTATAAGACTTATAATAAGAATTAAATAATTATTTAATTATTATAAGACTTAGTTATTATTTAATTATTATTTAATTATTAAATACTTACGATTTAATAATTTTAATTAGAAACTTATGATATGATTAATAATTCATTATTAATTAATAATACTTATGATATGATTTAAAATTTATTATTAATTAATAATACTTATATTATGACTAATATTTAATTAATTAATTAAATACTTATGTTATATTAATTATATCATTTAAACTTATATTAACTTTAATAATTCATTTTAATTTAATTAAACTTATGTTATGACATAACCTTACACTTTTAACTTTAATAAGCATTATGACTTATGTTATTATTAAAACTTACACTTCTAAAATTAATGTTGACTATGTTTGACCAAGGTTGACTTTTGAGTTGACTTTCGATTGACTTTGACTTACAGTTGACTTTTGTTGACTTTCTAAATAAGGAAACTTTCCTAACTTAAAAACTTTCTAAAAATAGAACTTTCTAAATATGGAAACTTTCTAAATTTGGAAACTTTCCTAAAGTAGAAACTTTCCTAAAATAGAAACTTTCCTAAAATAGAAACTTTCCAAAAATGGAAACCTGCTAAAATAGAAACTTTCTAAAAATAGAAAGTGTGTGTCCGTAAGCTGTTCCGATCAAACCGATGCATGCCGAGTATTGTTCTATGTCTACTTGCAATATGTACAATAGCTATCATACTAAGACTTGACCTAAGTTAGTTATTTATATCGACCTGCTTTATTTTTAGGTCGGTGTTGTGATCATTCCTGATCACTTTTACTTTGTGGCTGTTCGCTTATTTGTGTGGTTCTTCGTTTGCTATTAAGGTGAGTTATAGTCCCATTTTTCTATTTAAATCTTTTGGGATGAGAATACATGCAATTTATTTATATTTTGAACACAAGTGGAAGTTGGTTTAAATTATTCATTGTGAGTTGAACAAAAATATTTCCTAGTCTGGTAACTGTAATCACTGGTTTCTACTGGTGAACGCGAATCCTACGGATAGATCTATCGGGTTTGACAACCCCATTTCGAGCTAGTCGCGCTAGTAATTTATAATCGGAATGTTTAGTACTTCGTATTTAGTTGAAGATACACTTGTTCGGTGTATATTTTTTATTGTGTTTGGCAAGGGTAAATAAATGGTTAAGTGGTTACCAGGTGGCTCACGGAAAATGGAATAATGTTTTAATTATATGTTTTCTAGCATATAATTTTATGGTCCAAAAGGAGTTTTTATGTTTTCAAACATAAATTTTTATGGTTAAATTTAAATATTGTTTGCAATATTAAACCTATAATTCACTCAACATTTTTGTTGACAGTTACTCGCATGTTTTATTCTCAGGTTCATGATTGATTGCTTCCGCTGTGCTTAGAGAGTCTGCATATTTATGATGGCAGCTTTTGTTAAACATTAACTTGCATTCTATTTTGTTACATTAAATAGTGGATGTTTGTTGACTTTGTTTTGGTCAACTTTTGGTTAAAGTATTTATGTATAGTTTTTTTAAACTTATACATTTTAGTAGATTTCCTTTATAGGAAATTATTTTTAAATAAAGAATGCAAGGTTGTTTTATTAAACTCATATAGAGTTTCGATCAAGCTGTGGGACCAAGATAACGATGGCCGTCAAGTGTACTTTGACGGGTCGTTACATAAAGTCCTCAGGTAGTTCCTAAATGACAGTGACATATTATTTGTTAATGATTGCATAAGTATTTGTCATTGCTATATATACGAATACGTTTAACTGTTTCTATAAAAAAAGTATCTAACTCACCCAAATAGTTCCCCTTGGTATGTCGAAGAAGATGTATGTGACATCAACGGTGCTCCATATGTTGTACCTTTCAGCTCTATTCAGCTGGTCAAGGGCGAGTGCACGTGTTTGACTAGTAGAGGCATCATTGTTTCCAGCTGTATTTGTGATTCAATTCATTAATATGCAAACAAAGAACAAAATACTCAATTACATCACAAACCAATTGTTAGATTTAAAATGGTTAGATAAAATGTATATGCTGTCTTTTTCAAAACTAAGCAAACTATATTGGTATTGTAGCTTGAAAGTTCACAATACATATTGCTGTAACATAAATCAAACCCTAAGTAACCTGTTGGGAATCTGCAGATAATTAGCAAATAATATCTACAAGTGCAATATCATAAATGAACATTTGGTATGAACTTAAAGATATAACACAATAAATTTACAGACTCACACCTGCATGAGTGTAATTCCAAAGAAAAACACTGATATTATATATGCACATAACTGTGAGATAAAATCGATTCTGGTTCAAATAAAAAAGCATAAATATATGTGAAGTGTAGATCTGTTGTTTGATTTTAATGATTACAGTTAACAAATGAGATGATAAACTTTGTTCTAAGTTTTTTAGGTTTTCAATTCGGAAAACCCTGTGCTTACAGTTAATAAACAACAAATTTTGATTAAGAAAACACAATAACCTGAGCTCGACATGGCGGGAGATGGTTGTAGTTGATCGCTATTGCAAGTACAGAGCTGGTGGCAGGTGAAAAGATACTCAGTATGATGTACTTGAGAAGGTGAGGGATTTTTTGTATTGCCTTTTTTTTTATAAACAGATATTTTTGAAAATACCGGATCATTTTTGCCTGGGCCGGGTCAAGTAGATTATTACGGTGTATTAAAAAATACCAATACCAAATATTTTACTATAGGTAAAATACCTAAACTCTTCATCATCAGATCAGCTTAATGGCTAAATCCCACCATTTGGTCTCGAAAATTTCAAATTAACCGCCATAATTAAAACCACTAATTGACACAAAACAACCCGATCATAATTGAAACAAACCGCCAGTCTCATTCACTGTTTTATTATTTTCACAAACCCTAGCAGTGATCCATACTACTTCAAATCGCTAAATTCGATACATTCAAGAACTTGATACATCAAACATCATGGTACGTTTATGATTTCAATTCTATTGTATGCGTACCTAGAACTACTAGTATTGTTTAGGTATTAGTCTTGTTATTATTGTTAGCTTCTTATTATTGATTTTTTTAATTATACAGAGCCAAAACAATAGGCCTAAACGAGGAGTTAGCAAACTTAAAGAAAAATCAGTGATTCCATTTGTGGTTGAATTTGACGAATTTGGGCATGCTATAGGAAAATATCAAGCTTTGTTTGCCAGTAACATAGGTGTTCTTACAAGGCGTAGGATTGATTTTCTTGAGGATGATTGGAAAGTAGTATCTGAAGATGAGAAAAACGCGTTATGGTTGGACATAAAGGTATCAAATCATATATAACTTATAAGAATTATGTTTCATAAAGGTATCAGAATTTGTTAAACTAATGTTTAAGTATATATATGTAACAACATTTACAGCAACATCATTTTATCCAAGATGATTTTGCGAAGAAACAAACGCTTCATCATTGCAACGGGGCTTTTAAGAGATTCAGGGCCAAGTTAAGAATGTATATGGTTCAAGGCAAGCTTCTTTATGAAGAAGTGCCAGATTACGGTTTCATAACTCCAGTAAAATGGAGAGAATTTTGTGAACTTGAAGACACACCAGCAAAAAGGGTTAGTGTTATGCATTTTGCTTTTAAACATGTATGGAATTACATTTTTAAATTGACGGCAACTAATGTGCTTTTTAATCCCATGCAAATTGTAAAGGAATTACGAGAAAAAAGGCAAAGCAAACGCCTTGCAACAATCAAAAGATAATAACGCCCGTGTAGGTCGTTCAGGTTATCGAGGCCAAAAAGAAGAATGGGAGTCGGAGAAAAAAGATCCTGAAAGGCGTACCGTATACCACGATATCTCCAATCCTGCTGCAAGGAATTATGTACTCGAAAGGATGAAGTGAACGAAAGAATCGAAGAGGCCAATAGTTCCAGATACGAATGTTTCCCTTGTAGAGAAAATTGTAATATACTTTAAATTGATTTTATATCGTTATTAACCTAGAATTATTTTATAACCGATTAATTTTCTTGTTTTGTTCCAGGATAATACAGATAAAAAAGGTGATGATGCCTTGTTAGTGAATGTGGGGAAAGAACACGGCGGTAGAACCAGAGGTGTTAGCAGCACGCTAGGATATAGCAAATTCGGTAAGAAGCAAAAGGGAGAGCAATTAGTAACAATGGAAAAGGTATAGGAATTTGTGGCTAAGGAGGTGCAAAGGGTGGTGGTGGAAAGAGAAAAAACCGGAACACATGAAACTTCACATGAAACAGTTACAACACCTGAACATCATTACCCGACAGAACATCACGACACGACAGGAAATATGCAACTGGTAGACGAACACGTCGACGAACCATAGACGCACTGGAAGTCTTACAGGTAGACGAACTGGAACAGGTAAACGAACAGGTGGTGTTGAATGACAAGTTTGTTGAGAGAAAACGGGGAATGGAAGATCACCCAGTTGTGGACAAGCAAGTGGAGATCCAGCGAATAGAGGTGGAACAAGATATAGTGGCTAAAAAATAGAAAGTGGATGCACTAGGCATGCGAAAAGAAGTGATTCATGAACCAAGGGTTCAAGAGCAAAGGGTCAAGAACCAACCATTTGCAGACTTGCAAAACATAAAGGTAACTGGTCTTCTTTTATTTCAAAAGCTAAATGGATAATTCAATACACATTGAAAGTATTAAATACTCTACAAATAATACTTGTTGTTTTTAATTTTTACAGGACGAAGTTGAAATCTTGTTATTTAACCCACATCGTATAGAGTCTCTTGTGTGTGGTCAGGGTACACTATATCCAACCAACGAATTTACTCAAGTAAATGGGGAAAAAGTTGTTCCTTCTTACATGAAGGTGAAAATAAACAACTTTACTAAGGACAACACATCATTGAGGCTTCCAATACCATTCAAAGACTTGTCAAAAAATACGGTGAAGGAGGTTTTAGGTGATGTGGTTGGAAGTTTTGTACAATGGCCTCTCATGAAAATGACTCGCATCACCAAGGTACATGTACTGTAGAGCTTACTTACCCGTTTCTTGTGTTAATCTAAGTATTATAAATTATATCTTCATTCAGGAATTGGAGACATATGTAAATGACATCAGTGCCCAAAAAAAACAGTACACAGTTCAAGTGGTGACACCACAAAGACTAATGGAATTGCAACAAAAAAAGGTTTTTAATGTTTATATTCTGAATAATTTTTTTCATGTAATACTCTGTATAGTTGAATACTCTGCCAATATTTGGATACTCTGAATACTTGTATAATTTTTACTATAAATATATTTAAATTTCACGTGTGTAACTTTATAGGTGAAGACAGAAATCGTTTTGTTCCACCCCACGAGTTCAGAACCTACACCGTATGCTAAGGGGCATATGCATCCAACCGATGAGACTACCTTGATACATGGAAAGCGTGTGCTTCCGTGCTACATGAAGGTGTCCATAAACTTTGTTTTGCCTCGATATGAATCTACATTGCTTCCAATACCAGATAAAAATCTTGAGTCTAATACACTAAAAGAGGCTATTGGGGCTATGATACAATGGCCTCTCTTGAAACTTCGTCCTTCAGATAAAAACAAGGTACATGTATAATTGCTTACATAATTTCCTGTATTGGTAAACTGAATTTAAGTGTTATTATTAATTTTGCCTCGATTGTTATCAGGATAGTGCATTGAAATCAAAGAGGGTGGGATTACAAAATAGAATAGATAAAAGCAATGTGTCTATTGGTACTGGTAGTAAGCAGGTATATATATGCTCATCAAATTTAAGTTACATCATCATACATATATACCTATATAATTTAAGTTATCTGGTGTGGTGTTGCAGGTGCATCCACGTAACAATGGAGATTCAGGAATGCAACACCAAAAAAAGAGAGAATAATTGTATAACCGACTGCTTTCAATTGAACATCTCCTACCCAACAGATCATGTGTGTAAGCTGCGTATACTAGATGGATGAGTCGAGAAGATCCTACCACTGGTTTCACTCTTAAAGCAAATCCAAGAGTTTTTGGCGTACCCGAAGAGTGCGTAAGTACGATTGGTGCTGATGACATCATCACACTTTGGACAAGGGGATGCCTGGACTGCAGCATCATTTTTTCCTTCATGCTGTAAGTGCATTTAACAGTTTCATATGCGCGTTTGACTATAGTTTTCAGGATTTGAGCTGACATATTATTTTTTTTAATTTTTTCCCGCATATTAGGGGTCTAGACAAGCTTATGAAAGTAGCTTTTACCGAACCATATGGGTTAATGAACCCTTATTATATATGTGGAACATTTATCACCTCAGACAAAAATTTTGTAATCAAATACTTAAAAACCGCCTTCAACTCTACTCAACAGTCTTTCTTCGCACCATATAATCAGAAGTATGTAATCATTCCTTATATGTTATTGCTTACAAAAATTTATCTTCTAATGAGTGAATTTTAATTTGCCAGTAGCCATTGGGTGTTGGTTTTTATATCTCACACTGAGTACAAAGGAATCATACTTGATTCAGTAAATAGGACTCATAAGAAGACGAAAGATGATTATCTGATCACAGACTGCATAACGCAGTAAGAATTATTTCTAAATCAATAATAGTTGTTAATTTAAATCTTGATTACATTTACATTATGTCACATTACACAATATCATTTGGTCTTTTATTTGTCTAATTTTGAATAGGGCTTGGGATCCTTTGCAATGGAATGTAGTTAAGGTTAGTCATCCTAGCTGTCTACAAACAGTCCTCCAAGTTGTTCATCCATGTTTTCATGTTCATTACGTGTTACATGTTAAATTAATACATCTGTATAAACGTGTGTCTATAATGCAGTGCAATCAACAACCCGGCAGTTGGGAGTGTGGATATTATGTGCTCAATTGGATGCATTCAATCGTAAATAGTCGTATAAGAAAGGAAGTTATTAATATTGACGAAGTAAGTATTTTAAGTTATGAATGATTAAATTTTATCTTTAGGTATATCTTACAAAAAGCTTATATAATATATGTATATATGTAAAAATGTATATTTATATACATATATAAAATTTACAGCTATCATGGGATGAACGTTGTTTATCTACAGTCGATCTCAACAATATTATGGAAAAATGGCATTTGTGGGCTCCTTTTTGATGTCTGGTATGTGTAACCTTTATGTGATCTGATATTTTGTGTCAAAGGTCTTGGAGATTTGGTAATATTGTTAAAGTCCATATATTCATGCATGTTCAAAATACTATTCTTTAAAAACAGGTAAAGCAAATCATGGGATTATTTGAAGAGCAGGTGAATTTTTTGTGCTGCAGGATGCTTTGCTTTGAAATGGATTAGTAGGCAGCTTATTTCATTTGTAATACCTGGATGATTTAGATTTATGACTTTTTTCATTTGTGAATGTTATGAAGATAATTTATATGTATATTTGGGTTTTCTTTATTAATAAAATTAATTACTGTTTTATTCTTGTTAATCTGTTACATTTACCAGTATTTACCATTTCTGTAATTATGCAAATTCAACACGTCTACTAGCACAACCAATTCAACACGTCTAATTGATTTTTAAATTTCTGTTACAATACAACACGTCTATTTGCAGAAGTCTGTTATATTTGGTGGCAATTTGAAATATTTAATTTTTAAATTTTTAAAAATTTAAAATTTTAAAAATTTTGGCGGGTTTATAAAAGTATCCCGGAACACGTCTAATTGCAAATAGATCAACACGTCTAATTGCAACTACAACAACACGTCTAATTGCAACTAGATGAACACGTCTTATTACATCTAGATGAACACGTCTAATAGAGACTAACGGAAAATACAGAACACGTCTAATAGTAAGTAACGGAACACGTTAAATTGCAACTAACGGAACACGTCTAAATGAAACTAACAGACCACATCTAATTGAAGATAACGGAACACGTCTAAAAGACACAAACGGAACAGCCTAAACTAACGATTTCACAACACGTCTAATTAATGGTTTTTAGAGCGGTTCCTTGAACCGCACTATATGAGTACACTCATTTAGAGCCCTAGCATATAGACGTGTTGCGGAACACGTCTAAAAGACCTTTTTCACACGACTAAAAGGGCCGGAATGTAGTAGTGATTGTAATTTAAGATAGAAAGTTAGAATGGGGTTATAAGAATACGTGAACCACTTAATCATGCATCTAAGTTTAGTTTGTTCCATTTATGGTCTGTATTCCAACCTAACTTGCTATACATGCGTGTTTAAATCCGATTATGTGCTCCTTTCAAACATGTTTCATACGTTCATCGATCGACACATTGTCTATGTGTTTCTTCTTCCTTCTCTTTCAAAAACCGATCCAACCCTCCATTGTCCCTTTCAAAAACCGAGCATTAACTTTTTTCGAGTTAAACATGATCATCTAGCCTAGCTAAATGACTCAATTGAGGGTATCACCTTTCCACACTATTTCAGTGACCCTGTATGGCCACCATTTAACATTTAATTCAGGACTGAGGAAGTATAAGATTCAAATGAGTTAACTGAATTTTTTAAACTTAGAAATTTAATGGTAAAGTGTAAAAATGTGTTTGAGATGCCAACACGTTTAGATAGTGTTCAATTTGATATAAAAATATGGGATATTCTACATTTCGGGTTGGTCTAAAGTCTGACTGTGGGCTTTGGCTACCTAATCAAAATTTGAAATATATTGATCAAATTTCGAAATAGTACTACATGATAATTCACTAGTAACCAATTGTTAAAGACCCTTTAATTATATTAATAATTCACTATGGAACTCAAATTTACACCTTAAAAAATAAAAGTTGAAAAGTTGATGAGTTAACTATCAAGTATCAAAGACCCTTTAATTATATTTATCAATTTCCTATTTAGGAAACATATAAAAATACTCATGTTTAAAAAGTGTGCAAAATAAAGAGCATCTTCTTTTAAAAAAAAAAATTGTAATTTTACACTGCTCATTCATTTGAGAACTCCATTGTCGAATAAGTATAAGTCGTAATTATATACAATTTTAAAGTTACATAACCTTTTTAGTTAACTAATTTTCGGATTTTGAATAAATTAAAGGGATATAACGACAACCCCCTTATTAGCGAGCTATAACATTTCACTATTTAATAAAAGTTGCAAAATTCCTCCAACAACACAATTTACGGGCATGATTTTTGCAAGAGACTTGCGAAATCTTGTGTACGGAAAGATCGAATTTGTGAATGGCATGAATCTTTTGGATCGCGAAATGTAAATTTAAGAAGTCATATTTTTATTTTAGATTTAGTTAACTTTTTTTTTTATTGAATTTGTGTATACTTAGATTTATTTGTTGACAAACTGCTGAAGGGTTCGTAATTTTGGCTAATAACTAACCAAAACTTAATTAAGTTAGTTCACCTTACCTTGATGTGTCCATTTGACACTAACATACAGCCCAAATAGATAAATGGGCCTGGTAATTCAAACACAAACTCAAGTTAACCAAGAGACACTTAAGCCCTCCTTCAAGGCACGGTGCTTTCTGGGTTCCCGCCGGCGAAGCAACACGGTAGCTCCTCCGTGGTTTTCCATATGCCAAACTTGAATCCCATTTATCTAGAAAAGGTATATAATAAAATTAAAAATACAAACTTAAAAGAAAACCAATAATCTTTAGATATTGGAAAAGCATTCAAAAAGTTGGAATATTTTGTTTTTATACCTAGCAAACTGTTGGAGATAATCGGTTAAGAAAATGCAAGATAATCTCACATCGGAAACTGATAGAAAAAGTTGTATGTATATAAACTTATGGGTACCTCTCTCTATCACCAATTGGTTTTAGAGTCTCATTAGCTTATAAGTTGTACATGTTGGTGGATCTGAAACGATCCTACAGAAACAAGTTTTCATTTCTTTTTTAACTTCTTTTTCTACTTAGCTTCATGATAACATGACTCACTAAAGTGTACTTCGATCTGCATCATTCGATACTACTAGTTAACGCATTTGTTGTCATTATATAACTTAATAAGGAATTGAGTTTGAAGGATTTTTATTAATATATGTAGTTTTTAATTTTGTTGTAGGGGATTGGGCTGATGTATGCAGTATGTGCTGCAGCTTTAGTACTTATGATAACTTCATGACAACATAAGTAAGCCTTCTGAATTCTGATGCCTCAGTATCTATCTAGTGTACAAATTCTACAATCTAATGGAACAAACACCATCATAGTGTCAAGTTTGTAGTTTATATATGTAGAGAGTAATGTTTGTACATGTACACTTGATTTGATTCAGTAATTTATTTGCTGAAATTTGAGAAACATTCATATATAATATCAAAGCCTTCTTCAGATGCAGTTCTGTTTTCAACCTCATATTATTTACTTCAGCGATTACGGTTGGCAACATGCAATATGGGTGAACGGGTAAACGGTTAAACAGATAAGTTTGCTCAGACTACCGGGAAAGGAGAGTATTTAACATGCAATATGGGTGTATGATAACCACCGAGGCATTGCTTGAGTGGTATACGAGGGGGCGACCCGTTTGTTCTCAACGAGTAGGCGCATATTCGATTCCAAGGGCCAAATCTAATTGTTACCGCTAGCAATTAGCTTCTTCGAGGGGGTTTTCTCAACCTTCAACCGTACTGCCAGAGTTGTTGCGATTTGGGTTTACTCCTAACGCGTGGGTGACATATGATCGCGAAGGTGGTTAAGTCCCATCTGGGTTGTCAATACTTCTGTTAAAAAATGGGTGTATGATATAAAAATTCGTAAGAGAGGTGGCAATTTTGACCCATCTAACTATAGATGCGCCTATTTGGGTCATATTTTTTCCTTGCCGGGTCAAACACATTGAAAGTACACAAAGGTGCATTCAAACTAACGAATTATTAAATTATGCATGTACTTTACTAAGACAAGGATATATGCAAGACTTAAGAATGCGATTTAATACTGTATATTTGCATAATTACTTATAGCAGAGATCTATATCGATCTCAAAGGAGACGAAATAAGCTGCAACCAGACTTCACTTGCAGCATTATGTAATACTCTTTATACACTATCTTTCACAGATAAAGTTAAAATTAATTAACAACCCAAATCGATCGATCACTAAGCATAGTGAATAATGATCAAGGTTGAAAGAGTTTGTCACCACATTTGCATTTCCATGAAAGAAGATAGTAACAATCTTCGTCACCATGAGAAGATTGATATCGGTCCATCGTTTTATGGTGTGGAGGAATAACCAAAGTGGCTCGACATGGGTTACAATTCGAGCACTTGTTTACGCACCCTGGTGGTCTTGATCCCAATATTTTCTTACTTTGTTTTACTCTAGTTACCTGTTCATTAACTGCCAAAATATACAATTTTGTATCAGATAAAAAATTTTACTCAAAGAAAATAATTATCATCATCACTCTGCATGGTTAGAATTACAGTGTTGCAAAAAACCCGATTACTCGTCGATTAATCTCCGATTAATCATTTTTAAGATCAAACCGTTCCGAATTACAAAAATCCGTTTAATTATACAGTCAACGTCAATTGATGGGTCAAAATCGAATTTGGTAATTAAAGTCGGTCAAAGTAAAGAATGGTTAACATTTTAACATGAATTTAAACTACAACTTTATAGTTTTTGAGGAAAATGAATAATTTTAGACAATTATGTTAAAGTTTATTTTCATATTTATGGTTTTTTTCTATATTTAAACATATAATGTTTAAAATTTAATTTTTATATGTATAAAGTACAATCCGATTAATCCCCGATTATTTCCCGAATTACCGATTAATCCTTCTAATATCCCAACCGATTAATCCCTGAATAACGAATTTTGCAACCTTGGTTAGAAACATGGAATCAGCACTAGAAAATAATAATAATAAGAAAATAATTTTCCATATGGAAATTTTATCAAATATGTAATGAGGTCAGAATTTTGTTGCACTTCATAAACTTCCAGTTCATCCAAATTTGTACACATTACAGAAACAATAACTAAACATCATCATCATCATCATCATCATGTAAGAGTCAACACAACAAGAAAAAGATACAAAATTTAATGACTAAAAATACTAAAAACAGAATAAATGATCATCATTACAGAAAATCAACCATCATTAAAGATAGAAAATTTAATGACCAAGATAGAACTAGACATCATCAGCTTGCTATAATTTACAACTAATACAAATTTCATATGAGATAAAAAAAAAGACTTGTATACAGGAAAATCAACCTTCATGATCATGATGAATGTATAGTATAAATTTGTATCAACACAACAAGAGAATAATTAAAGAAACTCAAAACCAATATATGTGATTGTTTTGATTCTGAAGGTGGGTTGTGTAAGTTACCTGAAATGGAATCTGAAAGTGTAAGAGAAAACAGAATAAAGACGGTGATGATCATCCTGATGTACAATGAGCAGGTTCTTGCAGGTGCCATGAGTATAGTAGTCAAGTTAAATAATTTGAAGATATAATTTGATATGATAGTAACACTTTAAATATAAAAAAGGGTAGAAGAAGATGATAGAAACTTGTTAGTAATTAATGATACTTCTCTTGTACACAAAGTGTGTTAAGAAAACCATGAAAATTAAAAGGTTAGAAAAAGGGAATTTGGAATACTATTTGGAATGTGAAGAACACAAAGAAAATAAAAAAAGAGCATATAAGAAATTTTGACAAATGAGGCCAATATATGTTAGGAGAATAAGGGACAAGTTTGGTGATGTGAATGGGCTTTTATGAGAAAAGAATTTAATTAACTAAAGTTTCAAACTTGAAATCTAAACTACTGTTTTTTCTACCTAGTTTTGGGAAAATGTTGCACTGACTTGAAACTGACTAAATTTTCCTTTTTTAAATCTTGAGCCAATGTTTCTTGAATTACCAACACGATCCTTGTGATCTGAGTCATGATGCACAAATCATTAAAGATTAAAGAATATAATCTAGTTTTTTCAATTAATTCAGTGTACATGCTTTATGCATTCATGGTCAAACTATTGTTCAAAAGTTGCAATTAATACTATCTAGTAGTACTCTTTAATGTCATATGTTCCAAAGCATACTTCTAATATCTGTCAAATTGAGCTATTTTAGTAAAACTTGTCCTAAAGAAGTTCATGTTAGAAATTGGAAACATTTGCTTATTCGAGTCTGTATACGAACTTTCATTGCACTGAATAGCTTTAAATACTTGTACCGAACACGTAAAACAAATGGCATGGGACTTAAAATTCGAGTACACCTCAAAGTACTATAGTCAATGCTGCAACATTGAATGTATAAAGATGTTACTCCTATATGGTGAACACAATTAAACAAAAAGAATTAGATTGTTACTTGATAATTGATATGACCCAGATTTAACTTTTACTATTTTAGCATACATTACATGTATACTTTGTTGTTATTTTTCATTATCCATTTGACGCTAGGTAAAACTGTCAATTCAAACCAAAATTAGCTTGTTACTATATAGTTAGTGTAGCTTTTGTATTTGATATATATATAGTGTAACACTCCTATTCTATTTTATTGTGGCCTTCTTTTGCAATAAGTTTCGCTACAACACCCGATACTCTTAGTTAACCATTTCCAAGTGTGATTTATATGTTATGTATGACTTGCCTAAGGGACCCTATTCAACATTTTGGTCTTTTTCTTTTTTTGAACGGCGATTAAGAGTCATTGACAGTGGTCCGTACGCGATGTCGGAAACCACCCACCCAATCATTTCCTGGGACAAACATTACAGTCCTGCCGCCTCTCAGGAGAAACCCATGGCGAATCTGTACGGACATCGCGTGTGGTAAAACCCCCTTGGGAGAAGGCTTGAACGCAAGACTGCCGCAACCTCCGACCTCTGACCTTCCTTATGGAAAGTCAGATCATCACCAATACAAAACATCTTGAGTTTCTTTAAACTTCGATTGAATCTATAAAAAAGTCCGATTGTATTTTTATGTCCATTAAACTTACTTATTTGTTTTTTATGGCTCGCCCTGACTACTCGGGTAGAGCTGAAACCCAGTGGCGAGTCTACTAAGGGGTGAGTGGGGTCAAAGGACCCCATTAATTAAAAATTTTTATATATAAAATACTAATAAAATTAAATAGGACACCACTAAATTTATAGTTAGGACCCCATATATTTTTTAAATTAGTGGTTTTTAATGAAGTTAATAGAAATTTTTTTTATAAAGTTCCACTCAAATTGTATAGGACACCATTAAATTTTGATTCTAGAATCGCCACTGCTGAAATCTCTTATGAGGATATGTGGACTTCAACAACAAACTTATCTTTGGACGATGTTGGTTTATTTATCTATTTATACATTTTGTATAACGTATAAGAAAAATGATTTGTATTGTTAACGCATAAGCATTCGTGTGTCGTTATCATTAGAATAAGAACTATTCGTGTCAACATGATGTCTTATGTGCTGTCAATAGCATACTTGTTACACCTTACGTATTACTGTTAATTAACCGCATGAATTAACCTGTGATCACAAACAGTACCACCAGAAAAATATAATCATTTGTCTCATTATTTATTGTACAAGTATACAAAATCTTTCAGGCAAAAATCCAATAAATTAATAGTAACTCACATCATATCCATCCATTTTAAATCTTGACTGTTTTAGTTTGCTTTATCTACAGTGAATGATACCTTTAGAAAGAACGTAAAAAACGAAAACTAACGGCTAAGATTTAATAATAGTGGGGACACTTTAAATCATACACGTCTTGTACAATTGATTAGACCTTCCATGCGCAAATGTACGTTATAAAATACACACACAAATTGTCATATTGTAATGTGTTGTTCCTGTTCATATCATGCGTAAAACGTCATAAAAAAATTAATACTAGTAAAATATGGTATACGGGAATAGTCTTTCTGGTGAAGTTCGTGTATGGTAACATAATAAATGAGAGGAAGAGAATTGAGAATGGGTACCAAGTGGGGCCCAGTGGTATTGGGTCAGGACTCAATCAAGTACACCTGTTTTACTTTTGAATTAGTTGTGTGTTACTGAGATTTTTGCTTTATACTTGTTGATAAATTTTGCTGTTGGTTCGTTGTGATGGATTTGTATGGGACCACTTTGGACTTTAATGTCTTCTTCCGTTCAATCTAAATTCATCATTTAAATTGATAAATTTATCAGCAAGATGCATTAGCTGATTGTGAAGTAGAAATAGTTAATGCATATTTTTTATGGATTTATCGTTAGCGTTGGTGAATTTCCGTGATGAATGAATTGAAGTTGTATGTGATATGTGTAGGTTCCAAAATCATCACAACTTTCTACCGTCAAACATGTTTTTTTTTTTTTTTTCAAAAGCAAAACATTAGAGTTGTAACTGATAGTAGTATGTCTCTCTTAACGAGATATATGTTGGAGTGCGAATCGAATTAAACAAGTCTAACAAAAGTCAAAGTTGTTACTCCAAAAGTCGAGATCGCAAGTTCCAAACTCGCTAATGGAGATTCTGCTCGAGGTGTGGTTCGCGATCGCGAAACAAATTCAAGCAGAAGACTCGCGATCGCTGAAATGTCCCGTTCTTATTGATTAAAAACGTTCCATATTAATTGATTTCGTTGCGAGGTTTTGACCTCTATATGAGACGTTTTTCAAAGACTGCATTCATTTTAAAACAAACCATAACCTTTATTTCATCAATAAAGGTTTAAAAAGCTTTACGTAGATTATCAAATAATGATAATCTAAGATATCCTGTTTACACACGACCATTACATAATGGTTTACAATACAAATATGTTACAACAAAACAAGTTTCTTGAATGCAGTTTTTACACAATATCATACAAGTATGGACTCCAAATCTCGTCCTTATTTAAGTATGCGACAGCGGAAGCTCTTAGTATTCACCTGAGAATAAACATGCTTTAAACGTCAACAAAAATGTTGGTGAGTTATATGTTTAACCTATATATATCAAATTGTAACAATAGACCACAAGATTTCATATTTCAATATACATCCCATACATAGAGATAAAAATCATTCATATGGTGAACACCTGGTAACCGACATTAACAAGATGCATATATAAGAATATCCCCATCATTCCGGGACACCCTTCGGATATGATATAAATTTCGAAGTACTAAAGCATCCGGTACTTTGGATGGGGTTTGTTAGGCCCAATAGATCTATCTTTAGGATTCGCGTCAATTAGGGTGTCTGTTCCCTAATTCTTAGATTACCAGACTTAATAAAAAGGGGCATATTCGATTTCGATAATTCAACCATAGAATGTAGTTTCACGTACTTGTGTCTATTTTGTAAATCATTTATAAAACCTGCATGTATTCTCATCCCAAAAATATTAGATTTTAAAAGTGGGACTATAACTCACTTTCACAGATTTTTACTTCGTCGGGAAGTAAGACTTGGCCACTGGGTGATTCACGAACCTATAACAATATATACATATATATCAAAGTATGTTTAAAATATATTTACTGTTATAAAATATCTAGATTGTGTTATAAAATATCTAGATTGGATGTTAATTTTATTATTATTATATTTCTTGCATAGTAATATTTTATACTATAAATAGACATGTATGGTAATCATTTAAGGTGTACCATTTCTCTTGAAATATCAATATCAATATTTCTTCTCTCCTTCTTCTCTCTTTGTTCTTATAACCATTAAAGGTAGTTATAAGCCTACTGAATTATAACACGTTATCAGCACGAAAAGCTTAGTGTAATTAAAAGATATCTCAAACGATCACGAATCACTAATCAAGGTATGAAATTATTAATAATTTTCAGACTCGAATATATCAAATTTTGGACTACTAACATTTATATTTATGTTATTTAAGTTATATATGGTCGGTTATACCATCTGAATTATATTTCTGTAATCTAACTTTTACTAACTTCACTAACATTTATATTTATGTTATTTAAGTTATATATGGTCGGTTATACCACCTGAATTATATTTTCTGTAATCTAACTCTTAGTAACTTCACTAACATTTATATTTATGTTAATAAGACCTCATGATTGTACGCAACACGTCATTTGACAACACGGTACTTTATGTACGCAACACGTCATTTGACAACACGGTACCATGGGTCGAGATTAATTCCGATCAATACGAATACGACGGGGTCTTTATATGTTATCTAACATTTATGATTACTTATGCAATTAATCATTATTTATTTCATGCATACTAATGTTTATTCTTAAATTTATAATTTTAAAAGTTAAAATAAAAAAATAGTTTGTATTTTTATTAAAAGTAAATCTTAAAAGTTAAAATAAGAAAAGGTAGTTTGTACTTTTATTAAAAGTAAATCTTAAAAGTTAAAATACAAAAAGTAGTTTATATTTTTACTTTATTAAAAGTAAATCTTAAAAGTTAAAATAAGAAAAAGTAGTTTGTATTTTTATTAAAAGTATATCTTAAAAGTTAAAGTAAGAAAAAAAAGGGGATGGTAAAATGGAATAGTTTTTTTGTCAAAAATGAAGTATTGAAAATGAAGTGGTCTCCTTCTATAACTAAAAAAAAAATATATACTTTTATCAAATGAATTTTTTTGTGGCCGACAATTTCAAACACGAGTCCGTGTTTAGTTTATCAAGAATATCTCTTGCTTTGGTGAAAGGTCACGATCACGATATCAGGTGTTGTGAAAGAATTAAAAAATTGGTCAAGTGGCCTTTTAAAAACTAGAAAAAAAATTTAAACAAAAAGTTTTATTTATATATTTATAATTTACGGGTAACGTAAAAAAAAAGGAAGTTTTTAAAAAAAAAAAAAAAAAAAAAAACAAAGAAAGTGTTTAAATGAGTTTTTACAGAAAGGGGGAAAGCAAAGTAAAAAAAAACTTTTTTCCAAACAAAGGTAAATGAAAGTAGGACTTAATACAAGAAAAAAGTAAACATCTCCTAGACGTGATAAAATCTATCAATGATAAGTATTAGACTTGATGAGCTAAATGTGACAAAAATGTTTCAACATGTCTTATGTTAATTTTCTAAAATAAGTTATTATTATTCCGAGTTTAACACATATACATATGTTAATTAAAAACAACCTTTTTGTTCTTATGTAGTGTTGGGTTGCAATTTTGGTTGTATGCCATAATTCCATCCAGTAGAGTGACAATAGAAAACTTTTGATGATAATCAATAAAAAACTTTTTTCCAAACTTGTCAAATGTTTTGTTAAAAACGTGACCGTTGAAAAAAGGAGGTTGAATAATAAAACTTAAAAAACAAATTATTTTTTTAAGAGTGTGCATCAAAATGGCCCGTTTAATAATGGGGAGTAAAAATATAGTCAAATTGTTTCAACGAACAAGGGTTCAATTGGATGTCTCTTAAAAAAAAATCCGCGGGTACGGGTGATGGATCCAATGGATCCGCATCCACGACCCGCGGGTGCTATCCCTAATTGTGACAAGTACAAATCAACTAAAAGTCTAAAAAATAAATGCTCTTATAGGGACCAAATGTTCACAATAATTGCCTAAGCTAGATATGAAACAAATAGTTCATAAAAAAAAAAGGTCGTTGTGCGTTTTCGGGATGATAGCCGAAATACACTTACAAAAGTAGGTCAGCCGTCAATTCTTTATGGCCATATCAACGTAGATCAATAAAATCATTTATGGTTTTGATAAAAGATTAATTAAAAATTAATTGTTTTTTGATCTTGGATTCTCGGTAACAAAAGCAAAGGTTGTTTTTGGTTGCCACAACAAACAAGACAGAGGTTGTTGACTTTTGGTGTTAAACATGGCACAAGTGAACAATAACAATAGATTATTGTTTTTGAAAAGAATAATGATGCGTTAATTTTATTGTATAAAATAAAATTAAAGAAAATGGTTTTCATTGATGACTATGAACAAACGCAAACAAAGTGTTTGTGGTATTTGGTGATTAAAAAAAAGTGCATCTAAAGCTTCTACTGAAAATAATATGCATCTAAAGCTTCTACTGAAAATTAATGTGCAAGGTACAACGTATAACTATATGGTCAAATTCATTTGAGCCTTCGGAGTCACAAGTATATGATGTATATATATATTACTCAATTAACAAAATAGTAAATCTAAATTAATTCATAAGAATAGTAAAACGAAATTAATTAATTTACTATTCACATAAAAAAGCGCATATGATAAAAAGCGCATCGCATATGATAAGCACATATGATAAAAAGCGAATATGATGAAAAGCACAACGCATATGATGAAAATCGCATATGATTAAAAGCGTATATGGTGAAAAGGATATATGATAAAAAAAAAAACACATATGGTGATTTATAAAAAAAAAAAAAACACATATGGTGATTAATGGAAAGCACATATGGTGATTAATGAAAAGTATATTGTGAAAAAGAATCACAAATGTTTCTTGAAAGAATTCAAGGTAAGATATATGAACCAATTCATCCATCATGTGAACCATTTTGATATTTCATGGTTCTAATAGACGCATCTAGCGGATGGTCTCATATTTGTATGTTATCAAGCCGTAATATGGCATTTGCAAAGTTTCTTGCACAAATTATTAAATTGAGAACACATTATTCTGATTACACCATTAAAAGGATGAGACTTGATAATGCTGGTGAGTTAACATCTCAAGCATTTAATGATCATTATATATCTACAGGGATTGTTGTTGAACATCCAGTTGCTCATGTGCATACACAAAATTGGTTTAGCTGAATCAATAGATAAACGCTTACAGCTAATAACTAGACAATTGATAATGAGTACAAATCACTCAATATTTATATGTGGACATGTAAATTTACATGCTGCGACATTAATTCGCATTATACCATGTGGAAGTCGTAAATATTTTCACTTAATACTTGATTTTGGCCAAGAGCCAAATATTTTCTACCTTAAAACATTGGTTGTGCAGTGTATGTTCCAATTGTATCACCACAACACAATAAAATGGTTCTTCAAAGAAAGATGATAATATATTTTGGATATAAAATATCTTCAATCATAAGATATATTGAACCCATGATGGGTGATGTTTTTACAGCACGTTTTGCTGATTGTCATTTTAATAAAATATTGTTCCCTAGATTAGGGGGAGAAATAAAAATAAAAAATAAAATGATGCTTCATGATGTGAATATCAATTAAGGTATATTGAACTCGCATAAAAGAATGTGAAACGAAAGTTCAAAAAATAATGCATATGCAAGAACTTGCAAATTAATTACTTTATGCATTTACAGATATAAAAAAGTGACTAAATCATATATACCAGCGATAAATGCTCCAGCTCGAACTGAAATTCCAAAAGCTGGCAATAATGTCACTGTTGAGTCTTTACCACGCATCAAACGTGGAAGATCAATTGGTTCCGAAGATAAAAATCCTCGAAAAAGAAAATCAGCTGATAATGAGGTAAGAGAAAGTGTTCAAGAAGAACCACAAATCAATATTCCTTCTGCAGAGGATATTGATAAATGTAAATACTAAAATTGCGATAAATTATGCAATATTATGGAACCGAAATGAAACTAAAATCTCTATGAGATATTTTCATATAATGTTACAATGACATCATGAATAAAGATGATGATCTGGAACTAAAATCTGTCATTGAATATACAAAATGGACATGATTGAGCTCAATGGAAAAGAGCAATAAGAGCTGAATTAGAATCGCTCGATAAAAGAAAAGTTTTCGGATCAATCGTTATCACTTTTAAAGATGTGAAACGTATGGGATACAAATGAATTTTTATCCGAAAAGAAATGTGCAAATGAAGTTACAAGGCAAAACTAGACTTGTAACTCAATATTTCCCACAAAGACCAGAAATGAATTAGGAGGAAAAATTATCCTCCTGTAATGGATACAATTACTTATTAGATACTTAATCAACCTAGTATTTATTTAAATGCATCTCATGAATGTTGTTACTACTTATCTGTATGGATCACTTAATAGTGATATATATGAATATACCTAAAGGGTTAAGGTATCATAAGCATCTAATGTAAAACCCAAGGGAATATATTCCATTAAATCACAAAGATTTCTAAGTGGGTTTATACAAACGGGACGTATGTGGTATAACCGATTAAATGACTACTTGATAAAAAAAGGGTATAAATATAAACTTATTTTGCACGTATGTTTTATAAAAACAATGTTCGGATATGAGATCGTAGTTGTTTATGTCAATGCTCTTAACATCATATGAACAAATAAAGAGATCTATGAAATCATTCAACTTCTAAAGAATTATTTTGAAATGAAAGATCTTGAAAAAACCAAGTATTAACTTGGATTGCAAATTGAGCATATGCCTAATGGTTTACTTGTACATCAAACAACTTATACCGAAAAGATTTTAAAACATTTTTTTAAAGACAAACTCATTGTTGTTAGATCACTCAATATTGACACTGATCTATTTCATCCCTGCGAAGATCATGAAAATTTTAACAGATCGGAAGTTCTATATTTTAGTGCAATTGAGGTTCTTATGTATCTTATAGATTATACAAGATCTGACATTTCTTTTGCAGTTAATTTATTGACAAGGTTCAGCTCAGCCCCTACCAAAAGACATTGGAATGGGATCAAACAAATAGTTTGATACCTTCGGGGAACTACTGATTTATAATTATTTTATTCTAACAACTCGAAACAAGATTTGTTTGGTTATACAGATGCAGATTATTTATCCGATCTACATAAAGCTAAATCTCAAACTGGATATGTATTCCTAAATGGAGGCACCGCAATATCATGACGTTCTCAAAACAAACACTTGTTGCAACATCATCAAATCATGCCAAAGTGATTGCATTACATGAAGCTACTCGGGAATGATTTTAGTTAAGATCAATGATACAAATCATTATTGATTCTTGTGGACTAGAACGCTATAAAAGCGTAACAACTATCTATGAAGATAATACAGCTTACATAATACAAATGAAAGAAGAGTATCAAAAATGACAGAACAAAACATAAATGCTGACGAGGCGCTAAAGCTATAAACGGTCTTAACGGTCATAAGTTTGATGGAAAAGAATGGTATATTGGTAAGGCTCAGAAAAAGACTGAAAGGGAATAGGAACTGAAACAACGGTTTGAACAAACCATGAAGGAGACTGTAGACAAATCACGAGGGCCAAACTTGTACATAAAAGATTTAGATGATACAGTTTCAGATGAAAACCTCAGATTTTTCTCATATACTCAAGATATCGTAAAAGACAACCAGATTAAAATGAGATACGTTCAATCAATAACTCTGCTGATCTTTATACCAAAGCACTGCTAACTGCTATTTTCAGAACACACGTTCATAATATTGGCATGAGGCATGTTCAGAAGATGTAACAACTCAGGCGTTGCCTACTTGAGGGGGAGTCAACTTTATGCTGCACTCTTTTTCCCTTAGCTAAAGTTTTATCCCAATGAGTTTTCTTTAGCAAGGTTTTTAACGAGGCAGTACTAGTTATTCTCTAATAAAATTGTCATCCAAGGGGGAGTGTTATTAAATATCTAGATTGTGTTATAAAATATCTAGATTGGATGTTAATTTTATTATTATTATATTTCTTGCATAGTAATATTTTATACTATAAATAGACATGTATGGTAACCATTTAAGGTGTACCATTTCTCTTGAAATATCAATATCAATATTTCTTCTCTCCTTCTTCTCTATTTGTTCTTATAACCATTAAAGGTAGTTATAAGCCTACTGAATTATAACATTTACAACACTTTTAATATATTTTGATGTTTTAAGTTTATTAAGTCAGCTGTCCTCGTTAGTAACCTACAACTAGTTGTCCACAGTTAGATGTACAGAAATAAATCGATAAATATTATCTTGAATCAATCCACGACCCAGTGTATACGTATCTCAGTATTGATCACAACTCAAACTATATATATTTTGGAATCAACCTCAACCCTGTATAGCTAACTCCAACATTCACATATAGAGTGTCTATGGTTGTTCCGAAATATATATAGATGTGTCGACATGATAGGTCAAAACATTGTATACGTGTCTATGGTATCTCAAGATTACATAATATACAATACAAGTTGATTAAGTTATGGTTGGAATAGATTTGTTACCAATTTTCACGTAGCTAAAATGAGAAAAATTATCCAATCTTGTTTTACCCATAACTTCTTCATTTTAAATCCGTTTTGAGTGAATCAAATTGCTATGGTTTCATATTGAACTCTATTTTATGAATTTAAACAGAAAATTATAGGTTTATAGTCGGAAAAATAAGTTACAAGTCATTTTTGTAAAGGTAGTCATTTCAGTCGAAAGAACGACGTCTAGATGACCATTTTAGAAAACATACTTCCACTTTGAGTTTAACCATAATTTTTGGATATAGTTTCATATTCATAATAAAAATCATTTTCTCATAATAACAACTTTTAAATCAAAGTTTATCATAGTTTTTAATTAACTAACCCAAAACAGCCCGCGGTGTTACTACGACGGCGTAAATCCGGTTTTACGGTGTTTTTCGTGTTTCCAGGTTTTAAATCATTAAGTTAGCATATCATATAGATATAGAACATGTGTGTAGTTAATTATAAAAGTCAAGTTAGAAGGATTAACTTTTGTTTGCGAACAAGTTTAGAATTAACTAAACTATGTTCTAGTGATTACGAGTTTAAACCTTCGAATAAGATAGTTTTATATATATGAATCGAATGATGTTATGAACATCATTACTACCTCAAGTTTAGTAGGTAAACCTACTGGAAGTGACAATAAATGATCTAGCTTCAAAGGATCTTGGATGGCTTGAAAGTTCTTGAAGTAAGATCATGACACAAAAACAAGTTCAAGTAAGATTTTTACTCGAATTAAGATAGTTTATAGTTATAGAAATTGAATCAAAGTTTAAATATGAATATTATCTTGAATAAGAAAGATAACCTACTGTATATAACAAAGGTTTCTTGATCTTAGATGATTACTTGGAATGGATTAGAAAGCTTGGAAGTAAATTAGTAAACTTGAAGGGATTTTTGAAGTGTTCTTGAAGTGTTCTTCCTATGATGATTATAGCTTGATTCTTGAAGTGATTTTTGATGAAGATGATGATTAAATACTGGAAAAGTACGTTCATAATAGTGTGTGTGTGTTGAGAGAGAATTAGAAAGAGAATTGGAAGTGAAATGGAGTGAATGATGAGTGGTAATTGGTGAGTGGTGAGTGGGGTTAAAAGGAGTTCTAGTTAGTTGACTAGCTCATGGTAGAAGTTAAAATTGATTAGTCATACATGACATAATCAAGAGTAGAATCCCATGCTAGTTCCTATTGGTATATACTCATAGTAAGTACATTTTGAAGTTGTGTATAATACGGGTAAGAATACGACTAGAATTCTTGATGAAAGAAAAGAATGGGAAAGTAACTGTAACCATTTTCGTTAAGTATGAGTGTTTTGATATATGTCTTGAAGTCTTCCAAAAGTATTTTAATACATCTAAATACACTACATGTATATACATTTTAACTGAGTCGTTAAGTCATCTTTAGTCGTTACATGTAAGTGTTGTTTTGAAACCTTTAAGTTAACGATCTCAATTAATGTTGTTAACCCATTGTTTATTATATCTAATGAGATATTAAATTATTATATTATCATGATATTATGATATATTAATATATCTTAATATGATATATATACATTTAAATGTCGTTACAACGATAATCGTTACATATATGTCTCGTTTCGAAATCCTTAAGTTAGTAGTCTTGTTTATATGTATATAACTCATTGTTAATATACTTATGGAGATACTTACTTATCATAATCTCATGTTAACCATATGTATATCCATATATATATCGTCATGTCGTTTTTACAAGTTTTAACGTTCGTGAATCGCCGGTCAACTTGGGTGGTCAATTATCTATATGAAACATATTTCAATTAATCAAGTCTTAACAAGTTTGATTGTTTAACATGTTGGAAACATTTAATCATGTAAATATCAATCTCAATTAATATATATAAACATGGAAAAGTTCGGGTCACTACAGTACCTACCCGTTAAATAAATTTCGTCCCGAAATTTTAAGCTGTTGAAGGTGTTGACGAATCTTCTGGAAATAGATGCGGGTATTTATTCTTTATCTGATCTTCACGCTCCCAGGTGAACTCAGGTCCTCTACGAGCATTCCATCGAACCTTAACAATTGGTATCTTGTTTTGCTTAAGTCTTTTAACCTCACGATCCATTATTTCGACGGGTTCTTCGATGAATTGGAGTTTTTCGTTGATTTGGATTTCATCTAACAGAATAGTGAGATCTTCTTTAGCAAAACATTTCTTCAAATTCGAGACGTGGAAAGTGTTATGTACAGCCGCGAGTTGTTGAGGTAACTCAAGTCGGTAAGCTACTGGTCCGACACGATCAATAATCTTGAATGGTCCAATATACCTTGGATTTAATTTCCCTCGTTTACCAAATCGAACAACGCCTTTCCAAGGTGCAACTTTAAGCATGACCATCTCTCCAATTTCAAATTCTATATCTTTTCTTTTAATGTCAGTGTAGCTCTTTTGTCGACTTTGGGCGGTTTTCAACCGTTGTTGAATTTGGATGATCTTCTCGGTAGTTTCTTGTATAATCTCCGGACCCGTAATCTGTCTATCCCCCACTTCACTCCAACAAATCGGAGACCTGCACTTTCTACCATAAAGTGCTTCAAACGGCGCCATCTCAATGCTTGAATGGTAGCTGTTGTTGTAGGAAAATTCTGCTAACGGTAGATGTCGATCCCAACTGTTTCCGAAATCAATAACACATGCTCGTAGCATGTCTTCAAGCGTTTGTATCGTCCTTTCGCTCTGCCCATCAGTTTGTGGATGATAGGCAGTACTCATGTCTAGACGAGTTCCTAATGCTTGCTGTAATGTCTGCCAGAATCTTGAAATAAATCTGCCATCCCTATCAGAGATAATAGAGATTGGTCTTCCATGTCTGGAGACGACTTCCTTCAAATACAGTCGTGCTAACTTCTCCATTTTGTCATCTTCTCTTATTGGCAGGAAGTGTGCTGATTTGGTGAGACGATCAACTATTACCCAAATAGTATCAAAACCACTTGCAGTCCTTGGCAATTTAGTGATGAAATCCATGGTAATGTTTTCCCATTTCCATTCCGGGATTTTGGGTTGTTGAAGTAGACCTGATGGTTTCTGATGCTCAGCTTTGACCTTAGAACACGTCAAACATTCTCCTATGTATTTAGCAACATCGGCTTTCATACCCGGCCGCCAAAAATGTTTCTTAACATCCTTGTACATCTTCCCCGTTCCAGGATGTATTGAGTATCTGGTTTTATGAGCTTCTCTAAGTACCATTTCTCTCATATCTCTAAATTTTGGTACCCAAATTCTTTCAGCCCTATACCGGGTTCCGTCTTCCCGAATATTAAGATGCTTCTCCGATCCTTTGGGTATTTCATCCTTTAAATTTTCCTCTTTTAAAACTCCTTGTTGCGCCTCCTTTATTTGAGTAGTAAGGTTATTGTGAATCATTATATTCATAGATTTTACTCGAATGGGTTCTCTGTCTTTTCTGCTCAAGGCATCGGCTACCACATTTGCCTTCCCCGGGTGGTAACGAATCTCAAAGTCATAATCATTCAACAATTCAATCCACCTACGCTGCCTCATATTCAGTTGTTTCTGATTAAATATGTGCTGAAGACTTTTGTGGTCGGTATATATAATACTTTTGACCCCATATAAGTAGTGCCTCCAAGTCTTTAATGCAAAAACAACCGCGCCTAATTCCAAATCATGCGTCGTATAATTTTGTTCGTGAATCTTCAATTGTCTAGACGCATAAGCAATCACCTTCGTTCGTTGCATTAATACACAACCGAGACCTTGCTTTGATGCGTCACAATAAATCACAAAATCATCATTCCCTTCAGGCAATGACAATATAGGTGCCGTAGTTAGCTTTTTCTTCAATAACTGAAACGCTTTCTCTTGTTCATCATTCCATTCAAATTTCTTCCCTTTATGCGTTAATGCAGTCAAGGGTTTTGCTATTCTGGAAAAGTCTTGGATGAACCTTCTGTAGTAACCAGCTAGTCCTAAAAACTGGCGTATGTGTTTTGGAGTTTTCGGGGTTTTCCACTTTTCAACAGTTTCTATCTTTGCCGGATCCACCTTAATACCTTCTTTGTTCACTATGTGACCGAGGAATTGAACTTCTTCCAACCAAAATGCACACTTTGAAAACTTAGCGTACAATTCTTCCTTCCTCAATACTTCTAACACCTTTCTCAAATGTTCACCATGTTCTTGGTCATTCTTTGAGTAAATAAGTATGTCATCAATGAAAACAATGACAAACTTGTCAAGGTATGGTCCACACACTCGGTTCATAAGGTCCATGAACACAGCTGGTGCATTAGTTAAACCAAACGGCATGACCATAAACTCGTAATGACCGTAACGTGTTCTGAAAGCAGTCTTTGGAATATCATCTTCTTTCACCCGCATTTGATGATACCCGGAACGTAAGTCAATCTTTGAATAAACAGACGAGCCTTGTAGTTGATCAAATAAGTCGTCGATTCTCGGTAGTGGGAAGCGGTTCTTGATGGTAAGTTTGTTCAACTCTCGGTAGTCGATACACAACCTGAATGTACCATCTTTCTTCTTGACAAACAAAACAGGAGCTCCCCACGGTGATGTGCTTGGTCGAATGAAACCACGCTCTAAAAATTCTTGTAATTGGCTTTTCAGTTCTTTCATCTCGCTGGGTGCGAGTCTGTAAGGAGCACGAGCTATTGGTGCAGCTCCTGGTACAAGATCTATTTGAAATTCAACGGATCGATGTGGGGGTAATCCCGGTAATTCTTTCGGAAATACATCGAGAAATTCTTTTGCGACGGGAACATTGATAATGCTAAAAACGAACATATATTTCATAGCATTATTCCTCAATAAAGACAAGCTTTTATTTGCAATTGTTCTATTTACAAGTGATATTCGTTTATATTAAATAAGTGCGAAGACAAAAGGCGAAAACGACGAATTGAAGACAGAAAGGTCCAAAAAGCTAAAAAGTACAAGATTCAATTAAAAAGGTTCAAATTATTGATAAAGAACGTCTAAAAATGACAAGAGTACAAGTTACAAAACGCAAAGTACAAGATATTAAATTGTACGCAAGGACGTTCGAAAATCCGGAACCGGGACCAGAGTCAACTCTTAACGCTCGACGCAACGGACTAAAAATTACAAGTTAACTATGTATATAAATATAATATAATATATAATTAATTATATTAATTATATATATATTATATTTATAAATAAAAACCGTCGGCAGAGAAAGACTCCAAGAGACTGAGCTGTAATTTCATTCTCCGCGACTCGCGGAGTTTGAAGGCCAAAATGGCCGCGAGTCGCGGAGCCCCCAGTTTTGAAACTCCCTATAAAGCAAACCGAATTCTGATCATTTTCATCATCTTTTTCTTCTTCTTCTTCTCATACGTAAATTATATATATATATATTTATATTTTATATTTTAATTTTAATTATAATTCTAATAATAAGGGTATGTTAGCGAATGTTGTAAGGGTGTAAGTCGAAATTCTGTCCGTGTAACGCTACGCTATTTTTAATCATTGTAAGTTATGTTCAACCTTTTTATATTAATGTCTCGTAGCTAAGTTATTATTATGCTTATTTAAAACGAAGTAATCATGATGTTGGGCTAATTACTAAAAGTGGGTAATTGGGCTTTGTACCATAATTGGAGTTTGGACAAAAGAACGACACTTGTGGAAATTAGACTATGGGCTATTAATGGGCTTTATATTTGTTTAACTAAATGATAGTTTGTTAATGTTAATATAAAGATTTACAATTGGGCGTCCCTATAAATTACCATATATACTCAATCGGACACGATGGGCGGGGTATTTATATGTACGAATAATCGTTCATTTAACCGGATACGGAAATGGATTAATAGTTAATAAACTTGTTGAAACAGGGGTGAATTACATTCAAGGGTAATTGGTGTAATTGTTAACAAAGTAGTAAAACCTTGGTTTACACGCAGTCGATAACCTGGTGTATTCATTAAACAAAGTATTAAAACCTTGTTACAATTCGAATCCCCAATTAGTTGGAATATTTAACTTCGGGTATAAGAATAATTTGATGAGGACCCTCGCACTTTATATTTATGACTGATGGACTGTTATGGACAAAAACCAGACGGACATATTAAATAATCCAGGACAAAGGACAATTAACCCATGGGCATAAAACTAAAATCAACACGTCAAACATCATGATTACGGAAGTTTAAATAAGCATAATTCTTTTATTTCATATTTAATTTCCTTTATTTTATATTTAATTGCACTTCTAATTATCGCACTTTTATTTATTGTTATTTAATTGCACTTTTAATTATCGTCCTTTTTAATTATCGCAAGTTTATTTTATCGCACTTTTATTATTCGCAATTTCATTATCGTTATTTATTTTACGCTTTAAATTAAGTCTTTTATTTATTTAATATTTTACATTAGGTTTTAACTGCGACTAAAGTTTTAAAATCGACAAACCGGTCATTAAACGGTAAAACCCCCCTTTATAATAATAATATTACTTATATATATGTTTGTATTTTTATAAAAGTAAATTAATATAGCGTTGAGCTTTGTTTAAAAAAGATTCCCTGTGGAACGAACCGGACTTACTAAAAACTACACTACTGTACGATTAGGTACACTGCCTATAAGTGTTGTAGCAAGGTTTAAGTATATCCGTTCTCTAAATAAATAAATATCTTGTGTAAAATTGTATCGTATTTAATAGTATTTCCTGCTAAAATTAATAACTATTTTATATACGCCCCGCTGCACATCAAGTATTTTTGGCGCCGCTGCCGGGGAACTCTCTTAAAAGCCGGAAGCGCAACGCTAATATAAAAAAAAAAACGTTTTAAATATTCGAAAAAAAAAAAAAAAAAAAACAAAAATATAAATATTTTTAGGAGTTTGATAAATATTTAAGTTTTATATAGTTTCTTTATTTTTATTTTATAAAAACATAAGTTTTATTTAAGTATTTTGTTTTTATTTAAAAACATATAAATATAAAAAAAATATATATATATAAATCTAGTTTTAAGATTTTTATTTATAAAATTATAAAGTGATTCTATTTTTATTTAAGTTTTAAATACAAAGTTTTATTAATACACATATTTAAAAAAACAGAAAATAAAATAAATAAATAAATAAAGAAAAATGCGTTGAAATTAAACCTGTCAGTTGAAATTCTGAACCCCGCGACTCGCGGGGTTTGATGCAATAAATACCGCGACTCGCGGAGATTTTCTGACAGGCGACAAAACCCTAATTCAGCATTAATTACGGATAATTATTAATTATTATTATTATTTAACCCTAATTATTATTATTATTATTATTATTAGTTTTATTTTAACTTTTACTTTTTAATTAATTTGTATTTTTAGTTTAATTAATTTATTTAAATTGTAAAATTAATAGTTTTATTAAATAAATAATATAAAAATAATATTTTTATAAAAATTGTACTTTTTACAACTTTTTGTATATTTTTATATTTTGTTTTTTTAATCGTTGTAGCGTAATATTTGTATTTTTTTTCGCTCATATTTAATTTTAAACTTAGTTTTTGCCATAGTCATTTTTACTCATAGATTTTTAGGCTTTGCCGTAGAATTCCTTAAGTGCTTTTTCTTTAGACTAAGATTTAGGTACTTTAGAATTTTGCGACGCCTTTTTAAGTTTTAGTTTCTTTTTAAGTTATTTCCATTTGGGATTTAGTTTTTCCTGTAAGCTTTAATATTTTTAGACGACTTTTACCTATGTATCAATTATCATTCCAATTAGTAATATCAATTTGCGATTATAATTTTAAGTTAGTTGTAGTAATAAGGTTAGGTTAGTCAAGTATTTTTAAGTTTTATAAGTTTCTTTTATTTTTTTTTTTTCGTCACCTTTTATTTTTCAACCATTTTTCTTTTTCAACCTTTTTCCGACGAACTCTTTTTCTTTCTTATTTCTCGCTATTCTAGTTTTTAGGACATAGATTTTTATTCTACTTCTTATCTAAATTTCTTAAAATTACGAAAATTTATTTTAAGTGGTTAAATTAATAGACATCAAAATTTTCTGGTTCGTAGTAATAGTTGGATTTGTACGTGGACCGGGTTATTGGAGCCAAACAGTCCTCAATTATATTGAGACCAAACGAATCCTGCCCCTCTGCTGCATCTTTTGGCTATTCGAAACGTGGGCAAAATCAGAAAAGTCTATTAATTGGATAACTTATTATAATTTTTCTTTCCTTTTTAAAACTAATAGGATATTCAGTGAATGCACCGAGCAAGACGTTCACCACCTTTTGTACGTTCACCACCTGTAACTAGATCAAGACATTTAGCAAATATTACCGCCGTTGATTTTTCTTTAGAATCGTCATCCAGTAGACCAAGTACTTCAGTTCAAATTTCCGATAATCCATTTTTTGAACCCAACCTCACAATTGAGAATCCGGAGAATATTCAGGAACGGTTCGTAGATCCTGAACCATTAAACTTTCCTCCGGAGCCACCAATTATTCAAACAGAGATTGTTGAGGAACGAACCATTAAATCAGAATCATCTAGTGATTCCGATTCAACAAATTCAATTATGGAGAATCTGGAACCTTTAAGTATGGAAGACCGAATGAGAGCTAAACGCACTGGCCAAGGTCACGCAATTACTCATCCAGACATTAATGCGCCAGATTATGAAATTAAAGGACAAATTATACACATGGTGACTAATCAATGTCAATTTAGTGGTGCGCCGAAGGAAGATCCAAATGAACATCTACGTACCTTTAATAGGATCTGCACACTATTTAAAATCCGAGAAGTGGAGGATGAACAGATATATCTCATGTTATTTCCCTGGACTTTAAAGGGAGAAGCCAAAGATTGGTTGGAATCGTTACCTGAAGGGGCGATCGATACATGGGACGTTTTAGTTGACAAATTTCTTAAACAATTCTTTCCTGCATCTAAAGCCGTAAGACTTCAAGCAGAAATTGTTACGTTCACACAGAAGCCAAATGAAACTCTATATGAGGCGTGGACTAGATATGGAAAGTTGTTAAGAGGATGTCCGCAACATGGTTTAGACACCTGTCAAATAGTACAAATATTCTACCAAGGATGTGACATCACTACAAGGAAAGACATAGATATAGCAGCTGGTGGTTCTATTATGAAGAAAACCGAAACTGATGCTTACAAAATTATTGATAACACTGCTTCCCACTCACATGAGTGGCACCAAGAAAAAGACATCGTTAGATCATCTAAAGCAGCTAGAGCCGATTCTAGCCATGACTTAGATTCCATTTTCGCAAAGATAGATGCTGTGGAGAGACGAATGGAAAAGATGACTAAAGATATTCACTCAATACGAATTAGTTGTGAGCAGTGTGGAGGACCACATTTGACAAAAGATTGTCTCAGTATTGAATTAACAATGGAACAAAGAGAGAATATTTCATACATAAACCAAAGGCCTGGAAATAATTATCAGAATAATTATCAACCGCCAAGACCGATTTACAATCAAAACCAGAATTATAACAGAAATATTCCATACAACAACCAACAAGGTCCTAGCAATCAACAAGTATCCAATAATACTTACAATCAGCAAAGACCTAATTTTCAAAACAAACCACCACAACAAACCGATGATAAAAAGCCGAATTTAGAAGATATGATGACGAAGCTAGTTGAAACTCAAACGCAGTTTTTCACATCTCAGAAACAAACCAATGAACAAAATGCTCAAGCATTTAGAAATCAACAAGCTTCTATTCAAAATCTGGAACAAGAAGTGAGTAACCTAGCAAGGTTAATAGGTGAAAGAAAACCGGGAAGTCTACCTAGTGATACAAATGCTAACCCCAGGAATGAAACAGCTAAAGCCATTACCACAAGAAGTGGTACAACACTTAAACCACCTGAAATACCTGTAACTTCTGATGAAACTATTCCTACTCCACAAGAACCACAACCTGATCAAGATAAGGAAAAAGAACCGGTAGTTGAGAAGGTTAATGAAGATAACACAGTTAAGGCTAAACCTTATGTTAAACCATACCAACCACCACTTCCTTATCCGAGTAAAATGAAGAAAGAGAAACTTGAAGCCGAGCAATCCAAATTCTTGGATATGTTTAAACAGATAAATGTAAATCTTCCTTTCATTGATGTGATTTCAGGAATGCCTAGATATGCTAAATTCTTGAAAGATCTAATCTCAAATAGAAAGAAAATGGAAGAACTCTCGGCTGTTACTATGAATGCTAATTGTTCAGCAGTGCTGTTGAATAAGATACCAGAAAAACTATCTGATCCAGGAAGTTTCGCAATTCCATGTTTTCTGGGTAGTCTTAGTTCAATAGAAGCATTGGCAGACTTAGGTGCTAGTATAAATCTAATGCCGTATTCACTATACACTAAACTAGACCTTGGAGAATTGAAACCAACCAGAATAAGCATACAACTAGCCGATAGATCAATAAAATATCCTAGAGGGATAATGGAGAACATGCTAGTTAAAGTTGGTACTTTAGTATTTCCAGTAGATTTTGTTGTTCTGGACATGGAAGAAGATTCTCAAGTTCCTCTCATATTAGGAAGACCATTCTTAAACACGGCTAAAGCAATGATAGACGTGTTCGGTAAGAAACTGACCCTAAGTATAGAGGATGAGAGTGTTACCTTTTCAGTTGATAGAGCAATGCAACAACCACAATATGCAGATGATACATGTTATTATATTCAAACTATAGATGCACATGCAGAATTATTAGAAGAATTTACAGAATTACAAGGAACAGGAGAATGTTCTTTAAGAGAAGGTAATGAACCAATTGATGAAGCTGAAATGTTAGCTACACTTATAGCTAATGGATATGAACCAACAACAGAAGAAATTCAAATGCTAAAAGAAGAAGACAGATATCGATACAAATCATCGATAGAAGAACCTCCGAAATTAGAGTTAAAGCCACTTCCAAACCATTTGGAATACGCTTATTTACATGGTGAATCTGAATTACCTGTAATAATATCGTCTTCTCTTACTGAAAATGAGAAATCACAACTGATTTCTGTGTTGAAAGCTCATAAACCAGCCATTGCATGGAAGATTCATGATATTAAAGGAATAAGTCCTTCGTATTGCACACATAAAATCTTTATGGAAGAAGGTCATAAAACGTATGTGCAACGCCAACGAAGACTAAATCCTAATATGCAAGATGTAGTTAAGAAAGAGATTATTAAACTGCTAGATGCAGGTTTGATTTATCCAATCTCTGATAGTCCATGGGTAAGCCCAGTTCAATGCGTACCTAAGAAGGGTGGCATGACTGTCATTACAAATGAGAAAAATGAGCTTATTCCTACTAGGACTGTAACAGGATGGCGTGTGTGTATTGATTATAGAAAATTAAATGACGCCACCAGAAAAGATCACTTTCCCTTACCTTTCATAGATCAAATGTTGGAAAGATTAGCCGGAAATAGTTACTATTGTTTTCTAGATGGATTTTTCGGATATTTTCAAATTCCAATAGCACCCGAGGATCAAGAGAAAACCACATTCACGTGCCCTTATGGTACTTTTGCTTACAAACGCATGCCATTTGGACTTTGTAACGCCCCTGCAACCTTTCAAAGGTGTATGATGGCAATTTTTCACGACATGATAGAAGAATGCATGGAAGTATTCATGGATGACTTTTCAGTCTTCGGTGATACATTTAAATCATGTCTAGTTAATCTGGAACGAATGCTAATTAGATGCGAAAAATCAAATCTAGTTCTTAATTGGGAGAAATGCCATTTCATGGTTAAAGAAGGCATCGTTCTTGGACATAAAATTTCAAAAGAAGGAATTGAAGTGGATAGAGCTAAAGTAGATGTAATTGCTAAACTTCCACATCCCTCCAATGTTAGAGGAGTTAGGAGTTTTCTAGGGCATGCCGGTTTTTACCGACGTTTCATAAAAGATTTTTCTAAAATTGCCACTCCTATGAATAAACTCCTAGAAAAGGATGCTCCATTCATCTTTTCAGATGAGTGTATCAAATCTTTTAATATTCTTAAAGAGAAACTCACTAATGCGCCGATCATGATAACACCAAATTGGAATCTACCATTTGAACTAATGTGCGATGCAAGTGATTTTGCAATGGGAGCCGTTTTAGGACAAAGGATTGAAAAACGATTTCAACCTATATATTATGCTAGTAAGACATTACAAGGAGCACAAACGAACTATACAACTACTGAAAAAGAACTCCTTGCTATTGTCTTTGCTTTTGACAAATTTTGATCATATCTCGTTCTAGCAAAAACGGTGGTCTATACCGACCATTCTGCTCTTAGATACCTATTTTCAAAACAAGATGCTAAACCAAGATTAATCCGTTGGATCTTACTCTTACAAGAGTTTGATATTGAAATCCGAGATAAAAGAGGAGCAGAAAATCTCGCCGCTGATCATCTTTCTCGTCTTGAAAATCCTGAGTTAGAAGTTCTAAATGAATCAGCCATACAAGACAACTTTCCTGATGAATATCTATTGAAGATAGATTATAAAGAAATCCCATGGTTTGCAGACTATGCAAATTATTTAGTATGTGGATTCCTTGAAAAAGGATTATCGTACCAAAGACGAAAGAAATTCTTCAGTGATATAAAACACTATTTCTGGGAAGATCCACATCTGTTTAAAAGTTGTCCCGATGGAATAATACGCCGATCTGTATTTGGAGATGAAGCTAGTAAAATATTAAACCATTGTCACACATGACCAACAGGAGGGCATTATGGGCCTCAACTAACAGCAAGAAAAGTTTATGAAGCTGGATTCTATTGGCCTACAATTTACAAAGATGCACACCTTCTTTGCAAATCCTGTGATGCATGTCAAAGGGCCGGAAAAATAAGTCAACGTGATGAAATGCCACAAAATGTCATCCAAGTATGTGAAGTATTTGACATTTGGGGTATTGAATTTATGGGTCCATTTCCAAAATCTCATAATAATCTCTACATTCTCGTTGCCATTGATTATGTATCTAAATGGGCGGAAGCACAAGCTCTCCCAACTAACGATGCACGAGTTGTAGTCAACTTTTTAAAACGTCTTTTTGCAAGGTTTGGAACACCGAAAGCTTTAATAAGTGATCGGGGTACTCATTTCTGTAATAATCAACTTGAGAAAGTTCTTAAAAGATATGGAGTAACTCATAAAATCTCCACCGCATATCATCCACAAACAAGTGGACAAGTTGAAAATACCAACCGAGCTTTAAAACGTATTCTAGAGAAAACCGTAGGATCAAATCCGAAGGAATGGTCCATTAAATTGGAGGATGCACTCTGGGCTTTTAGAACAGCCTACAAAACTCCAATTGGAACCACACCTTTTAGACTTGTTTATGGAAAAGCATGTCATCTTCCAGTAGAAATTGAACACAAAGCATTTTGGGCTTTGAAGACATGTAATCTTGATTTACATGAAGCTGGACGTCTACGATTAAGTCAACTAAACGAATTAGAAGAATTAAGACATGAAGCATACGAAAATTCGTTAATCTATAAAGAAAGAACGAAGAAATGGCATGATAAAAGAATCAGAAGTTCAAAAGAATTTAAAGAAGGAGACAGAGTTCTTCTTTTCAATTCACGATTCAAGCTATTTCTGGAAAATTGAAATCAAGATGGTCTGGACCATTCATAGTCAAAAGAGTTTTCCCATACGGAACGATAGAATTAATAAATTCAAATGGGATGGAATTTAAAGTTAATGGTCACAGAGTTAAACATTACATACATGGTCCGATGGAAGTCGACAACGAAGTTAATCACAATTTCGACACCACAGCTAACTAAGTATGGGGAGAATCAAGTCTTTAAAGGATAATATGTATTTCTGTTAGAGTTAAATTGTCTGTTTTCGTGTAGTTCTCGAAAATGGAACCCGAATGGTCTTTCCCTAGCAGACCCTAAAGAACTAGTCTTCTCCCCCATTCTGAATTTTTATTTTTTTTAGGTTTTTACAAAATGAAGACTGCCTGTGAACTAAACCATGGTCTAATGCTACACGCTTTGATCACTAAAAGAAATAATGACATACTACCGAGTGAAATAGTATCAGTAATCAGAGAAAGAATGGACGGAGTTAGAAAAGAATCCAGATGCGAAGATAATAAGTTACAAATTGGTAAAGGAAAATCAAAATACGCAGCAAAAAGAAGAGCACGACACCTAGAAAGATGTCACAAATGCGGAAAATGGTCACATGGAGGTAAATGTTCAAATAATCAAACCTATTCAAATACCGAATTTGTTACTTTATGCAGAGACGGACCGTTCATATGTTTAGAAGAAAAGACACTGAATGCTCGAGGTTACGCCTATATAGCCATGGAAAACCAATTAAACCGACTATCTTATGAATGGGATAGATCATATAACTAAGAAATCTATTTCACAGGTATGTCTGTACAGTTTTTATTTTTATTTTTATTTTTAACCTTTTGATAATAAACGCTAATTTGTTTGCTAAAAAGTATTAAATTGGTATTGAATAAAATTAGGTTTGGCGACCGAAATTATTGATATCATTCAAAAATTTATTACATCACTGCGAAATTTAACGTTTATTCTTAAGGTATAAATATCTTTAAACAATCAACCCAAAATATTTCAAAAATTCGTCATGAGTTAAATTAGGTCTTGGAACCGAAATTACTTTACCGAAAAGAGGGGCGCATATTTTTGATAATATTTGATTGATTAAAGTGGGATAAAAAGACAAAAAGATTTTTAATTTTATTCTTACCAAGTTTTTAAAATTAATATTTAAATCTTAAATTAATATTGTAAACTTTGTAAAAATATATATATTTAAAATTGTAAATATTTGAAAAAATTAATATAAGTTTGGTATGAATTTATAAATTTTTAAATTAAGTCTGGTGTAAATTTTTAATTTTTTTAAAAAATATAAATTTTTAATTTTATGCATTTCAATTTTAAGTTTGGTGTGAATTTTTAATATAAATTTTGAATTTTATATTTAAGTTGTGTGAATTTAAAAACAAAAATTTACTTTATCTCATTAAGTTAAAAATATGATTTTTAAAATTCGTCGTAAGTTGAAGACTAGGTCTTTAAACCGAAATTGCTTTACCCGAGGGAGGGACGAGAACTTTTATTATCATTATTTTTAATCTTATTGAATTAAAGTATGCCAAAAACATTTAAAAAAACTCAAAAATCTTAGCTTTTAAAACAATCGCTACAAAAAGACAAATTTTAAAATTTTGTCGAGGGACGGACTAGGACATCGATCCGAAACGACCTCGTCCTAAATAACAAGGGAAACAAAATTTTAAAATTAAGTACTTAATTGTTTCATAAGTTAATGATTATAAAAAAAAATATATATATATATATATATATCTCCGCGACTCGCGGAGTTTGGAGGGTTAATCCCCGCGAGTCGCGGAGGGACCGAAAATCAGAAAAAAAATAAAAAGAGCTGAACGATCAGTTTCAGTCCACACAACCCAAAACTAAAAAACACAGCGAAATACCCACGAAAAAACCCGAAAAATACACCCCAAAATCACAATTTTTAACCGTTAATCATCAAATCTTTTGCTAAAATCATGTTGAGAAGGATGCTATCTAAGAATTACTCAAGAAAAACGGTAAATTTCTACACCTAAACACCATTTAATCCGAAATTTGGTGTTCTTGAGTCATTTTTTTCCCAATTTGATTTTGATGCTTTTTAGTGTAATTAGGCTTAAATTGTTTATGTATTATGCTTGTATAACCTAGATTGATGCTGTTTAACACGATTAGAAGCCTTAAACTTCAAATTTTGAGTAATCTAGGGTTTATGTTTTTGAGCAAATTTGGGGCTTTTTGATATAAACAGGTTATGGCCGATTTTTGTCATGAATTGTTGCTAAATTGAGTAGTGTAACATGTCTAGGTAGTTAAATGATCCAAACTTTGAGCCTAAACATGATTTTGAGAATTAAAGTGGACTTTTTCAAGTCTAAAATTCATGAACTTGATTTTTGAAAGATAATGCCATTTGAGACTTGTTTAATTGCTAGTAATGATTATTTTGACATGTTATTTGAGTTGAATGATTATGAACTTGGCAAACATTTTCGTATATGCTTATTTGAAAAAGTATAGATTTGATGAAAATATGAAAATAAGCTTAAGTTTGATATAAATTGATCATGTCATTGTAATTATTTTGATTGATGATTTTGCTGACACTAATGCATATTTGGATGCACAAAAATTGTGTTTGATGTGTTTTGCAGACTGAAAGGGGTGAATCTTCATCCCAAGCCCGCAATGCTCCTGCTGAGAATATGGAACAACAGGAGGTGGATAACTACTACAAGCAGGTTATACCTCATCCAGTCATGACTTTTTCTGATATGCACTTGGAAGAGTTGCACCCGAACCTGAGATTTGACAGACTTTGGATAGATTATCCAAAATACCAAAGGGGTTTGCATACTCTTCATTCTAAGGTTGTTGAGGTACCAAGGGTCATAGAATGGGGACCCTTAGAAGCTGTAGAATTGGCCGGGCCAATTAGGGAATTACTTGTACAGAGGTATGGTAATTCTTCTTTTAATGACTGGGTACGTTTATTCACCATGCGTAGACCTGTATATAAAGTATGGTGTGAAGAATTGTTATGTAGTATAGAGTTGAATGATCGGGTAGCTAGTTTAACCGATCGTTCTTTTATTAGATTTTTGTTAGGCGGTTCGATGCGCCACATGTCTTTACTGGACATGGCTCAGGCTTTACGTATATATACGCCTGAGGAGTTAGCTTCTGCAGATTGTAGAGGATTGATACTAAACGGTAGAAAGATAGATGAAAATTTTGATACACACGGTGTGTGGAGTCAAATGACAAGCCATCACCGTTTCAAAGGGGGAAATTACTCTTATTTGGATATAGATAGAGCCGAATTAAGAGTGATTCATAGGTTTTTAGCTAATTCGATTACACAAAGGGGTAAGAACAAGGAAAAAGTAAATGAACAGGATTTGTTTTACCATATGTGTATTCGAGACCCACAAAGCGCTGTAAGTATACCATATTGTGTGGGTTATTATTTATCAGCTATGGTTCGGGGGATGCGACCGCATATCATAATAGGAGGTGGTATTTTTATTACTTTGATTGGTGAATATCTCGGTGTGGATATAAGTCGGGGGGGATTATTAGTAGAAGAACCAGAACCCCGCGATACTATAGGTTTAAATGTATACCATGGTGCGAAAGTTTTGAAGAGGCGGAATAACGTCGCAGTACGATACCATGGTAGACATCCACAGGTGGAGAGAAACCAACAGCAAGGTAATGTAGGAGGGGGGAATGAGATGCAAGAAATGCAAATGTTTATAGCTTCTCAGGAATACGAAAATGCTAGACAGAGAGCATTTGAAGATTGGCAAGTTCATCAGAACCAAATCATAGCTCATTGCCAACATATAGGTAGAAACTATATTCCTACACCGAAACCCATCTTCCCTCCCTGGTCTATAGAGATGCAGCCACCGTATCCTACGTATGACCCTGCCGAAGCATTCTATAGCACCTATGGTTATGCCTGGAACCCCTATTGGTACCAATATCATCCCTAGTATACTTATTTTTTTTTTTTTTGTAATTTGTAATTATTGATACATTTAATACTTTTGTTAATATTGTAATCATTTTTATAATTATCTAACTTTTATTCTTAGATTTTAATAATTTTTGAATGTGGGGTAATATACCAAACTTCAAAAATATGTATATATGTTTGCAGTTTATCTTATGTACACAACAGGGTAAAACAACGCATTTTCAAAGACTGGCATTAAGTTCAGCAAAAGCAACTAATTTTGACGACAAGATGCAAAATATATGTGAAATAACAACAAGACGGAATGAACAAATGATGTGCACCATTTATCATTCAGCAAATAAACGCCAATATATTTGGAAACTTTGGTAAAATTTAATCATTTTCACACAAATCACCCTCAATAATTTAAATTGTTACTGATTTCTTGCAAATGAGGGCATTGCAAGATCTTAAGTGTGGGAAGGGGTTAAATTCTTTCGGATTTTAAAAATTTTTACTTTATACACTTGGTTACCATTAAAAATACTAGTAAAGCAGTAGTTGTATTAGAATCTAGTGCTCTCTGATAATAAAGAACAGCCCTGGTCTTATATACTGACTACCCAATTCTAGTAAAATTTTTCAAAATTTTCAATTAAATGAACTAAAAATCATGTTTATACATATTTATGAACGATAAAACTAGGTTTTAACACCGAAATTATTGTTACCTCAAAAAGGACATAAATTGAGAAACAAACCAAAATGTTAAAATTCATTTAAAATGGAATAGAGGACGATAAAAAGGAAAATAAAAGCCAAGTGTGGGAAAATTTACCAAGTTATCTTAAACATATGTCACATATATCTATAACAAATAACTGAAAATACTTTTGCTTTGGACTAAACTAAACTGTTTTACCCGATGAAAGAAAAGAAGAGATGGATCAACACGATGAATCAATTCCATCATTAAAAGGAAGTAAAGTCTTCCGAAAAAGACACGCGCTTCTTGATTTAGGTCATGAAGTTGTCGTCCAGACCAGCTGTAGGTTGACGAAAAATCTAGAAAAGTCATCACTAAAATCAGCAGGAAATCCACGGACCTCAGCATTAAACAGGGTCGCCAAGTGGTCAGATTTATCCTAACCATGAGAAGGATTTATCTCATACAATGGGGGGGCACCATGCAAATTAGCTGGATAAGACTAATAAATCAGATCCCCAGAAAGGATAATCTCCTTAAAGATTAAAAATCAGCTTTTAAGACTGATATTACTCAATCCTAGAGATTGACCTTAAAGATTGAGAATTCAAACTCATGGAATTCAATGATATCTAAACTCGAGCTTGAACGAGAAAATATTTTGATCAAAATTACAAACCGATTTGTTTTCTGAAAACCCTATTTTCAATGCGTTCATTACCATTGAACGTAAAATCCTAGGAATTCACCTGGAATTCATTAGGTCACCTGAACTAAATTAGGTGTCAACCGTAAGAACGGTGGTTGCATAGTGGTCAAAGACAGGACCTTGTGCCATACCGAAAAATTATAAGGGTGAGCTTTACTATTGCTCCTACCAAGGATAGTAATTGCGTCCGACACGTTATAGACCATAATTAAAAGCATGTCAGGGGACATTGCCTTAACAGTTGCTTGTTCAACGCTTTCCTTTACAACCGGACGGTAGTTTACCGAAAGGTAATATACGGGACAAGTAAACTGGACGTGTTGCTTTCCAAATACAAGGTTAGCAAGTGGGTGACACAAAACCATAAGTTTTGAGCTAAAATTTTCAAATCTGAAACCCACCAAACCCACAAAAATATTTTGCAAACACCGGTAAAGGGTTATTCCGGAAAACTTATCTAGGGTAAAAACTAGATTTAATTTTCAAAAGATCAAATGTTTTCATAAAGATCCAATTTCCTTAATGGATCTAAATTTTTATAGTCATGTGGGACTGTAAACTATATCGTTACTACCATTGTTTATACCGCCGTATAGAAATCACTGATATACAAAGTGTGAAGAATCAAGAAGTGATTCTAGTATTTCAAGACGATATTGCTTGAGGACAAGCAACGCTCAAGTGTGGGAATATTTGATAATGCTAAAAACGAACATATATTTCATAGCATTATTCCTCAAGAAAGACAAGCTTTTAGTTGCAATTGTTCTATTTACAAGTGATATTCGTTTATATTAAATAAGTGCGAAGACAAAAGGCGAAAACGACGAATTGAAGACAGAAAGGTCCAAAAAGCTAAAAAGTACAAGATTCAATTAAAAAGGTTCAAATTATTGATAAAGAACGTCTAAAAATGACAAGAGTACAAGTTACAAAACGCAAAGTACAAGATATTAAATTGTACGCAAGGACGTTCGAAAATCTGGAACCGGGACCAGAGTCAACTCTTAACGCTCGACGCAACGGACTAAAAATTACAAGTTAACTATGTATATAAATATAATATAATATATAATTAATTATATTAATTATATATATATTATATTTATAAATAAAAACCGTCGGCAGAGAAAGACTCCAAGGGACTGAGCTGTAATTTCATTCTCCGCGACTCGCGGAGTTTGAAGGCCAAAATGGCCGCGAGTCGTGGAGCCCCCAGTTTTGAAACTCCCTATAAAGCAAACCGAATTCTGATCATTTTCATCATCTTTTTCTTCTTCTTCTCATACGTAAATTATATATATATATATATATTTATAATTTATATTTTAATTTTAATTATAATTCTAATAATAAGGGTATGTTAGCGAATGTTGTAAGGGTGTAAGTCGAAATTCTGTCCGTGTAACGCTACGCTATTTTTAATCATTGTAAGTTATGTTCAACCTTTTTATATTAATGTCTCGTAGCTAAGTTATTATTATGCTTATTTAAAACGAAGTAATCATGATGTTGGGCTAATTACTAAAAGTGGGTAATTGGGCTTTGTACCATAATTGGGGTTTGGACAAAAGAACGACACTTGTGGAAATTAGACTATGGGCTATTAATGGGCTTTATATTTGTTTAACTAAATGATAGTTTGTTAATGTTAATATAAAGATTTAAAATTGGGCGTCCCTATAAATTACCATATACACTCAATCGGACACGATGGGCGGGGTATTTATATGTACGAATAATCGTTCATTTAACCGGACACGGAAATGGATTAATAGTTAATAAACTTGTTGAAACAGGGGTGAATTACATTCAAGGGTAATTGGTGTAATTGTTAACAAAGTAGTAAAACCTTGGTTTACACGCAGTCGATAACCTGGTGTATTCATTAAACAAAGTATTAAAACCTTGTTACAATTCGAATCCCCAATTAGTTGGAATATTTAACTTCGGGTATAAGAATAATTTGATGAGGACACTCGCACTTTATATTTATGACTGATGGACTGTTATGGACAAAAACCAGACGGACATATTAAATAATCCAGGACAAAGGACAATTAACCCATGGGCATAAAACTAAAATCAACACGTCAAACATCATGATTACGGAAGTTTAAATAAGCATAATTCTTTTATTTCATATTTAATTTCCTTTATTTTATATTTAATTGCACTTCTAATTATCGCACTTTTATTTATTGTTATTTAATTGCACTTTTAATTATCGTCCTTTTTAATTATCGCAAGTTTATTTTATCGCACTTTTATTATTCGCAATTTCATTATCGTTATTTATTTTACACTTTAAATTAAGTCTTTTATTTATTTAATGTTTTACATTAGGTTTTAACTGCGACTAAAGTTTTAAAATCGACAAACCGGTCATTAAACGGTAAAAACCCCCCCTTTATAATAATAATATTACTTATATATATGTTTGTATTTTTATAAAAGTAAATTAATATAGCGTTGAGCTTTGTTTAAAAAAGATTCCCTGTGGAACGAACCGGACTTACTAAAAACTACACTACTGTACGATTAGGTACACTGCCTATAAGTGTTGTAGCAAGGTTTAAGTATATCCGTTCTCTAAATAAATAAATATCTTGTGTAAAATTGTATCGTATTTAATAGTATTTCCTGCTAAAATTAATAACTATTTTATATACGCCCCGCTGCACATCAAACATCATTGATGCTCTTTTCTTCAGTTTGTACTTTCTCGACGTGTGCTAGAACAGCATAGCAACCTTTTCTTATTAGTTTTTGTGCCTTCAAATTACTAATAAGATGTAGCTTTGTGTTGCCTTTTCTCCGTACACCATTAAGGGTTTTTCTTTTTCTCGTATAATGCGAATTGCATTTTTGTAACAAATGATCTCTGCTTTCGCTTCTTTCAACCAGTCCATGCCGATTATCACATCAAAACTCCCTAACTCTACTGGTATCAAGTCAATCTTAAATGTTTCGCTAACCAGTTTAATTTCTCGATTCCGACATATATTATCTGCTGAAATTAATTTACCATTTGCTAATTCGAGTAAAAATTTACTATCCAAAGGCGTCAATGGACAACTTAATTTAGCACAAAAATCTCTACTCATATAGCTTCTATCCACACCCGAATTAAATAAAACGTAAGCAGATTTATTGTCAATAAGAAACGTACCAGTAACAAGCTCCGGGTCTTCCTGTGCCTCTGCCGCATTAATATTGAAAACTCTTCCGCGGCCTTGTCCATTCGTGTTCTCCTGGTTCGGGCAATTTCTAATAATGTGGCCCGGTTTTCCACATTTATAACAAACTACATTGGCATAACTTGCTCCGACACTACTTGCTCCGCCATTACTCGTTTCGACACCATTTGTTCCTTTCGTTCTATTAACCCCTGGTCCGTAGACCTCACACTTCGCCGTGCTATGACCATTTCTTTTACACTTGTTGCAAAATTTGGTGCAGAACCCCGAGTGATACTTTTCACACCTTTGGCATAACTGCTTCTGATTGTTGTTGTTATTGCGGTTATTATTGTTGTTGGGATGATTGTTGTAGTTGCTGTTGTTGTTGTTGTTGTTGTTGTTGTTGTTGTTGTTGGGCCATTTGTTGTAGTTGCGATTGATGTTGCGATTGTTGGGATAATTGTTGCGATTATTGTTGTAATTGCTGTTGTTGTTGTATTGGTGATTCTTATCACCGTTTTCCTCCCACTTTCTTTTGACTTGCTTCACATTGGCCTCTTCAGCAGTCTGTTCTTTAATTCTTTCTTCAACCTGGTTCACTAGTTTGTGAGCCATTCTACATGCCTGTTGTATAGAGGCGGGCTCGTGTGAACTTATATCTTCTTGGATTCTTTCCGGTAATCCTTTCACAAACGCGTCGATCTTCTCTTCCTCATCTTCGAATGCTCCCGGACACAATAGGCACAATTCTGTGAATCGTCTTTCGTACGTGGTAATATCAAATCCTTGGGTTCGTAACCCTCTAAGTTCTGTCTTGAGCTTATTGACCTCGGTTCTGGGACGGTACTTCTCGTTCATCAAGTGCTTGAATGCTGACCACGGTAGTGCGTACGCATCATCTTGTCCCACTTGCTCTAGATAGGTATTCCACCATGTTAACGCAGAACCTGTGAAGGTATGCGTAGCGTACTTCACTTTGTCCTCTTCAGTACACTTACTTATGGCAAACACCGATTCGACCTTCTCGGTCCACCGTTTCAATCCGATCGGTCCTTCGGTTCCATCAAATTCCAAAGGTTTGCAGGCAGTGAATTCTTTGTAGGTGCATCCTACACGATTTTCTGTACTGGCAGATCCAAGGTTATTGTTGGTATGTAGCGCAGCCTGTACTGCGGCTATGTTTGAAGCTAGAAAAGTACAGAATTCCTCTTCATTCATATTCACGGTGTGTCGAGTAGTCGGTGCCATTTCCTTCAAAATAGTCAAATGGAACAAGTTAATCATACAGAATATTAAGAGTAGTTAATAGTATTTCGTAGCATAATATGAACTCATTTATAAAAGCTTTTTCTTCATATTAGCGTTTTATAAGTTTAAATTCGGGTAGTACCTACCCGTTAAGTTCATACTTAGTAGCTAATATACAATTCAACTACTACAATTCTATATGAAAAACTGATTGTAATAATATTTCGCGTTCAAACTTTTATACAATATTTAACAAACTTACAATACCGCTTATTTTACATAAAGCATGAAATATAGCACACAATAACTTTGATACAAGATAGTTGTGAAGATAATTCTAGCTAGTACATAAGTCGTTCAGCAAAGGCAATAAAGACACGTAATTCATACGTCCAGAAACAAGTCATGCATTCTGGTTTTACTAGGACTACTTCCCATCCTTGGTCTTGTGGAACATAACCGTTATGGCCGTTGATAAGATAGCGTGTTGTAACGTCGTCAAAGGGACGAGGGTTACGTAATGACCAACAGTCTCGTAATAACCTAAAAACCTCATTTCTTACCCCAATTACCGACTCTGTCACTTGTGGGAACGTTTTGTTTAATAGTTGTAGCCCGATGTTCTTGTTCTCACTTTGGTGAGAAGCGAACATTACTAACCCGTAAGCATAACATGCTTCTTTATGTTGCATGTTAGCCATTTTTTCTAAATCACGAAGTCCTATATTCGGATATACTGAGTCAAAATAATTTCTTAACCCGTTGCGTAAAATAGCATTTGGGTTCCCCGCAATATATGCATCAAAGTAAACACATCGTAACTTATGGATTTCCCAACGTGATATCCCCCATATTTCGAACGAAAGCCTTTTATAAACCAAGGCATTCTTGGAACGTTCTTCGAATGTCTTACAAACTGATCTCGCCTTAAATAGTTGTGCCGAGGAATTCTGACCGACTCTAGACAAGATTTCATCAATCATGTCTCCGGGTAGGTCTCTTAAAATATTGGGTTGTCTATCCATTTTGTGTTTTTATACTGTAAAATAGACAAGAGTTAGATTCATAAAAAAATACTTATTAATACAAGCAATTTTTACATATATCATAAAGCATAAGCACACTATATTACATATATTACACCACACGAATACAACTATCTTATTCCGACTCGCTTGTTTCTTCTTCTTCGGTTTTGGTTCGTTTTGCCAATTTTCTAGGGATATATGATGTTCCCCTAATACGAGCCGTCGTTATCCACATTGGTTTAGAAAAACCTGGTGGTTTAGAGGTTCCCGGGTCATTGTTACAACTTAAGGACTTCGGGGGTTGACGATACATATAAAGTTCATCGGGGTTGGAATTAGATTTCTCTATTTTTATGCCCTTTCCCTTATTATTTTCTTTTGCCTTTTTAAATTCAGTTGGGGTAATTTCTATAACATCATCGGAATTCTCGTCGGAATCCGATTCATCAGAGAATTGGTAATCCTCCCAATATTTTGCTTCCTTGGCGGAAACACCATTGACCATAATTAACCTTGGTTGGTTGGTTGAGGATTTTCTTTTACTTAACCGTTTTATTATTTCCCCCACCGGTTCTATTTCTTCCTCCGGTTCCGATTCTTCTTCCGGTTTCGATTCTTCTTCTGGTTCCGACTCTTCTTCCGGTTCCTCTTCGGGAACTTGTGAATCAGTCCACGAATCATTCCAATTTACATTTGACTCTTCATTATTAATAGGTGAGTCAATGGGACTTGTTCTAGAGGTAGACATCTATCACATAATATCAAACGCGTTAAGAGATTAATATATCACATAATATTCACATGTTAAAAATATATAGTTTCCAACAAAATTTGTTAAGCAATCATTTTTCAAGTAAACACGGTCGAAGTCCAGACTCACTAATGCATCCTAACAAACTCGATAAGACACACTAATGCAAAATTCTGGTTCTCTAAGACCAACGCTCGGATACCAACTGAAATGTCCCGTTCTTATTGATTAAAAACGTTCCATATTAATTGATTTCGTTGCGAGGTTTTGACCTCTATATGAGATGTTTTTCAAAGACTGCATTCATTTTAAAACAAACCATAACCTTTATTACATCAATAAAGGTTTAAAAAGCTTTACGTAGATTATCAAATAATGATAATCTAAGATATCCTGTTTACACACGACCATTACATAATGGTTTACAATACAAATATGTTACAACAAAACAAGTTTCTTGAATGCAGTTTTTACACAATATCATACAAGCATGGACTCCAAATCTCGTCCTTATTTAAGTATGCGACAGCGGAAGCTCTTAGTATTCACCTGAGAATAAACATGCTTTAAACGTCAACAAAAATGTTGGTGAGTTATAGGTTTAACCTATATATATCAAATTGTAACAATAGACCACAAGATTTCATATTTCAATATACATCCCATACATAGAGATAAAAATCATTCATATGGTGAACACCTGGTAATCGAAATTAACAAGATGCATATATAAGAATATCCCCATCATTCCGGGACACCCTTCGGATATGATATAAATTTCGAAGTACTAAAGCATCCGGTACTTTGGATGGGGTTTGTTAGGCCCAATAGATCTATCTTTAGGATTCGCGTCAATTAGGGTGTCTGTTCCCTAATTCTTAGATTACCAGACTTAATAAAAAGGGGCATATTCGATTTCGATAATTCAACCATAGAATGTAGTTTCACGTACTTGTGTCTATTTTGTAAATCATTTATAAAACCTGCATGTATTCTCATCCCAAAAATATTAGATTTTAAAAGTGGGACTATAACTCACTTTCACAGATTTTTACTTTATCGGGAAGTAAGACTTGGCCACTGGGTGATTCACGAACCTATAACAATATATACATATATATCAAAGTATGTTTAAAATATATTTACAACACTTTTAATATATTTTGATGTTTTAAGTTTATTAAGTCAGCTGTCCTCGTTAGTAACCTACAACTAGTTGTCCACAGTTAGATGTACAGAAATAAATCGATAAATATTATCTTGAATCAATCCACGACCCAGTGTATACGTATCTCAGTATTGATCACAACTCAAACTATATATATTTTGGAATCAACCTCAACCCTGTATAGCTAACTCCAACATTCACATATAGAGTGTCTATGGTTGTTCCGAAATATATATAGATGTGTCGACATGATAGGTCGAAACATTGTATACATGTCTATGGTATCTCAAGATTATATAATATACAATACAAGTTGATTAAGTTATGGTTGGAATAGATCTGTTACCAATTTTCACGTAGCTAAAATGAGAAAAATTATCCAATCTTGTTTTACCCATAACTTCTTCATTTTAAATCCGTTTTGAGTGAATCAGATTGCTATGGTTTCATATTGAACTCTATTTTATGAATTTAAACAGAAAATTATAGGTTTATAGTCGGAAAAATAAGTTACAAGTCATTTTTGTAAAGGTAGTCATTTCAGTCGAAAGAACGACGTCTAGATGACCATTTTAGAAAACATACTTCCACTTTGAGTTTAACCATAATTTTTGGATATAGTTTCATGTTCATAATAAAAATCATTTTCTCATAATAACAACTTTTAAATCAAAGTTTATCATAGTTTTTAATTAACTAACCCAAAACAGCCCGCGGTGTTACTACGACGGCGTAAATCCGGTTTTACGGTGTTTTTCGTGTTTCCGGGTTTTAAATCATTAAGTTAGCATATCATATAGATATAGAACATGTGTGTAGTTAATTTTAAAAGTCAAGTTAGAAGGATTAACTTTTGTTTGCGAACAAGTTTAGAATTAACTAAACTATGTTCTAGTGATTACGAGTTTAAACCTTCGAATAAGATAGTTTTATATATATGAATCGAATGATGTTATGAACATCATTACTACCTCAAGTTTAGTAGGTAAACCTACTGGAAGTGACAAGAAATGATCTAGCTTCAAAGGATCTTGGATGGCTTGAAAGTTCTTGAAGTAGGATCATGACACAAAAACAAGTTCAAGTAAGATTTTTACTCGAATTAAGATAGTTTATAGTTATAGAAATTGAATCAAAGTTTGAATATGAATATTACCTTGAATAAGAAAGATAACCTACTGTATATAACAAAGGTTTCTTGATCTTAGATGATTACTTGGAATGGATTAGAAAGCTTGGTAGTAAATTAGTAAACTTGAAGGGATTTTTGAAGTGTTCTTCCTATGATGATTATAGCTTGATTCTTGAAGTGATTTTTGATGAAGATGATGATTAACTACTGGAAAAATACGTTCATAATAGTGTGTGTGTGTTGAGAGAGAATTAGAAAGAGAATTGGAAGTGAAATGGAGTGAATGATGAGTGGTAATTGGTGAGTGGTGAGTGGGGTTAAAAGGAGTTCTAGTTAGTTGACTAGCTCATGGTAGAAGTTAAAATTGATTAGTCATACATGACATAATCAAGAGTGGAATCCCATGCTAGTTTCTATTGGTATATACTCATAGTAAGTACGTTTTGAAGCTGTATATAATACGGGTAAGAATACGACTAGAATTCTTGATGAAAGAAAAGAATGGGAAAGTAACTGTAACCATTTTCGTTAAGTATGAGTGTTTTGATATATGTCTTGAAGTCTTCCAAAAGTATTTTAATACATCTAAATACACTACATGTATATACATTTTAACTGAGTCGTTAAGTCATCGTTAGTCGTTACATGTAAGTGTTGTTTTGAAACCTTTAAGTTAACGATCTCAATTAATGTTGTTAACCCATTGTTTATTATATCTAATGAGATATTAAATTATTATATTATCATGATATTATGATATATTAATATATCTTAATATGATATATATACATTTAAATGTCGTTACAACGATAATCGTTACATATATGTCTCGTTTCGAAATCCTTAAGTTAGTAGTCTTGTTTATATGTATATAACTCATTGTTAATATACTTATGGAGATACTTACTTATCATAATCTCATGTTAACCATATGTATATCCATATATATATCGTCATGTCGTTTTTACAAGTTTTAACGTTCGTGAATCGCCGGTCAACTTGGGTGGTCAATTGTCTATATGAAACATATTTCAATTAATCAAGTCTTAACAAGTTTGATTGTTTAACATGTTGGAAACATTTAATCATGTAAATATCAATCTCAATTAATATATATAAACATGGAAAAGTTCGGGTCACTACAATCGCGAGCTATCGCGAGTTTAGTGCTGGGCGGCCAGAAGTTTTTAGATTAAGGAAACGTGTTCCCAAAGTTGTTTCCTTGTTTGTTTTTGCCTATAAAAGTACCCTATTGTAACATTAGTAAAAGTGTGCACGAAATTTATAGTAAAAAGTTTCTGGTTTGCGCCCGTGGAGTAAATCCTTCTCCGTGTTTGGAGTAGATATATAACCACGTTAAATTCTCGCATCGTTTATCTTTATTGTTCCATGTTTTATATTTCGTTTATCGTTCGTGGGTTAAGTGATAAGATTAAATCACTTGTCTTGGTTGGGTCCTACAATTTCTAACAAGGTCAAGAGTTCGACCGCGCTGGGCTGCAACATTGCATTCAAGGTTATCTCTTGAAGTGACTCGTCCTAATCCATAAGGACGAATACAATAACATATAGTACATTGCGAGGTATTTGACCTCTATATGATATATTTTACAAATATTGCATTCATTTTTAAAAGACAACTTTCATTATAACGATAGTTGACAATATGCATACCATTTCCCAATATATCCAAACTATAAATGACTTAATAATAATCTTGATGACTTCAACGACTCGAATACAACGTCTTTTGAAATATGCCATGAATGACTCCAAGTAATATCTTTTAAATGAGCAAAATGCACAGCGGAAGGTTTCTTTAATACCTGAGAATAAACATGCTTAAAAGCGTCAACCAAAAGGTTGGTGAGTTCATTAGTTTATCATAATCAATCGTTTCCATAATTTTAATAGACCACAAGATTTCATTTTCATATATAAACTGCTGGAACACTCATCTGCAAAAATCATTCATATGGTGAACACCTGGTAACCGACATTAACAAATGCATCTAGAATATCCCCAAATATACAGGTACACTCATCTGTATATAAAATCGAAGTACTAAAGCATCCATAACATGGATGGGACGTGTCAAAGTCCATAGATATATTTTCAGGATTCGCGTCAATTTGGGGGTCTGTTCCCAAATTTTTAGGCTACCAAGCTAAAAAAGGTGATATCCGGTATAATAATTCAACCATAGAATGTAGTTTCAAGTACTTGTGTCTATTTCGTAAAACAGTTATAAAAGCAGCTCATGTATTCTCAGTCTCAAAATATATATTGCAAAAGCATTTAAAAATGGAACAAATGAAACTCACAATATTGTATTTCGTAGCAATAATGCAATTGACGGCACTGAACAAGTGCAGGGTTGGCCTCGAATTCACGAACATATATATATATATATATATATATATATATATATATATATGTTGGTCAATATCTATCTAATAATTTAGGTCAAGTAGTAGTGTATCATAATCCTAATGCTCGAGACCGATATGCAAAAGTTAACAAAAATCAATTTGATTCAAAATGACTTCCAAAATCTATACATGTTTATTATATAATTTAAATATATTCGTTTTATGTATTTACATATATTTATCAGATTTTATTAGAGTAATTAATACAAGTCATTTATTAATAAAATTTATATTAAAATTTATATATAATAAAAATATACTTTTATATATCCTAAGTAATAATATTTATTAAGTTCACTTAATATCATAAAAATATAGTGGTATGTATTATTAATTTAATTATATTACGTGTGGTAAAAATGTCTTTGTATCACATATTTATTCGATAAAATAATATTGATAATAATAATAATGAGTAAAAGTTGTATTATTTTGTAATAATAATAATAATTATTATTATTCTACTAATAATAACAATAATAATATTTATATTTACTAATGATGATATTAATTATAATAAAATGATTATTCTAACCATGATAATTTTAATAATAACGATACTTTTTATTTTTAACTGTAATAATAATGATATTTTATAAAATAATAATTCTATTCAAAATGATAATTTTTAATAATAATACTACTAAAATGATAATAATAATGATATTTAATAATAACAATGATATTTCTATTAAAATCATAATTTTAATAAAAATGATAGTTTTAATATTAATGATACTTTTAATAATAATAATAACGATAAAAATAATAAAATGGTAGTTTTGATAAAAATATTAATTATTTTAATAATAACAATAATAATAATAATAATAATAATAATAATATTGATTATTAGATAATAATAATAATGACGATAATAACGACGATAACGATAACGATAGTGATATCAATAACGATAACGATAACGATAATAATAATAATAATAATCATTTTAACAATAATACTTAAAATTATAGATAATTAAATTTGCTATATCTTTTAATCCATTCATCGAAACCATACGCTTTCTAAATGAAAAGTTATTAATTTTTCGCCAGCTTTCCAACGACATGCATATCATATACCTTATCTCAGTAGCATATGTATCAAATTCATAATTCATCAAAACTATCTAACGGCGAAATTAAGCATATAAGCATGCATGATCATATATATACTCGAGCACTAGTCAGGGATACACTATTAATATATAAAAGATAGGATATGAATGCTCACGTATCAATATTGTGATTCAATATTGCAGAAAAAGTATGTAGACGCAACGGAGATGATAAACACTACATTTGACTCACGAACATACCCCTGAACATTACCCATAACCTCCATAGCTATAACCCATAATTTTCTTAGCCCTATCTGTGATGACCCGGGAATTTCCGACTAAATTTAAACTTAATCTTTATATAAATCCGACACGATAAGTAAAGTCTGTTAGACCGAGTCTCAAAATGTTAGAACTATTTTTTTTATGAATGCATTTGACTTTGACTACTCCCGACGATTTCACGAACCAATATTGTAAATAAAAAAAAAATATATATATATATATATATATATATATATATATATATAAATAAAGGTAAATATATATATGAAAATAAGTATAAGGGTTTATATATAATATTTTGAGATACACTTTAATCAAACGAGATTAAAAATGTAAAATGATAAATAAAATAATTAAATTACTATTGAAGTAAATATAAATAAATATATATGATTATTATATTGAAATATTTATAAAATATATAAATGTTAGATATTCTAATATGTTAATTAAATAAAATAAGTATTACATTATTAATGAAATGTAAAGCTAATATATAATATGTAATTGCAAGTTAACATATAAATGTTGTATTATGATCGTTACTTTCGCTAAAGCCAATATTAATATTAATATAAGAGTTTGGATATATATGAGTTGTTATTATTATCATCATTATTAATTAAATATTAAAATCAGTGTTTCTAAAAGTATTATTTTCAATATATAACATCTAGATATGAAGTTTGATATAATTGATTTGTTATATTAATATAGTTAGTACTAATCTCATTATTGTTATTAATATTATTATTTGTATTGTTACTATATATATATATATATATATATATATATATATATATATATATATATATATATATATATATATATATATATATATATATATATATATATATATATATATATATATATATAAATTGAAATGCGTAACTTGATATTACTTATATTATTATTATCCTTATTAGTTAGTATTATTATTATTATTATCGATAATAATGTTATTATTATTGTTTTCATTATTATTATTATGGTTACTTATTATTATTATTATTATTATTATTATTATTATTATTATTATTATTATTATTATTATTATTATTATTATTATTATTATTATTATTATTATTATTATTATTAATATATCAGTATTTTTATTATAATTAATAGTATTATTATTACTAAGATATTTATTTTATTAATAATTAATATTAATATAAATATTATCTATAAAAACAGAATCTACACCTGATTATCCCAATCCCTATCTGTTATCTATTCGAGTAATTTTTTTTGTTTATATCTGATATTATTATTTTTTTCTTTCTTGTCTGCTATCTATTTGTTTCTTCTGATTTAATTCTTGTCGACCAATTGTAAACAACGATCCGTGATTTAACAGTGCTTTTACTTCAATTATCAGTTCAACTTATATAATTACATTGCTACAATCACGAATGAAAAACATTTATTTAAAAAAAAAAACCAAAAACGTTCCCCTGTGCTTGTTCATTTAATCAAAACCTCAAATACAAATCGAATTACAAAATGTAATTATACAGTCTTGTTAGAAATCTTCCAAGTAATGTATCTGGAAAGTTTCGATCTTTAATTTTTCATATTCATCAAGAATTGACGAGTCAAACTTTTGTGTCAAAAAGTCAAACGGATGAATATTGATCAAATTCGAATACATATGAATGTTTCAAGGTAAATTAAAGATTCCATTAGTTTCTATAAACAATTTGAAAACAAATTTGTGTTATAACCTTTATCAAATTCGTTGCCATTTGAAAAATCAAATTTTTTTTTATATTATTCAGTGACGAACAATGGCTGCTTCTTTTATTTATTATATTTTTTTTGAGTTTCTCTTTTCTGATAAATCGAAACACACAAATGGTTCGTTCCTATTTTGTTATAAGTCAGGTTCCTAATTTGTTGTTATGGTGGGTTATTGGGTTACTCGATTGGTTTGAAGAAGAAGGAAGGAGGAACACAGAAAACTAAGTTAAGTAACTTTGAATATGAAATAAATCAGAAAGGTTAGAACGGAGGAGTGGTTTAGTGTGTGTTCGGGTGTTCGAGAGGTCGCGGGTTCGAGTCCCAGTTTGGACAGCTAATTTTTTTTGGGACTCCTTCTTTATGAGGTAGTTTTATATTTTAAGAATCATTACTATTTTTATTATCATTATTGATTGTATTGTATTATTATTACAAGTATTATTACTCGATGTTATTATTATCATTATTATTAACTTAGCTATTATAAAGGGAATAAGTGTTAGTATTATTATTATTATTATTATTATTATTATTATTATTATTATTATTATTATTATTATTATTATTATTATTATTATTATTATTATTATTATTATTATTATTATTATTATTATTATTATTATTCTTATTATTATTATCATTATTATCATTGTTATTATTATTAGTATTATTATTATGATTACTATAAGTATTATTAATATGTTGATTATTGATAAATTGTATCATTACGGGATATAGATATTGTTACTAGTATATGTGTTAATATTATTATGATTAGGGTTATTATTATTATGGAATATAATACAAGTTATCATTTTTCTCATTAATATTAGTACTAGTATCACTTTTGTAACTCTTAGTATTATTATTATTATTATTAAACAAAGGTATCATTTTTAACAATATCTTTATTAATATTAGCATTTTTTTTTAACAAAGTTATATTATTATTATTAGTAAATCATTAATATCATAACCACCATAAACAGTAAAATTAATATTGTTACAAGTACTACTATTAATATCATTGTATTAACACTAATAGGATTATTATTAACATATGTATATTATTAATGTTATTATCATCATTTATCTTTACTTATATTAACTTAGTATAATAAAACTACTGTTTGATAAACAAACTACATACATACATAAATATACATATTTAACATATATAACATAACAAAAATTTAATATCTTTATATACAAAATGAACATATAAAACATATATATATATATATATATATATATATATATATATATATATATATATATATATATATATATATATATATATATATTATCAACATAAAAATAATATAACTAATACATTTATATATATTTGTATTCAATTACAAATATGAATACTAATAAATATACAAATGATATAGGTTCGTGAATCCGAGGCCAACCCTGCATTGTTCAATATCGTCATATGTATTTTTACTACAAAATACAGTATTGTGAGTTTCATTTACTCCTTTTTAAATGCTTTTGCAATATATATTTTTGGGACTGAGAATACATGCGCTGTTTTTATAAATGTTTTACGAAATAGACACAAGTAATCGAAACTACATTCTATGGTTGGATTACCGAATCGAATATGCCCCTTGTTAGCTTGGTAGCCTAAGAATTAGGGAAATGGCCCCTAACTGACGCGAATCCTAAAGATAGATCTATGGACCTTGACACGTCCCATTCGGGTTACGAATGCTTTAGTACTTTGATTATCATGTCCGATGAGAGTCCCAGAATGATGGGGATATTCTATATGCATCCTGTTAGTTCGGTTATCAAGCGTTCACCATATGAATGATTTTTATCTCTATGTAGTTTGCGAAATGCCTGATACGAGAATGATGTTTATGAAAATGAAATCTTGTGGTCTATTATATTATCTGAATGGATTATTTATGATAAACTAATGAACTCACCAACCTTTTGGTTGACACTTTAAAGCATGTTTATTCTCAGGTATGAAAGAAATCTTTCGCTGTGCATTTGCTCATATTAGAGATATTACTTGGAGTCATTCATGACATATTTCAAAAGACGTTGCATTCGAGTCGTTGAGTTCATCAAGATTATTACTAGCTCAATTATAGTTGGATATATTATGAAATGGTATGCATGCCGTCAATTTTCAATGTAAAGAAAGTTTGTCTTTTAAAAACGAATGCAATGTTTGTAAAATGTATCATATAGAGGTCAAATACCTCGTGATGTAACCAAATGTAATGTATTCGTCCAGATGGATTAGGACGGGTCATGAAAGTTGGTATCAGAGCGGTGGTCTTAGCGAACCAGGTCTTGCATTAGTGTGTCTAACTGATAGTTGTTAGGATGCATTAGTGAGTCTGGACTTCGACCGTGTCTGCATGTCAAAAGTTTTGCTTATCTTTTCGTGTCGAAAATTACCTGCTTATCATTCTTAGTCTAGACACATCTTATTGCATTGATTTCATGTATAGTGTATAGACAAGATTCATATCTTAGCGTATCTGTTACTGTAAACTTGCCTGACATATTCTGTAAATTTCTCCGTAATCTACGAAATCTTTTGTGCTATATATAGATATTCTATGTAATTAGAATACCATCCGATAGCTAGAAATCATTTCATATCGAAAAATCCTTTACTCAATCGTATGAAATGGAATTCGCCACAAGTTCAACTCCCTCGGATTCCGACATGGTGTCCCACTCAAGCTCCGAAAGCAGTGTGACCGGAATGGACCAACCAATCAGCCATCATTTATTCTGGATGAATTGGGGATGGGTTCGTAGTCTACTCAATCATTGGAGATAAGAAGAAGGTGATCCTTTTCATCCACCACATTGCCCTCTTGGCGAAGAACCTAAAGCACTTACCTGCGAACCTGTCCGAAACACCATTTTCTCTCTCATTTCCAGAGTATCTCGTCACGATTATATATTATACCAAATTTTAGATCATATTTATCCGCTCGTCGAAAACGACAATCACCTCGGTGTAATAGAAGAAGTCAACGAGCTTCGTGCTTGGGTAGTGGCTTTGGAGAATATGGTGCAAAGGTTACAAACACCAGCAGCAGCACCAGCAGCATAACCAGTACCACCATCATCAATGCCAACAATACCATTACCACCACCAACAACAACCACATCGCAAACCTCAACTTCACAATCTGTCATACGAACATCAACGTCATACGCACCATAGATACCAAGGAGTACCAACAACAATGAACGATGAAGTATTAATTCATAACTTCATTGAAGAAATATTCTGCGAAGAATATGTGGTTTCTAAAAGTTTTAGAGATTATTTATTCTAGCTCAAACCAAAAATCAAATGAGTTTAATATCATATTGACTCATTAAATTCATAATTACCTCTGAAGAAAATATATATGTATATATATTTTCATAAAGATTGTAATTGAAAATTCTTTCGTACAAACTGTTAAAGGTGAAAATATTTTAACGGGTAGGTAATACCTGAAGAATATTTAGATTTCACATTAATAAGTTACACTGTACATTCTTCGAATCTGATTCAACAGTTATTTACTATCATACTTACATCCACAGATATACGTATCCGTTCATCGCAGAATAACCATTTCCATTCAATTTCATATTTGGATTTTGACCTATAAGAATCCAACAAGTGACATAATGAAGAAAACATTGGACAAAATAAAATTTGTTAGAAACAAACAAATTAACTATGATAAATTTTGTTAAGAATCCACGCTAACTGTTCCTAGCTAACTGATTACATTTTAATTATCTCAATTTATATCCTCGCAATTTTATTTATCGTCATTTAATTTCTGTTATTTATTTTACGCACTTTAAATATCGGGACACGTATACAAAGTTTTGACATATCATATTGACGCATCTATATATATTATTTGGAATAACCATAGACACTCTATATGCAGTAATGCGAGAGTTAGCTATACAGGGTTGAGGTTAATTCTATAATAACATATATAGTTTGAGTTGTGATTGAGTCTGAGACATGTACACGGGTCACGATATGTATTAATTAATTTGAATATTATATATTAAACTATATATGAATTATTGAATTGCTAACTGTGGACTATCAACTGAGGACTACCAACATTGGACAATTAAAATAAATTAAAATATTGATTATCACATATGAAACTAAACATTTCTTCAAGTTTGCCACTTGATTTTATTTTAAACCTCATTTGTATCTTAATGATTACAATCTGCTTTCAAATCTTTCATGATTATTGAAAATACCTCAATCGAGAGAATGAACCAACCACACTTCATCTACGGAAGAAAAGATTGATGCATATAGTTATGCACCTGAAAACTCTCGGAACCTAAGCAAAAGTTTAACACGTGTCTGTGTTAGCTCCTTTGGCATTGTTATTACCAAAAATAACATTGCAACTCTTTTTCAAATTAGCCAATTTTATCACAGCTTCAACAAATCAACTTCGACTTCCATTCGAATTAGACTTATTATAACCTCGATATATAAGTTTGCCTGTCGTCATCGTTACCGAAGAACCATTTATATTTTACCACATTAGCAGTAAAATTACCAGCAACTTCAATAAATTTGGACTTTCTGAAAAAATCATTATATTCATTGAAACCCCATCGTGTATTCATCTATACCCTGTAACAATAATTGTCATACCAATTACCGAGAATTAGCCATCAGTATTTTGAATCTCGTAGCATTTCTACATCAATAGTTATATGTATACATATAACAATTATCTCCTAGAATTACAATCTTCAATTTTGAAATTTTGAAAAGGCACCCAGTTTACGAATCGATACTCTGAATGTTGAAAAAGTTGAGTGAAGCAGCAGAAACTGTAGGCAACCGTAAATGACCTTAGTCGTCGGAAGTTTGATGATAAAGAATAGTATGTTGGAAAAGCTCGGAAACGTTGGAACTGGAAAACGGATTGAGCTAACCATGAAGGAGACCAAGTACAAATACAAGGACCATACCCTAGATTCAAAGAATCCAGATAATTCTGGATCCGTTGAA